>NC_031975.2:6083021-6385521 GCF_001858045.2 Oreochromis niloticus
GGTAGAAAAAAAGCTTTAAAACTGTGTGAATTTGGCCCCTGGAGATGACAAGCTGTAGCTGAAGTAGTTACAACCTCTCTGAACTCATGCTTTGGAAACCTGGCCAAAACACAGCCATGTCTAAAGCTTGTACATCTCAAACAAGTGCAAATTATTCACATGCTGAAGGTATAAGAAGAAGCAGCAGCAGGAGAAAATTGAAAATTATAGTGATTATACTGTCACTCTGTAGCAAGCGGTAATGGCTGTTTGTCAAAGGCTGGCATAATGTGGCAACTCCAGTAACTATGCTACACATGCTTTATGTTTTAGTGTTACAGAGAAGATACAATCTGTGTATCACATATATTTTGTAATGTCCCAGGTTGAAAAAATATCCCTTTCCTCCTGTTCATTTTACACAAATGTCACCCTGAGAGTTGATAACACAAAATGTCCTTCAAACAGTTCAAGGTGTCTACAACACCCTCCCAGATATATTAGATTCTCATTCAAACCTTATATATACATAATAAACAACTATTGAACTGACCTTTATGTGCACAATGCCGCACTAACAGGAGCGTAAAATCCTACATATACGGACGTAAGCAACAACACATTAACCAATCACGCTGTGATTTAGAGGAGGCAGATTACTCACCTGCAGCTGCAAGGTGGACTTTTTTTTCCCTTTACATGTTTTCAAGTATGACCCACATGAAATTCCCCTAATCCTGACATGTTTACCATTTTTGTGTGCTGTTATTGGAGGAGAGACACAGATGAGTGAGCTGTGGCAGTACAGCATCCTCCTTTGTACATTATTGCAAATGCATCTGCAACTGCAGTGTAACCTTTCATGTTGTGGCGTCTTCACTCAGATAACGAGCGAGTTCAATTCTCAGCTACCAAGGACAACACTGCAACTTGTTCTCAAACAGCCATAGTACTGTTTACTTCATGCCTGCGTTAACTAAAAAGCTGCACTCTCATAATTTATGTTTAGAGCAAAACGCACATGAGACACTGATGTCAGAAGACACACTAGCATTTACAGTAAATTTCACTTTACAGCAGTGATAGCTAATTTGAAAGAGAACATACATGGAGATCTCCAACCAGAGAATCCTCTTGCTGACTCCATCATGCTGGTTACGTCATTTATTATGTAGGTGGATTCGAGAGAGAAGGAGAGGGACAATCCTTTCTCTCGTGTAAATGGAGATTAGCGATGTGCTTTATAAGATGCTAAACTTTTTTTTTTTTTCTTAACAGAAAATCTGAAGAAACTGTGGCCGGGTGAGAGAGTGGATATGAACATGAAAATGTACTGCACATTTATGACCTGTTACAGAATAGTGTTTGTATGCGTTTCATTAGTCTCTGACGTACTTCATCATCTGCGTGACAAACAGGTCTCTGATGATTCACATCCTCCGCATGTGTGATAGTATCAGTAGACAGCAATCTCACTCTGTGTCACACTAAATCCACCACCCTGTTCAAGTGGAGAAAGGAAATTAATGGAAACTTGTAGGTTTGAATCACGAGCAAAGTGTCAGTTCACTTATTGGTCTTTGACTTCAGCTGGGCGACCTTAGCTAGTCCAAGCTTCGTCTGAATATCGACAGGCCTCTCAAAGAAGCTGACTATGGCCGGTTCATTGAGCAGAGATGCTAAGACCTGCTCGAAGGAAAACGACCACTCTGTCTCTGAGAGGTCTTGACTGTTGTGGGAGCTGGAGGTGTCAGAGCTCTCCGGGGTTGTGGAGGACTCTTCGGTTGAAGACTCCTCGCCAACAGTGCTATTGGCAGGCTTTTTGGACTCAGGCGGGCTGCTCGGCTCCTGCAGTCTCCGCCCCACCTCTTCCATCCTCAGGAGGAGGCTGGTCACATGAGCCACGGCTCGGTACAGCAACTCCTCTTCGGGATCACCATGAAAAATGTTGTACAGGGTCTTGGAGAACTGGATGAATTGAGTCTGCAATGGAAATCATTTAAAAAAAACAAACAAAAAGAAACACAGGTTAAATGAGTCAATTTATTGTAAAAAGATGAAGTCCCGCAGACACAACATAGCATGGTTTGAATTACCTGATTAATTCTGGGCAGGTCTTTGATGGATTCCTCTTTCTTTAATATTTCATTCTGCCATTGTTTCAGATAGGCCTGCAGGTCAACCTTCCCTCTTCCTGACAGTTTAATTGACAAACTTAACTGTGTTACAAGAAATTATAATCCTCGCACTAATCATGTTGGAGCCATGAATCATTTGTTGTAAATTTGGGTGTAATATTACCTCTTTCAGGGCTTTTCCTTATCACACCATCTTCTGGAAGATCAAAGGCTGAAACAGGGAAGCAGCATGTAAACAAACTGTAGAGAAAAATGCTTCCACGCAAGTGTTAAAACAGAATTATTGCAATATTTAGTTAGAAAAGAGGGAATTAAATTGGAGTTTTGAGGAAAGACAAGAGGTAAAGTAGCTAACCAGTGAGTCTATTCAAGTGAGAAGAGTCTTCAGTCACTGGAATAAAGTGCTGGATTCTTTGTTCCTTTAAGTGCAAAGGACTACCTGTGAAGGCTAAAAGATAGTGTCTGTAAGTGCACTGAAAGGAAAGAAGAGACAAAGGAGAAAGAGAATCCACAAGAGCAAAGTAGAGTTTAGGGCCAGATTTACTAAGCCAGTTTGTTTCAATATGGAAACATTATTTACCAAGAGCAGCACAAAGGAGTCAACAACGCATGCAGATCTGATGAGGATCTACTACCAACCAAAATAATGGTCTAAAAGCAGTTTTTTAATGCATGTGGTTGTCTCTTATGAGATAAAGAGTAGCAATTCAGATCTATGGAAGACAGCTGAGGGAGAATCAATAAGAATGTAATTTAAGGGTGAACTCTGGTACAAACTGATGGAGACTGTGAGGGATCTTAAAGGTCGAAGGAGCATTCTTTTTGTAAGTCAGCTCAGGTTTATAACCACATTAAGTTGAAATTTGTGTACAACAGCTGACCTACAGGCCGTAGACAAACACAAAGCATTTACATTCAGATTCTGGATGATCCATGTGTTCAAGTTATTGTGCCACCTCCGTAAAGACACAAATTTCTCTGAGGTTTTGAGCATTATTTTTGTATGCCATATGAGACTGGAGCATTTTATTAATTGCCACTTTAAGCTCTGCTCCATTATAGCAAAACAGCAGAGCTGAGGTCCAGAAATATAGATCTAAACATGTGATGAATAGATTATATCCTTTGTATGATTCCCTTCTACATTGTTAGCATAGATGTTAAATCCACACAGAGGTATCCAATTTTTAGATGGTTTAAAAATAGCAGTGCATAGAATTGTTTATATTAAACATGCTACAGTATTATTCCATGCATCAAAAAAAAGAAACACTCAAAATATGAGTGTTTCCTTTTTTTGCTCCACCCTGAGCCACGTCTACACGTGGGTGCATGTGTGCATGTTGGTTTAAATGCGTAGATTAAACAACTCCCATCACAAGCAATGTAATATTATTTTCATGATAGCTTTGTGGTGCATAAGCCTAAATATTGCCACATAAGCTACACATTGCACTCCTCTCAGCAAAAAGACCAACACCAACCTCTGAAAGCAAACTAAATAAGAATAAATGGAGAAAACATTTCCACCAAATTTCCAACAATTAAAGTGTCCTGCATTATAAAATACTACAGAGCATAAAGAACAATGCAGACTTCCCCAGGGCTCTAAGTTAAAAAGGTACAACTAGACATGCTCAGTCACTACAGCCAATGTAACCGAGTGGTTACTGTTTTCCGCCTGAAAATGATAAGCGACTAAAGCTGCTCCACAGCTCTTCTGGACTGAAAAACCTGCAGCGTCTCAGCTCTAAACAGCACATGACTCCAATCATTTCAATGTAGCATTTGGCCCAGTTCCAGTCCCTCTTATTCATACAGAGGAAGCAAACAAAACAGCGCTCAGTGGCAAATTTGAAGTGCGTCTCCACCATCTTGTTTAGACTGTGGCACCAGGATGTGACCTGTCCTTGGTGCTGAAGCAATGTGCACTTTCCATGAGATACAAAATAAGCTTTGCTGCTTGATGTTCACTGGCCTGGCACATCACAAGCGGTGACTCAGTGCTCATCTGCTCCTAAGCTGTCAGTTGTAATTTGAGCAGCACAGTCTCTCTTTCTGAAGAAACTAGCCTACTGCTAAATGCCCTCACAGCTCCTTAGACCCGTTGTTGCCATGGCAAACTCTTTCACTCAGCATACGCTATTCTTACCCCTGCCTTCAACAACCATCACGCACGTAAGAGTCACACATTCAAGGACACTTTCTTCCCCAAGGCAATGTGCTCACTCAACAAATGCTGGGTTATGGGCTGAATTATTGAAATGACAACTCGTGTGCATTTCAGCCCAGCAGACCACAGACTGACGTAACTATGTGACCTTTCATTTCACTTTGGGCTGCTTCTGTCAGTCTGCTGCTGCAGTGTGCATCAACTGTATAGATTCCAGTCTGAAAACATTTGCTGCATTTGAACCTACAGCAGTTTGTCATCACCATAGACACGGTGTGAAAGAAAGGGGTCAGAGGTTAAAGACAGTGTTGTGTAGTTTACGAGAGGCAGATGAAAATCAGATAGCAAAATAAAGGGCACAGGGTCATGAGAGAGAAGTTAACAATCTAGTCTTAAATTGAGATTGGTTTGATTAGTTGTTCATCACTTACCCGGTGGCAGGTGGAGCTTGAAGAGAAATTTCAATTTATTTGTGAAAGATCCAGTGTATAAAGTATCTACGAGAGAAGCAAAAGTTATAGTTTGAGCAGTGCAGTAGCAGCGCAGCACTGAGGTTAAAAGTTTTATTAGAACAGAGCAGAGAACCAACAAATGTACCAAGGGCACAGCAGAATTCTTTAAAGTTAATGAGACCATCCTGGTTCTCATCTATCAGGCGGAAAACCCAGAGGGAGAGGGTGCTCTTGATGCTGCAGAAAGCCCAGGGCTCCAGCAGGGAGAAGAGCATGCTGAACTGTTGAAAACCCAGCTGGTACTGCTCCAGATAGGCCAGACTGGGGTCATGATGAAGCAGAGCTGGGCTGTTCATTGTCCAGTAGCAGCTGAGGAAATGCTGCCTCTGAAAGTAGATAAACAGAGAAGGAAGCATGACCTATCCATCTTTCTCATTCTAATAAACAGTTAAGCATGGTCGCAATAAAGATACAACATTAAAGTTCATGACTCACTTTGAATAAATTATAAAGCTCATCCAGTTGTGAGGCACTGAATCTGACATCTTGGGACACCACCCGGATCTGAAAACACATTTGACCTCATTATTAAGGCCACAGTAATAATTCAATTAAATCTATTAATTATTTTCACTCATATTTTTCACACATATTGAGAAGCCTGTTCTAACTTGGCAGATGTGTTCCTGGTGACCAGAGTAAATGCAGAGGGCAGGTCTGACATCATTTGTAAGAGCGATTCTCATATTTTGGTCTAAGGACACTAAGTTATCTGTTTCCCCTAAAATGATTGTTGCCTGCTACACCATGTGTGCTGGGCACACATTGATGGCCATGTTTGTTTGGAGTTTGTTTTGAGGACAAAATTGATATGAATGCATTCTCAAGCTTCCCATCCCTATTTTTACCTGTCACAACTAGGCACCCTAATCCAAGTCCTGCAAACAGGACTCTGAAGGGGTGAGGGGGAAATAAAATGCAAGTCAGCCAGTAAGTTTTCACTGGTCTAAAACTGCCACAAAAACCTGAATAGATATAAAATATACTGTATTTATATATAAATGTATATAATATACTGTGTGTAATTGTATTTTTTTACCCTGTATTTATACATGACAATAAAGTTGAATCCTAAAAGTTTTTTTTATTATATTTTATCTAATTTTACTATTACTACTTGTCTTTGGTTCCAGTTGAACAAATAGTTCCCAAGACAGCTGCAACCCACAGTCAGTCCATTCTACACCTTCATTTGCCTGTTTAGGGGGCATCTGTAATATTTAGCTTAAACAAAATTATAACTTGGGTAATACTGTGTCCGAACAGGCCCCTGTACTAGTTACTCTAAGTTTACTTACCACGTTTTGCTTGGTTGTGTCCTCCAGTGTTTGAATCACATATAGTTTGTTTCTTTTTCGTGAACTCTCAACTTCCTCTGAACGGATATTTCCATATTTCTGCAAAGACCAACATAACTTAGTTAAAATATTGAGAAAAAAAAAAACGGTGGGGAGGTTGTCTCTAATCAGTCACAAACTGAAAGAGCAATGTTATACCTCATAGGCCTCTCGGATCAGCTCACTGATATCTACGCTGATGTGAGATGCTTTATCATTATTGCCTACTGAAGCTTGCTGCACTGTCGGGGGCAATGGGCTGTCTTTGTTTGTCACACTGTCAAAGAACCTGGAACAACATCAACAGACAAAGAGAGAATGTTATTTACAGTGTAATAATATTTAAAAAGTCTCGGACCTGCGTCATTTTTGTATTCACAGACTTGTTGAGGATGGTGACAGCTTCTGCGTCATCGTGGCAGCTGATCAGAGCCTCCATGTTGTAGTCCAGCACGGCCAGGCCGAGCTGCAGGATGGCTTTGATTCCGTCGTAAAAAAAACAATCCACCACGTTCACGGCGCTCTCTATGGGCAGCACGCTTATGAAAAGCGTAAGAAACCAGGACAGAGACACGGAGGAGAAGAAGCTCAGGTCTGTCATGTGTTCTACCAGCTGGGGGAGGTTTTCTCTAATCAGATCTTCGAACACAGCCTGGTCAACCAAAGCACCTGACAAAATATTTCCATAGTGAGACTTTGCTCCTGACATAATTAAAATGCCACGCTGCCAGATATCCAGCAGAAGCCAATGTTTCCACTCTCACCAATAATTCGGCGGTTGAAGTAATCTGGCAGCATCCTCTCACAGACGGCTACCAGCAGCCAGAAAGCCTCCTCTTCTTTTGCATACAGCAGGAGAACCGAGGTGAGAATGTTCATAGCCTGAACAGGAGAGAAGTAAACAGTATGGTTTTAATAGGCTTCTCCTACCTCCTAAGTACACAATGGCATAATATATCATCACAAGAAGCAAGGAAAGGACATATTTCAACAGTTATTTTAAGAACCTGGCAGTATCCAATTTTAGGGTTCCTGTAGGCATAGGCAGTAAGGACTCTGCGAAGAGCTGAGATTCCTGTGTCGCTCTGAAAGGCTGGGTGCTCAGGGAGAGAGCGGTGCAGGTCTCTTTCAATCTCATCTGTAGCCAGAGTGCTTGTGCCCAGAGACTGTTCAACCAGCTCAGTGTAATAGCCGGGGTGAGTGGCCATGTCGTTTACAGCCCCTACAGAGTGTAAAAAAAAAAGCCCCCCACTCGGTTTAAAATAAAAACGTACTTCAGTAGATGAAACTTTCAATCACACAAGGCTTCATTAACCACTGACTGATGCTGCTCGTCGCTATACGGGACATGGTGACTTTGATGTACAACCTGAGAAAAGCATCCACAGCTCTCCCCTCAAGGCCTCAGGAACTCCGCGCACAATCAAGTCTCGTGTCTTCCTGGTAAAGAACATACTTGTACCACGTCCATACTCAGAGAAATGGATGTTCCAAGACTGCTCCTTCATCTTCTCTTTAAGCTATTAACCCAGAAGTATCAGAAGAAAGTTTTTTAAGTTTGAGACATGATTGTATACATGCACTTTCTACAGGGAGTGCAGAATTATTAGGCAAGTTGTATTTTTGAGGAATAATTTTATTATTGAACAACAACCATGTTCTCAATTAACCCAAAAAACTCATTAATATCAAAGCTGAATGTTTTTGGAAGTAGTTTTTAGTTTGTTTTTAGTTTTAGCTATTTTAGGGGGATATCTGTGTGTGCAGGTGACTATTACTGTGCATAATTATTAGGCAACTTAACAAAAAAACAAATATATACCCATTTCAATTATTTATTTTTACCAGTGAAACCAATATAACATCTCCACATTCACAAATATACATTTCTGACATTCAAAAACAAAACAAAAACAAATCAGCGACCAATATAGCCACCTTTCTTTGGAAGAACACTCAAAAGCCTGCCATCCATGGATTCTGTCAGTGTTTTGATCTGTTCACCATCAACATTGCGTGCAGCAGCAACCACAGCCTCCCAGACACTGTTCAGAGAGGTGTACTGTTTTCCCTCCTTGTAAATCTCACATTTGATGATGGACCACAGGTTCTCAATGGGGTTCAGATCAGGTGAACAAGGAGGCCATGTCATTAGTTTTTCTTCTTTTATCAGCTTTCTTGCCAGCCACGCTGTGGAGTACTTGGACGCGTGTGATGGAGCATTGTCCTGCATGAAAATCATGTTTTTCTTGAAGGATGCAGACTTCTTCCTGTACCACTGCTTGAAGAAGGTGTCTTCCAGAAACTGGCAGTAGGACTGGGAGTTGAGCTTGACTCCATCCTCAACCCGAAAAGGCCCCACAAGCTCATCTTTGATGATACCAGCCCAAACCAGTACTCCACCTCTACCTTGCTGGCGTCTGAGTCGGACTGGAGCTCTCTGCCCTTTACCAATCCAGCCACGGGCCCATCCATCTGGCCCATCAAGACTCACTCTCATTTCATCAGTCCATAAAACCTTAGAAAAATCAGTCTTGAGATATTTCTTGGCCCAGTCTTGACGTTTCAGCTTGTGTGTCTTGTTCAGTGGTGGTCGTCTTTCAGCCTTTCTTACCATGGCCATGTCTCTGAGTATTGCACACCTTGTGCTTTTGGGCACTCCAGTGATGTTGCAGCTCTGAAATATGGCCAAACTGGTGGCAAGTGGCATCTTGGCAGCTGCACGCTTGACTTTTCTCAGTTCATGGGCAGTTATTTTGCGCCTTGGTTTTTCCACACGCTTCTTGCGACCCTGTTGACTATTTTGAATGAAACGCTTGATTGTTCGATGATCACGCTTCAGAAGCTTTGCAATTTTAAGACTGCTGCATCCCTCTGCAAGATATCTCACTATTTTTGACTTTTCTGAGTCTGTCAAGTCCTTCTTTTGACCCATTTTGCCAAAGGAAAGGAAGTTGCCTAATAATTATGCACACCTGATATAGGGTGTTGATGTCATTAGACCACACCCCTTCTCATTACAGAGATGCACATCACCTAATATGCTTAATTGGTAGTAGGCTTTCGAGCCTATACAGCTTGGAGTAAGACAACATGCATGAAGAGGATGATGTGGACAAAATACTCATTTGCCTAATAATTCTGCACTCCCTGTATGTACCACTGACCAGTTGTTTTCTTACATAATGCTTCAAAATAAGCATATGGAGGCATTACCAGATGGATACTGAGGGACAAGCTGTGCTTCTAAAAGGCAGCACACACAACAGTGCTACTAACAAAACGTGTGTATTTTTTTTTTTAATTCATGTATTCTTCATCTGATTTCATAACAACACCCAAGAACTAATCAGTCATCCACACTCAGGGCAGACCTTTTCATGAGCCTACCTGAACCACAGAACCCCATTTGGATCTACATACAGTCCCAGGTCTGTCTGACATTATTTGTAATAGCTGAGCAGACTTGACCCTGATCAAACTGTACATAACAGATGTGCTGTGTTTACACTGTAAATAATATCAGCAGCACACCAGTGCTCATTATTATACTTTAAAAGGGCAAAGAGCATAAGTTGTATTCAATAATCCAAAAATTGCTAAACTCATTTCCTCATCAGGGGATTAACCATTCTGTGTCAATCAGGAAATAACATAAAGTCTGCATGTATTTTACCACACATTTTAGCTAAGAGGATAGATTACACGAGTCACAGGTTAGATGCCTATGAATGTTACAGTTTTATTTTGACTTTGTAGATTTATTGAGCTTGTTAATAACATGTGCAAACTCGACACTGATGGAGTCTTGGTCCTAGATTTCAAATAATAATAATAATTTTGCTTTTTTGGGTTTGGGCACAAATCTGAGCACCCATGAAGATGTCTGTTGCACACTTGAACGTGCAGGTATATTACAGTCACGCCACTGAATGTGATGTGGTGATTTTATACAAAATGCCAGTGAAAATAGATTAACTTTGTTGTTTACCATTTTGGGATCAAGGTTTTCAACATCCTGGGGGTGGAAAACAGTCATGAGAGCCTCAGTGCTCACGGCCTTGCTGCTGTCTTTCTGGCCCACCATTAAAGTTACGTCCTCTGGATTGTCCTCAAAGTGGTTTATGAGAGACTGACATTCTCCCCGTATGGCCTTCATGACAAAGACATTAATCATTTTCAATGTCAGACACCTTTGCAAACTACAGGATGAAGTTTAAAGAGAAGCAAAATGGCACAAATGAAACAATCGCAGCACATTACCTCTGATGAAGCAGAGTGCTGTGGGCTGGCATTAATCCCACACCTACTACGGATTGTATTGGCAAGCCGCTGATAGTCCCGCACCTCAGAGAAACGCAGCGCCCTCTTGCCGCGCACGCACACCGTTAAAGCTCTGCTGCTTGAGTCTGGTTTCTCAACGTTAACAACCTAGAAGACGGAAATGAGGAGACAGTCACACATGAGGTTTTCTGCTGTTCATCAGTATTTTGGGGTTTTTTTTGTTTTTTTAAAGATAAAACACTTTTTGTTTGACTTTACCTCTCGCATTGGAATAATGACATGGCACTGACTTCCATCCTGACTGGCAAAACACAGGTAGTTCTCAGACAGACAGATCTTGCCAAGCGTGTTAAAATGGCTGAAGGGAACCCACAAGAAGCTCTCGTGCACCTCTAACAGGTTTTCCTCTTTGGGAAGCCTGAAAAATGTCCTGAATTGCTCACTCTTTGCATTAGCTTCTAGCCCTCTGTGGAAACAGAAGAGCACAAACATCACATTTAGGGTTGCTCATCAGCCTCAAGCCTCTCATTCACATCAGTCATCCAGTTACATCTATTTCAAAATGATCCACACTCCTTAAATATTATCATGACCATAAAATAACAGGATGACTCCCTTGTCGACTGGGATCAAATGAAAACAATGGGAAAAAGTAAAAAAACACTGGAAGTTTCTTTGAAGAACTGGCACTGGCAAGCTCAGGCATGACTTGGTTGGCAATCTTGGCAGGTCACACCAAACATAAACTCTATCCGACTCAAGTCATACTTTATGTTTACTCGGTTTCTTCAACTTGGCAACTGGCACTAACAGGATCGTGTGAAGCTGCACTGCGCAGCATACCGAATATTACCTCTTTGTAATCTGCAGCGGGTCAGACAGCGCTGGCTCTCTCTGGAAGGACTCTTTATCAAAAAGACGCTTGATGGAGTAGTCAGCCAACTGTTCCATGATGACGAACGTTTCGTTCAGGTGCATCAGCATGGAGAAGTAGTGATCCTCTCCGTGAGCCAAAACATGGATGCTCTCAGTCAGAATTACATTAGAGGTTTTCTCCAGCCTCCAAAGCTCATCCCAGGAGATGACTAGTTTCACTGCACAGTCGCCATATTTTAAAAAAAAAAATGAAGTGATTAAAATTAATTGCTGATAACAAAGAAAAAATAATAATAACTCTTAAAACCTAAAAAGCTGTCATTACCTAGAACTATTTCCTACAAAAGAACTACTAAAAGAATCTGATGCCATAAAAACCCACTATGACAGCAATTAGCAGCTGTCACACTCTTTATTACCACCAATCAACTATCTAAAGACAGGCGGCAGCACGTGCTATGAATGGCAGAGAAATTGCTTACCCTCAGCTCCCAGAAGGTATGAATAGAAGCACAGGAAGTTTGTGCTGAGGTAGAGCCAGCCCTGGCAGGGTACTTTTCCTTTCCAGTAGCTGCATGAGTAATATGTGACCAACTTTTCCCCTGGTGGCAGCTCAAACCACTTCTCAAACCTCAAGTGGGCTTCTCGAAACTTCTCGGGATCATCCTCCTGCACTAAGCATGTCTTCCCCTCTTCGGCAATAAGACCCTAAAATGTGACGCACACAGGGTTACTGCAGATTGTTTATATATTATGGATACAATAATAAAGCAAGTAATCAACATTTTTGGGGATTAAAAAAAATAGGTCTTCCTGAAATCTCACTCTAATCTTGCCCTGTACAAAGCTGGTGACGTCTTCGCTGGAGTCAAAAACAGAGAGCGTCCTCATAATGTTCTGCTGCAGCCAATCCCAGTGCTGAACAATCTCCTCTTTGGTGACACCTGACCAAATGTTAAGAGGAAAAAACATAATACTGAGGTCAGCTTAATCGAAGAAATGTTGCAACTACTAGAGAACAGACAGCAATATTGACATGAAAATGCAGAGGGGCGTACCGCATGCTATTGACCAGTACACTTGTGAGTCTGGCGTGTGGTGCAGAATGCGATAAGGGGCCACTTTGGAAGTGGAGTCCAACACAGTATCCAGGGTTCCTACAAGGAGGCCTGTAGCATAAAGTACAATGATGTAAAAAAAAACAAAAAAAAAACAAATATCAGATTTACACATGAATCCTAATAGAAGCCTTCAATAACTTGAATTTCTTGCCCATCAAAAATGACATAAACAGCACTGTGTGCTGAATCATTTGCCTTTAGTTAGTCTGTGCAGGACTATCCAGTCATTGTTCATAGCTACATCTCAGACTGTGTTGAACTCATACTGACAGGGGAAATGAATGATCCCCCAGCTCCTCGTCAGGCCTAAAATTAGCTAAATCTGTTACCTCTACAACTTTTCTGACATGTCCTCCATGAATAATTGACAAGGTCAAAGTGAAACAACTATCCTATGCATCGCGCCAGCATTAGACAGGCCACCCTGCTGAACAGCGCCAAATATGCTCTAACGATGAGCTACCAAGTAGTAAAGCATTCAGCAGATCAAACAAACACACTTTGCAGCGCAGAGCATGGTGACAACACTTCAGATGTAAAGTGCCGTTTGCTTTGGAGAAGGGGGGGGCATACTATTTAACCTCCATTATTATTAACCCTGACAGTTAGGACATCAGTACATTTCTAGCCACTGAGAACATTAATAACAATCTAGTAGATGGTAATACATAATCTACAAAAGCTGGATGTATTAGAAGTATTACTCTGAGTTCCAAGTCAGTAAAGAAGGTTCTGTGGGTTAAATTGGAAACTTACTTGGGACTTGGGAGGAATTTAAGGACCTGAGGATAAACTTGATGTTGTATAATCTGCAGGAAAATACTACTATTACCTTAGCATTATTAAAAGGAAATTAGGCTCATAATAATTCATTTTCCCTCAGAAATACTTACCAAAACAGATTTTCAGCATATACAAATAAATATTAGAATTAATAAAATAACTCTTGGTTTCACAATCCTGCACAGAAAAAGCCACTTAAAGCAATCCTTTATTCTTTTTTTTCTTTTTTTTTCTTTTTTAGATCAAGCGCAATTAAAACCTTCAGGAGTTGCAGTCACAGTCTCATTTTAGTGACGCCACACTGACTACTGAAGTAAGTATCGGCGTCTCTCCACAAATTGGCTGATGGGTTTGCTATCTGGGGAGCTGTCTCTGACACAGCAGTGACATTACAATTGCCCAGGTTTAATTTCTGACCTGCGTTAGAAACAGGTGCACTGAACCAAGTCACCAGCAGAGTGGAAGTGCCCTTTTTAAACCAGGAAAATCAACAAGCAAAATACTTCTGCTTTTGTGGGTTGTTGGGTGACACAACAATGCCTTAAAAAAAGTGAATACAGCCTGTAATATAGGCCCCCAGGAAATGAAATTAACGGTGTAGCGGACAGACTGCGCCCCCTCTGAGCCCCCTCACTGTCAACTTTGCTGTAACAAACAACAAACCAAATGAGCCAATGAACTGACACGTACTACGTAAACCAGCTGTTCAGTACTTAAACTGACTCAAGTAATTTGGACCCATATCTCAAACCTGTTGCAAAGACGCTTTCCCTTTTTTTTCTCTCTGTTGAGGAGTAGGCTGTGTAACAGCACCCGCCCTAACAGTGGCAGACATCTAGTTAGCTAGGCAAATTCTCAGCGAGTTAACCAGCTATTAACTTGAGTGTTTCCTTGTGGTTTGTGAAGCCGCCGCAGCTGTCCCGAAAATACGAGGTGACAACAAAACCGCGAACGTTACCTGTCAAACCGCCACCACCTTCTCCATACCCTCGTCTCCTCTGCAGCACGAAATACTCGTTATCCTTCTCGGTGACCCACAATTTAAAAGCATTTTTCAGCAGAATCTCTTCGGGTTTGAGCCACATGGTTCTAATGTCGCCAACTTATCTGTCAAACCGACTTGACATGTCACGGTTATCACTAACGTACCCCGACAGCAAACACATAGACATTTGTTTGCGTCCGAATCCCTCCCTTCCCACGTCGACAAGAAATGTTGCCAAAAGTGCAAGGCATTGTGGGATTGTAGTTTCTGACGAGAAGGAGGCGCTGTAGGCGGGTCATACTGCAACAGCGCAAATATACTACAGAACTGTAAGAGTTTGCAGACATCTATAACGTCATTGCTGATCTTTTTAATTTTTTGCAACACATTTTAAACAAAGACTGGATATAATAAAACAAGTATACCCTATAAGCCCTATATTGTAAGGTGTAGGCACTATACAGGGAGTGCAGAATTATTAGGCAAATGAGTATTTTGTCCACATCATCCTCTTCATGCATGTTGTCTTACTCCAAGCTGTATAGGCTCGAAAGCCTACTACCAATTAAGCATATTAGGTGGTGTGCATCTCTGTAATGAGAAGGGGTGTGGTCTAATGACATCAACACCCTATATCAGGTGTGCATAATTATTAGGCAACTTCCTTTCCTTTGGCAAAATGGGTCAAAAGAAGGACTTGACAGGCTCAGAAAAGTCAAAAATAGTGAGATCTCTTGCAGAGGGATGCAGCAGTCTTAAAATTGCAAAGCTTCTGAAGCGTGATCATCGAACAATCAAGCGTTTCATTCAAAATAGTCAACAGGGTCGCAAGAAGCGTGTGGAAAAACTAAGGCGCAAAATAACTGCCCATGAACTGAGAAAAGTCAAGCGTGCAGCTGCCAAGATGCCACTTGCCACCAGTTTGGCCATATTTCAGAGCTGCAACATCACTGGAGTGCCCAAAAGCACAAGGTGTGCAATACTCAGAGACATGGCCAAGGCAAGAAAGGCTGAAAGACGACCACCACTGAACAAGACACACAAGCTGAAACGTCAAGACTGGGCCAAGAAATATCTCAAGACTGATTTTTCTAAGGTTTTATGGACTGATGAAATGAGAGTGAGTCTTGATGGGCCAGATGGATGGGCCCGTGGCTGGATTGGTAAAGGGCAGAGAGCTCCAGTCCGACTCAGACGCCAGCAAGGTGGAGGTGGAGTACTGGTTTGGGCTGGTATCATCAAAGATGAGCTTGTGGGGCCTTTTCGGGTTGAGGATGGAGTCAAGCTCAACTCCCAGTCCTACTGCCAGTTTCTGGAAGACACCTTCTTCAAGCAGTGGTACAGGAAGAAGTCTGCATCCTTCAAGAAAAACATGATTTTCATGCAGGACAATGCTCCATCACACGCGTCCAAGTACTCCACAGCGTGGCTGGCAAGAAAGCTGATAAAAGAAGAAAAACTAATGACATGGCCTCCTTGTTCACCTGATCTGAACCCCATTGAGAACCTGTGGTCCATCATCAAATGTGAGATTTACAAGGAGGGAAAACAGTACACCTCTCTGAACAGTGTCTGGGAGGCTGTGGTTGCTGCTGCACGCAATGTTGATGGTGAACAGATCAAAACACTGACAGAATCCATGGATGGCAGGCTTTTGAGTGTTCTTGCAAAGAAAGGTGGCTATATTGGTTGCTGATTTGTTTTTGTTTTGTTTTTGAATGTCAGAAATGTATATTTGTGAATGTGGAGATGTTATTGGTTTCACTGGTAAAAATAAATAATTGAAATGGGTATATATTTGTTTTTTGTTAAGTTGCCTAATAATTATGCACAGTAATAGTCACCTGCACACACAGATATCCCCCTAAAATAGCTAAAACTAAAAACAAACTAAAAACTACTTCCAAAAACATTTAGCTTTGATATTAATGAGTTTTTTGGGTTCATTGAGAACATGGTTGTTGTTCAATAATAAAATTATTCCTCAAAAATACAACTTGCCTAATAATTCTGCACTCCCTGTACATCTACTGCATTCTCCCCCTCTCTTCCAAATGTAATTTTTAAAGGAAAAAGTGTAAATCAAATTATAAATATTTCACTAATGAACTGCTAACGCATTCCCTCCACTTCCATAAAATACTATGGGTCATAACACTGATTAACAGAAATTTCCTTTCTATTACCTAATGATTTGCAGATGTGTAAAAAGATGAAAGGTGGCATGGGGAGTGGGATCAACAGGAAGTCAGAATATCTGATCAAAATAAATACAAAACCTAAAACTGTTAGACAAAAAAACTGCATTGCACCACATAAACATCAGTTTATGAGTTTAAACATCATTTTGTATTGAATAACAGTTTTACCATCTAATGAAACACTATGTAAACTCTTTCCTTAAGAAAGTCATAATCCTAGCTTTTTTATTTAGGTAAAGGCTTTAGCAACAAAACATACTTAAAGTACCTAAATTAAAACCTAAAAGTGCTATCATTATGCAGAATGCTCATACTCAGACTCACGATTATATTATGTAATTACAATTGTTGATTTATTAATGTGTACTGTTTCACTTTGATTAGTTATTTCACTTTAATGTTGCAGGACTGTCTGTGATTTGAATTATATGTTGCTGAGTAGCTTTATATACAGTGAAACAGCATCATATGCAACTGTTATTAGTAAGTATGTTTAATATGTGAAAAATAATAAGTAATTCACATCTTAACATAAATGGGATGGAGCCAAAGTATATCCATACAACACTGAAGTAGAAGCAAAAGGTAGCATAACATAGAAACAAATAAATAAAGTAAATCTGTACTTGAGTAGATGTACTATGTTAAATTTCAGCTATGTTCCTATCCATAGATAGAACTTCTGGGCATGGCCCAGCACCTCACACAGAAAGTGTTTTGTTTTTCATCTGCATGGCAGGAAGTAGTAATGTCAGATAATCAATTAATGTTGGAGAAAGCATTCAATAACCAGCATATATCTGTAACAGTATTCTCAGATAAATTACCATCACTTTGTTTAGTACCTTCTAACGATTTGGTAACCTATCTTTTAACCACTTCTGCAAACAAACTGTGCCTGACTTTATCATAATACATTACATGGTGACAATCGAACAAAGCTTATAATTACTAAACGGGGTAGCAGTGGGAATGTGAGCATGATTTTGGAAGAAATCATAGAATTCTAGGAAAAAAGGGTGGGAAAATGTTTAGCAGCTGTTTCTGTCTCTCTTTCCAGTGGTGTCCATTTGTTGGTGACAAATGTTGCTGGATAGTGATGTGGACATAAGCACACCTAACTGAGTGTGTGAGGTAACATTTCCAGCAGTGCTTGCAGTTGTAAAAATACTATATGCACTGCTAGATGAATATTATGACTGTTACTGTTTTAGGAGTAATAGATTATTGTTTTTACTCCTGTTTTTTGTTTCCAGATTAAAACTATCCATTCATCCATCCATTCGCTTCCACTTATCTTTTTCAGGGTCGCGGGGGCGCTGGAGCCTATCCCAGCTGTCATAGGGCGAGAGGCGGGGTACACCTTGGACAGGTCGCCAGTCTGTCGCAGGGCCAACACACAGGGACAGACAACCATTCACACTCACATTCACTCGCACATTCACACCTAGTGACAATTTCGATTATCCAATTAACCTATCCCCACAAGCTGCATGTCTTTGGACGGTGGGAGGAAGCCGGAGTACCCGGAGGGAACCCACGCAAACACGGGGAGAACATGCAAACTCCACACAGAAAGACCCCGGCCTGATGCTATATAAAATGAATAAAATGTTTGACTTTGATTTGTGGGGAATATATTGTAACGTTGAGGCTAAATATCTACGTTAACCTCCATCCCTCTTAAAAAAAAAATCAAAATGCTCTCATTTTGTATGTCTATGCTTTAAGATAGTATTGTATTCCTAAAAACAGGAGTATAAGATTTTAATTGATTAAAATAGTGCTTCATTTTGTCATCTCCATGATTCTGCCATCACTGAAATTTATTCTGTTTATACAATGTCTTTAAATCATTCACAATATCAATAGTGTCTCCCATCCAGAGCAACATTTGGAAATTTGACATTTGACACATGCTGCTCCCTCTGGTGGTTACTGCACTACATTCAGCCACAGACCTTTACTGAGTTTACAGAAAATGCTGCACTGACGAAGAACTGTGATCTATATCCTACTATGTAAACAAAGTAACACAATGCCCTTTCAAATAAATATGCTAACAGTAGACTAAGCTTTAATTTTTCTTCCATTAACTTAACTATAAATTAGCATAAATAAATATCAGAGGCCTAATTAACCTGTTAAGACGCAAAGGGCTTTCTGAGCTTCCTGCTTGAAAATGACATGCCCCCCAAAAATTGAGTATTTCTCTGCAATTACAAACTCTGTATAAACAATCGTGATATCAAAATAAAGCTAACACTTGTGAGATTTCATCAGAGGTGTAAATATTACACCAGATGTTACTGTGTGAAAGTTACTGAGGCTGGAGTACAGAAAAAGTAAGTACATCTTTTCCCTCGCCAAAATTATGTATTTATTTTTGTGGAATATGTGGAAGAACCTTACACAGCCACAACAGCCTGGGACCTAGTAGTAAGTAGTAAATCCACAATTTAAAAAAAATGCTTTTATTATAAATAATCCTGGTGTGGATTAGTTACTTACTTAGTTACTTACACAACAAACCAATGTTTTACAGAAGAGTGCTCATCTGAGTTTTTACAGACCCAGAGTCAAGTTCACACAAGTTTAGCATTCATCACCTGATCAGTACGCCACTGAAGCAGACCCACTCTGCTCTGTTTTTGAAGATTCACCATAAGAAACTGGCATTCCTTGCTCCAACTGTCCACAATATGAAAGTCACAGGAAAAACAGACATGTCTTTTGTTTGTTTGTTTGTTTTCTTTAGCCCACTGTGGTGCCACTTAACATCCCTGTGTTTGAACAGTACACTTCAATTCTGCTTTAACAGCAATCCTTGATGTGCAGGGAAACATCAGGGTTAGCAAGCTCACAGTGCGAATCTTCTTTCTCTGGTACACATGTGTAATATTTATGTTTTTGTCCATCGAGCCACTCCATAGAACTTCACCGCAAGTAATATTCAATTGCAGCAGAGAATGCAGCAAAGCCTCCACATCCCAGAACACCAGCCTTCAGACCAGCTGCAAAACAGAAAAATAAACACGTGGACAAAATGCATAAATTTGTTGTAATGCAAACTGTTAGTTAATAAAGTAAGTTACATACCACGAAAGCCAATAGCTCCTCCAGTCACACAACCACTGTACACAGCATTCTTCCAGTCAGATTTGCCTCTGTGCTGTAAATGAAAAACAGGTACAAAAAAGACAGTTATTACCACAGTGTACTGCAGGGATAGAATAAAAGCAAGAAATGCAAAGCAAATATAATACTGGCATCTACATTTTAGAAAGAGGAGTGACTAATAAGAGATAGCTGGCATCTACCTTTCCTGTACTATTTGCACATTTACAAACTTAGCGTAAGTTGCAACTACTTTGCTGAAATTGATTTGCTGTCCACATATATAATATGTCTTCAGTGATTCTGACAGTGCTCTAGTAATCTGACCACATATTGAGAATTTTTCCTCTTTGAAGCCATGTTATGGATTCACATTACATTTCAAACCCTTGTTGACAAACTGTTATCATTATTTCATTCATTCCTTATTATTCTAAAGAGACTGGTGGATACATTGAAAATTAATCGCCTTTGCTCATTTTTGCCTTTTGTTCTAAGCTCCAGTGTGAGGTTATATATCCACTATGAGTCTGTCAGACCCCACAGGAGGATGTAAGATGCTGTGACCTACTGATTCTATGATGCACTCTGTACAGGAGAACATGGCGCCCACAATGGCAAAGTTCTTGGCATAGGACATCCCCCTCTGGCCCATGTCTTTTAGAACCTCTCGTGCTGTTGGAGTTCTCAAAGGGTCTTTGGGGTCGATGCCAACATTAGTATCAATTCCAGCTGTGAAAACACCGAAAGCTCCTCCAAGGACGAACCCTGTGGTGAGCAAAAACATCATCAGACTTTTAAAATTGTAATATATACAGATCTTTTCTGCTATTGAGCTGATTGGCATTTGGGCAACATTGTGGCTTTATTATAAACTGATTATTTGATACCTGTTTATTCAAAAAGCTCTAAAATGTTGCTTTCACGTTTCTTATGTCTGAACACAAATACATAATCTTAAGACAAGACAATATCGATGACTGATTGGTTTGATCAGGTGACTGATTAATTTGCTATTTATTGGTATAATAGCATTACAGCTCCCATAGCCTAGTATATCTGAGGTGACCTAGCACACGAAATATTCTGCACGAGCAGCCAAACACGCACAAAAACACCAAACCCTTGTGATGTTTGTTACACTCTCAATGTCTCCGTTTACCTCCCACACAGGCCAGCAAAGACTTGAAGGCGCAGCTCTCCATTCCCCTCTCGATCATCTTCTGCTCGTCGCTTTTCGGAGGCACGGGCAGCCCCCCCATCACGGCGGGGTTCAGGTCCTTCACGGGCCTCTTGTCACCGATAAGATGCTCCAGAATCATACTGTACTGAAGAGTCGGGCTGTCCACGCTCGGGCCGACCGAAGCTGGACCTTGTGGGTTGGAAGCAGCAGCATTTGCAGCTCTCGTGGAGGCCGCCATGTTTCTCAATGACAGAGCTTCAAGTAAATGTCGTCGAAAGACGAGCGCGCGCATATTCGTCCCATTTGTCTGCTGATAGAAATAACGGTAATTAAAGTGTTTAGCTTCACAAAAACACGAACAAACCACGATAGGTTAAATAATAATAGTGTGTATTCTCATTTATTTTTTATAAAAATGGTTTTATTCTCTCACTAAAAGATTACTTTGGTTAATTTTAGCACATTCGACACAAAGTCAACCTGTACTTAAAGTGTGTTTGAGGAGTTTATGCTTTGCGTGCGTAACCCTTAGTCTACCTCAAGGGCGTCGATTTGGCATGGACGGAGGGGACATGTCCCCACCAATAATTTGATCGCTTCTTCTAAAAACCCCCCAAACCCGATAGAAAGAAAAAAAAAGATTTGTCAGCGTCTCAGTCACCCAGCGGTGCAGAAAGAGTTAAATTACGTTCTCTACTGGAGTCCGACCTCATGTGACAAATATGGCCAATGTGATTGGCTGAGCCTTTCAGGGAGCTCTGTTTAGTTTCAGCAGCGGCAAGCCTGCGCTGAGAGGAGGACGGTAGCAAAGAGGAAGAACGTGCATATAAGAAAGTATTTTTCAAAGAAACCTCTAAGTCACTTAAAGCCAGGCTCACTCATAAAATGTGTCCATCATAATAACGTTACAAGCTATGCTAGGCTTTGGCCCACATCAGTCTAAAATTGTATGCAACCATGAATTACGTGTTTTGGAAACTAACTGCACAACTGGCAGCACTATTAGTTATCTCAGTCTCAGAGCAACATTTCTAATTTTGATTGAAACTGTCAGAGAAAACGGCAGCCTCGAGCAAGCCAGGATATTAGTTTACAGAGGCTGTTAGAATTATATGTCTCTACGTTAAAATGTTGGTGACACAATAATTTCATCCTAGTGGCACTGACATATTCATAGGGTTAATTTTTGAGACAAAATATCATGAGGTAGTCATGATTTTGCAAATATTCCACCTTGTAGTGCAGTTTGCACTACAATTGTTAGGCTGCTGATGTAAATTGATTGATTAGTGTAGATTTGACAAAGAATCTGAATTGATATGTCTCACTTTTTATATGGCACGAATCAATGTGTTATTTTATCAAGAGGCAATATGTCCTAGTGCAGTCAGAGGGGAAAAGCCAGGGCCAAAGGTGAGGCACATCAAGCACAGAATAATAATTTTGTGGTCATCTTAGATGAGTTTTATCGACAAAAACCACCAGTTCATTTAGTGTTCCCTTAGTGCTAATGTATAAGAGAAGTTGGTGTACTATAACTCAAGTAATCGTGTTAAGATAAGATAAGATTACCTTTATTATTCCTACACGTGGTATATTTGTTTTGTCACAGCAGAAAGTGGGCAGTGCAAAGTTATATAGCAAAAATTAGAATACAATAAGTATAATATACTGTACACAACTGTACAGAATAGAATAAAATAGAATAAAATATACATTAGGATAAAAATAGAATACAAATGTTATATACAACTGAGTAAAAATACAACTTACAACGTCTTATTGCACATGTGTGTGTTTGATCAGCTGCAAAAGTCTTTGTTGTGGAGTCTGACAGCAGTGGGGAGGAAAGACCTGCGAAATCTCTCCATCCCACATTTAAGTCCTTAAAGTTATATTCTTTTATTGTCTTGACTGTATTTGAAGCTATTTTTATTTTTGTATGATACCTGATTGATGTGGAATAAAATCAAAGTAAACTAAAGTCTAAAATACTTAGTCATTTGTTTAGTAGTAATTTAACATTATATAATTCACATATAAAACTATGAATTGTAATTTTAAATGGTTTAATAGCATGTAGAATAGCATATGTAGGCAAGTATATTTCTCCTTTTTTTTTATCAAGAAACAAAGACGAAAAGGAAAAAAAAAGAAACAGGGCGGGGTTCGGTGGTTGAAACACCCGTCCCCACCAATGCCAAAACCAAATCTACGCCCTTGGTCTACCTACATTGTTTCCACTGGATTATTGTATAAAATAATAATTAGATAACATAACAGAATTTCGCAAGATTATACTAGATCTTATTGATTACTTTACATTTTATTCGGTTTTATTATATTAATGTCTTCTAAATTACTTTTATTTTTGTTTATTTTATCATTAATATATTTTTTTATTATTGATGTCTGTTTTCTTTATTCAATACTCCTGTCTTTATTGTATTATTTTTTTATTTATTACAGTTTATCTGTTTCGCCTGTCACTCATCTGTGAAGCACTTTGAAGCACACTAAACTTCAAACAAAGGTGCAGTACAAATTAAATTGACTAAATAAGTTTACACCTGAGGCGAAAACGCTGTTCCTTACATGCTGTCTTATCATTTTTCTGTCCTGTTAAAAAAAAAAAGACCACATTTCCCAGAAACCCCTTAAACACTGCGCCAAAGCATATGCGCCAGACTCGCTTCACGCGCTCCACCTATCGGCTCGAGCTCAGACTGCCGGTGGTGAGACCTGCGCGAGGCGTCAGCATCCTGTCAACACAGCAGCTCCACCGCAGTACGGAACAGGTGAGATTAATTAACACTTGTTTATTTCTCATAGCCTGTGGCCTTTCTGCTTTTTTCGTCCGTTGTTTGGGGTGAAATTTGTAAACTTCACTGTAAAGGCTCTACTGTTTCTCGGTGTCTAAATTAAAGAATGGGCCACAGAGAGTCGCTCGGGTTTCGCCGAGTTACACCAACGTAGAAGTGGCTGACGGTAACATGCTCATTGCCAGCATAGTCACTGTACACGTCTATGCTCCTTTAACGTAACGACTTAGTCATTGTGAGAGCAGACGCGTTTTTCCTCAAACGATAATAACGGCTGTCATAAAATTATAGCCCGAGCCAAGGACGTGTTGTATTCACGCTAATTGAGCGTGGCACTGTATGACTGCAGTGATGGCCAACAGTAAGTGGACTAACACCACTAACGCTGCATTTCATGTCCCATTTTCCGCAGCCGCAAATGTCCATCCTGAATTTTTCAGTTTACTGGCTAAGGTTGCACCATCGCGAGTCCAACAGGATTCTGCTTGAGCAGTATTTATGCCTTCTTTATAAACATTCAAATAAAAGGTATTAACGCGGTGATAGTGTTGATGCCTGATAATGTAACACTTTGTAAGTTTCCTCCTTAAGGAAGAACGGGTCAACTTCTTTAAACTGGTCTGAATATTACGCTTAAAATCTTTTCTTTGGTCTGTATTTATTTTTTTGGTGTACAATGTGTCTGATATAAATATCTAGCAGTGGAATAAGCTTATCCTCTTGTAAAGTGGAAAGTAACCCCAGGTTAGTCTTAAAACCCCTGCTAAGAGAGGTCAGTCAGGTCCTGGTTTCCTGTTAGATTTTAGTTTTGTTTTTTAGTGTTTGTCTAACACTGCTCCCTGACAGAAACCTGAAAAATGCAGAGATAAAGTTACTAATGTTGCTCAGGCTTTAAGTAAATTTTGATGCTAATGGCAAATTGCCTTCAAAACTGCCTCTGTGTGCTGCAAGCTGTTTTTCTACACGTCATCAGCCAGCCAGTTGTTCCCAATTAGAGGAGTTCTGTGTGAAGCTGTCAAACATGTCTTTGTGTTTTCTTGCAGGTACTTGTAAAACGTTTGTTGGTTTTGACTTTAGTAGATCCTTAAATGTTTCATTATGACAAATTATCCTGACTAAGCTTCTATGTGTAATTTTTCTCTCACCAGGTAACCTTTAAATGTAGACTTAAAAGATGGGTTCCAGAAACCCGCCGAGTATCTAACATAATTATGCCTGAATAATAAACTTCAGCAAAAGAGAACATTTCAGTAATGAAAAGAGAGGAAAAATTAAGAAGCCAAATACATATTTTAATTGCACGGCTCACTTTATAGTCCTGTGACAAGTGAACAAATGACAGTTTTCTCTTTTGAGTATGCAAACAGAAAAGCCAGTTCAAACATAAGAACTGCACCAGCCCTGGTGAGGTTTGTTTTTAGGTAATTGAAGGCTTTGCTTCTCATGGTTAACCATCCAAGAAGGGGAAATACTTCATTGGTCTGTGTTCAGGACACAAAGAAACTCTATTGGATGTCGATCATATGTCAGCAGCATGATGGGCAGTCAGACAGTAGCGCATTCTAAAGTGGATACATCAGGTTTTTAATTTCTGAACATTAACTGATGAAATTGGTTCCTGCCTTTTCTCAATCTGCGATACACACAGATCAGCCACAGCATTAAAACTGCAGGTGAAGTGGGTGTAATCCATCCCTGGGTAAACTCTGGTCCTGGGATTCACCTGGATATTACGCTCACTCATACACCCACTTCAACATGATAACAGATCAAGCACACGCCCTCCTCGTGGTTAACATTCCCTGTAACAGTCAATAACTTGATCAGGAATTAGGCATGAGGGCCATAACAAGGAGTCTGAAGCAGTGACCCTATCTCCACTATCCACACTTTGCAATCCCATTGATCATCTGTGGGATGTGTTGGAAGAAGTCCAGTCCACAGAAGTGCCACCCGGCAACTCACAGGACACAGAGGATCTGCTGCCAACATCCCAGTGCCAAACACCACAGAGGTCATGTACATATTGTAATGGGTCAGAGCTTGTGTGCTCTCACAATGAGGGCACATATTAGGCTGGGGGTTTTAATGTTGTCTGATCAGTGCATGCAAGATAGTTTCAAGCCAGAAAAAAGACAGAATAATAGGGTTGCCATCTTTGCAGTAGAGGTACTTGGAACTCTTTAGAGCAGAGGTCCCGAATCCCAGTCCACGAGGGCCGGTGTCCCTGCAGGTTTTAGATGTGTCCTTGATCCATCACAGCTGATTTAAATGGATAAATTACCTTCTCAACGGCCGTTTATCAATGCCCAAGTACGCGAGTACGTACTCGCGTTCTTGGTGAGTACGTACTCGCCGAGAACGCACGGGAGTACGTACCCGCCGAGAACGCGAGCACGGACTCGCGATATGTATAATTGGAACACCTGCGTACGTGATGATGTCACAGGTCCGGAGTTTTTACTGCCGTCCCCTCCTAATTTAACTGTGAGTAACATGTTATGAAGCTTAGCTGTAATCACAGCCAAACCGGTTTACTCAGGAACAAATAAAACACTGAAATAAACCAAACATTAACATTTAGAAGTGATCTAAGTGACTTATATATCATTTTTAACCTCAGTAGTGAAACCTCTATTAATAAAAATTGTACATACGTGTACATACCGTAATAAAAACAAGCAGGTGAGA
The DNA here is from genome assembly GCF_001858045.2 of Oreochromis niloticus. NCBI lineage: Eukaryota > Metazoa > Chordata > Actinopteri > Cichliformes > Cichlidae > Oreochromis > Oreochromis niloticus. The sequence continues at coordinate 6,109,224 of NC_031975.2, forward strand.
TGTTAGAACGCTTTTATTTCTATTCTAGTGGACACTCAATACTATAGACAGCTGCTGGGGTTTCTTTGACCTGAGTAGTGAGAAGTCCACGAGCGGGGGGGTGGGGTTGAAAACGATGTGCCGGGAGTCCGCTGTTGAGTTTTGGACGAAATGCATTCTGGGATATATAGCTGTCCCAAGTCCACACCAATGCATGCTCGATAAAACGGGCGGATCGAGAACACATCCGGGACTTTTTCGCGTTCTCGGCTTGATGCATACTTCGAATTGGAACAGTACTTGGTCTCCGACTGATGACGTATCACGAGTACACGAGAACGCAAGTACGCACAAGTACGCATATTGATAAACGCCCAACATGTCTTGAAGTTCTCCAGAGGCCTGGTAATGAACTAATCATGTGATTCAGGTGTGTGGACCCAGGGTGAGATCTAAAACCTGCAGGGACATCGGCCCTCGTGGACTGGGATTGGGGACCCCTGCTTTAGAGTCTCCAGTGGTGATTCTTCCTCAGTTGATTTTTTTTTTTTTTTTTTCCCCTCACCCTTACAATGCTGTGATTGCAGCCATTCCCCAACTCAGATCAGTGGCCTTTGATCAGTGGTTGTTGATCAATGGTCATGGGAATTTGCGTAATTATGATGACGCAACTGACCTCCCAGCCAGTCCGTTTCTTCAGTGGGCTGGTTTCAGTCATTATGCAAATGTACTGTTTATAAGATTGGGGAAACCTGCAGTCAGCTGAGACTGAAGAAGTCACTTGGATGAGTGACGAAACGTTTCTCCCACTGAAAACGCTACGTCCAGATGAACAGAATCAACTTTTGGAGGTTCCCTCATCCTATGTTCAAGTCATTATCCACACTAATTCCTGTCACTGGTGTGATATTTATAGGCAGGGGATATGTGGGGATCACCCTTGTCCAAGGGTAGAATGGTTTGTTTTGTTAGAAAATTATATCTAGTGGTCTCTTTCAGTGGTTCTGTTCGATGAAAAGAATTTCAAGGTCTCTGGTTAGTGCTGTCCCAGGTGCCCAGGAATAACTCCTGTTAGTGCTAGTATCCTGTAATCATTTAAGTTAACTATACTGCTAATGGATAGCAAGAGGAAAGTACCACTGAAGTCCTGATATGCTGTGTGAAATGAGTCTGCACTGGAGTAACCTTTTCCTGATTTAGTAATCAGAATCATAATACTTTATTAATCCCTAGGGTTTTCTGGTTCTGATGATAAAAACAGTGAAAGGCAGATACTACAGTGATTTTAGTCCGCTATGCTTAATCAGGTAAGCCCTCATCACAGATATTTTGCCAGGTTACTTCATTTGGATTGACATACCACCTTAAGAACGGCTGACTCAGTGTAAACCTTAAGACATCAGTAACTCATCTTAATTCATATGTACACTGTCCAAACCTCCAGCTCCCCTAAAAGGTAGCTTGGTGGCTGTGAATAGATACTATAATTTTAATTTCTAAATATATTGCAATGCTGTGAAAAAGATTAAAGTCAAGATTTAGTTTTCCATATTTTGTTCTGTTTCAGAGTCATAAAAAATTCTACTAATTTTTAGATTATCAGATGGACTGCAAAAAAGTTGAAACATTTCAAGGACCACTGATAGAAGCTTTCCAAATTCATTTTGTACCCTTTCCTTCTGCTGTTGAGTTGCAGCATATTTAGAAAGGCGATGTTAGGTAGAGGTTAAGGGGAGTAACTGAATAGCCATCTGGCATTGTTTCAGAAGTCAAGTGTGGGTCATTGGTGAGTATTGCCGGTCCTTGGTGTAGTCTAAAGTACATTGTCAATTCAATAGTGAGGAGGGACAATTCTGTAAAAGATGGAACCAGTTAGGAAGATTTTCAAAATATGTGAATATCTGCCGCATCTATAACTCTGTGGACACATTGTAGCTTGAGGAAGAGAGAGTCTATGTCGATGTAAAATAGAAAGCATGTGTTGTTTTTAAAGCCTGTGCATGTCAATGTTTAGACTGTGGGCTTGTTCATAAAGTGATCACCTTGGCAACACTTTCTTTTGCATACATTTTCGTGTGAAGTCACTGGGAATAAACAAACCAACGTGTTATGTGGCTTTAAATTAAATTGATTATATTAAGAAATGTTTAAAGATTCAAATGAAAATGAAGCTCAGGGTCTGTGTATCAGTTCAAATTAAGTGTTAAATAAGAGCAGATCTGTCTGAGTATAGTTCATAGTTCCAGTTTGACTCAGAACTGCAGGGTGTTGTGTTGTCATACAGCTAAAGTATAGCTTGAATAACTGTTTTTGCTTTAAGGTCCATTTCCCAGAGCGCTCTCTCTGTGTAACCATTCATTTAAAATTTATTGCTCTGCATTTTGACCCTCTTGTCTATATCAAGAATAGCTCTAAAACTCTAATATGGTGCCAATGCTAATATAAAATGGAAAGCCAGTTCTAAGCCTGGTGTGGTCAGTCAGCTCTTTTCTATCCCTGACACACTTGTACACACTCATCTGAGAACAAAATGGTTCTTATTTGTCCTTAAGAGGCAAGGTCTGGCCTGTATACAGTTGGAGTGGCATGTCCTTTACTGCAATGGAGGAGAATTTAATTGAGGAGATAAGGAAGAGATTGGATGATTGGAGCAGAAATGAGTACTACAGTGGGATCCAATCAGTTGAATAAACAGAAATACCTTTGTTTCTGGTAGTACGCGTGCCTTCTGAGAAAGTTGTTATATTCTGGGATATTTTAACTTTTCCTTTGTAGAGGCACAGTTGGATTCCAGCTTTCAAATTATTCTCAGGAGCAACTGTCTCTCTTTTTTTTCCTTTTTTTTTTCCTTAAGCTAATGCTCCATCTATCAAAACGCTAGTGGCTAAAAGCCAGTGCACTACGTCTGTCTGAGAGCATTCAATAAAGAAGGTAACTCTAAGAATATTTTTCTTTTTGGCTGTTTTTAGTTGATTACTGTCCAGGAAACTGATTGCATTCTTGACAAGCATCGCAGTCTAACTGAGTGGCTCCAAGGAATGCTTCTGTTTTTGTAAATGGGTCATTTGGGCCAGATCTGAGGTGAAGCACAGATATGGTCTTTACACAAATATCAGGCTTTTTTGCCTGCCCTGCCTCCTGACAACAACCACTGTGCTTTTCAAAAGTGTAATACCCAACTTCAGAATGGACAGATAACATAAGCTACTGAGCTATTTTGAGCAGAGGACAGGACAGGCCAGTTCACATGTGTGACGTTTATGCATACACGGGGAGTGTCATTATGATGTTTGCTTGGTATTTGAAAGATGTCTGAACCATTGTAATAGCTTTCAGTCTCCATACAAATTAAAATGGTCACACCCACTGTTCACATTAAATAGCTCTCATGCCACAAGTCTGTGTACTGTTGCAAAATAAAAAGCGCAGAGAGGAAGCCTCCTCTTGTGTTGGACAGAATTTCTAGTCGGTGGTACTAATACTACGATGTTCCATTGTGGAAAGCTACTGAGGTCTGTTTTTTATTCTCTCACAGTCATCTTGGATGCTATGCTAGTTTTTCTATGGAATCCGCCCACTCATTGTACATGTAGCCAGCCAGGACAGACTGAAAAGTAGCTGAAGTTTTTTGCAACGTGGCTTTGACTGGCTGTTTATCAGAAAAGAACTTTGACACCATCAGAGCAGGAAGTTAGCCCCTCGAGGGAGCCTTGCTCTGAGAAAGATGAAACAGAGGATGGACCAGATGAAATATGCATGAAGACTGTATCTAGCTCAGCTCATGCTGCTGTATCACTGACGAATCGAGGACAGAGCAGGTTTTTGGGAAATAATGGATGACTGTAACTGCTGTGATGTGGCACAGTGAAGTACCTCAGTTATTCACTGTGTATAGTGATTGTTCTGATATTGATACACTAGTTTTTGAAGGGATAACTTTATAAACCTATATTTCCTTAGAGGAAACATTAAGAATAGAATTAATTTATGAACATGTATGTTCAGAGGGTGGCTAACTTAAGTTGCAGCATTAAGGGGATTTACCCTGATTGTTGACAACCGTAATATGGAAGTGTGACATCCTGAAACTGAGACAGAGTTCTTGTTTTGCAATACAGCATCTCTTCATTTCGCAGCCTACTCTTGAGCTCTTGCTAATAGTGCTGTGTTACCAACAGAGTGATTACTTCACGTCTGGAGCTAATTTATGGGATATTAATTGTACTTTTTTAAAACTATGGTATGTAATGAAATATTGTTTAAGTGTGTTTCTAGGTTGAGAATCTGTGATTAGGAAATACTTTTGCAGCATACATAATTCGAGCAAACATTTCCATGTTTAAAAACTGTTGGCTAACAATTTTTAGTGACACTTAGTATTGAAAAGTTGTTGCAAAATTAAAGTTGTGCCGACATCAGAGATGCAACCTTAAGGTCTTCTGGATGTATTACTTCTACATTACCTAGATATCGTTGGTCAAACATTCATCCAGAATTATGGCAGAAGTTTTGTTGATTTCCCTCAGCAAGTTGTGTCTCAATTGCGCTCCTGAGCTCTTGCTCTAAAAACCGTACCAGACATCTTAAGTTAATCATAGAACAAATAAGACAGAATATATATGTAGGTAAAAGTGTTTGTATTGAAAAAGAAAAAAAAAAAACAGGCTCTGCAATACTAGCATGCTTATGTACAAAAAACCTTGTGTGCTGCCTGCTTACAAGTGTTTATTGATAGAATTAGCTGTCAAGCAAATGTGCTTGGGTTAAGAAAAAAAAGAATATGTACATTTAATTTCTTCATGCATTAATATCACCGTTGTTTGTTGCTTTGTAAAAGATGGTCTCACTGGACCAGTGTTGGATGTTGAAATAATGTCAACATTTATCCATCAGTAACACAGTTTTTACCGTTATCATGACCAGTTTTCACTGAGGAGATAATGACTCTATATTTGCTGGGATGATAAGTTAATTAAGCATGTGCTTGGTGTTTATGCTAAAAGGTTTGGTGGAGCTATGAAGAGAGTTAAATGGAAATCCATCAGATTAATGGAGTTTACTTCTCCCCCCTCCACCCCTTAAAATAACATGGTATGAACCAAACCATGGTTCAGATAGCTGCGCTGAATAGATTTGGAAAGTCAACAGTTTTCTAATGATTGCTTTGATGACTGTTGTAATTTTCTAATTAGCTGTTCTGATACCAGAGCTATTATGCAGTTGTATTTATTTATTTATTTATGAAATGGGAATAAGCTTTATTTTTATTTTTATAGTCTTTTTTTTTTTGTTTGTTTGTTTTGTTTTTTTTGTTTTTGCTCTGCATGTTTACTGTTTCATGTTGTATCATATACATTTAAAGACATGTCATTTTACTGTGGACTCTGATTATGAGAGAGATGACAATAAACACCATGTACTTGAAAAGTTAGTAAGTACACAAGTGAAGACCAAATATTGGCGCTTATCCTAATTTAAATACAGTGGCATATTTTCAGTGTATGAATACTGTATCAGACATAAACATTGGGAACTGGGCTTCTCAATATGAGCATATATTCAAAAAGTGATTAGTTTGGGAGGCCATGTTGTAAACAGACCAGGCGAGCGTCATATTGATCTGGGTCCAGATCAAAGGAAATTGTCGACACAGCACTTTCCTGACTAGCTCTACTTTCTTCCCATCTTGTACAGAACTAAAAAAGTGATGATTCAACATCAGCTATGATCTTTAGTCTATTTTATATCCAGATGTTGAGAAGTAGTTTTTCTGGGTTTTAGTTGAGCATTGGTGCGGTATAATACTGTAAGGGTAGTGGAGTTTCTTGTTGTATATGAAACTATTCCAAGCTGTAGGTTAAGTCTCCTACATTCACTCCAGTATGGGCTTAACTTTTACTCTGTTTATATTTGTACAGCTGTGCTAATTTTAGTGTTTTTTACATCATGATTTTGCTACGTTCAGTTCTTACAAGTCGCTCATAGTACAAAAATGTCACATTTACTGTAGTATGTTGTGTAAAACTTTGCCGGAAACCCTATAATACAGCTTTTTGCATCCTAGTTTCACATCTCTCTCCTCTAAAGGGGGAACGCAGGAGGAGAACAAAGACTATCTCACAGCGTGGGATATGAGTTAATCCCACTCACTTCCTGTTTCACTTTAGCCCATATAATGACTTTGCACACGTCGCTTTGCAACATCCAGGTGCCGCACAGATGCTTTGGATATGCTAGGGTGGTCAGACAAAATTAATCCATTTTTACATGGGTGTGAGGTGAAAATTTCCTGGATGTGTATTGTCAACTCCACTAGCAACTTTGTATTACTTTCTATATCTTAAAGTAAAATAGCTTTTAATTAGGGAGTGTTGTATGCTTTAAAAAAAGCTATCTGTTTATTAGCTGTAATGCAGATGGCAATTTGTTCAGCTGCTGTTATGGTAATGAGATATCACTAGTATCATCAGTAGCAGCAGTGACACACAGATAATCTCTGCTTTCATTTGTAGGAAGCTTCGTTACAGTGCTCTTTCTCCACTATGATTAGCATCCGAGTAGCTTCCAGTGATATACGTCATCATATCTATATTAGGTTTCACCCGTTGCTACATCTGTGACTAGCAACTGCTAATATAATCCATGAATGTTGGCGCTGGTGTGGTTTGGATCAGATTCTCAGATACAGTATTACCAAGAAGGTTAAACACAGAGGCTTTATCAAATGACAGTCTAATGTTATTTCCCCCAGTAAAGTCAAAAACCAGACTTCCTGCCCCTCAACAGTATAGTATTATATACATAATGAAATCACACCTCATTCTTCTTAGAAATGTCTATTTCAGAGATTTTACAACACTGACATTTGTAAATTTTTCATTGTGTTAAGCTACTTTGTTATTTTCTAAGCTAGCTTCCACGTCCTGAAACTGGGATCTAGCCCATAGTCAAGTTTGTTTGGACTGAATTTTCCTTTTTCATGTCAGTCTAAGCTAATTTTATGTTGAATTTGTAATCCTGTAATTCTCTGACTTAGGCTAATTTTGTGAGCAGTTTCAACTTTCAAATGCCCAGTGATGATGGAAAATGATGTATTTTTAGACATGCTTGACTGAATCATTGAACATCTTGTATTTGTTTTTACATTCCATGTGACAGTGTTGTGTCTGCGTGGAGATTCTGACTCAGTGTTTTTTTCCTCTACACAGAAGAAGGAAAAAGGAAGAGGGGGACAAGCATTTGGTGTTTACTGTATTGTGTGCCTGAATTTATTTTTATTAGAGAAGTGTGGTGTTCAGTGGTCTGTCTGCCTGGCCTCTTGTATTATATGATGCCAGGTATCCCCTGACAGATGTGTCACCCACTGAGCAACCAGCCACATGGTTTTATGTACCATCATTATTTATTAATGTTTGACATGTTTCATACTCCAGGGGTCTGCAACTTCCTGCTTGCATATTTAACCTTTCTAATGTTTGGTTTTAATTTTATGCAGATTGCAAAGAAGCTTATTTTGGTCAGAAATTCATAGGAACGTCCTGATGTGCAAGGCGGCTGTTGTCTGGCTGAAAAAATAGTCATCATAATTAGTCATAGGCCTCCTTATTTTCATGTTCACAGTTTATTTTCTTGTTTACTCCAAGTAAGCAGCACCGTCTAGGAAAATATTCTCAGTTGTAGATAAAAAGGAGAAGCTGATGACAAGGTATGTATGGGAAGAAGAAAAAGACAGTAAACAATCTTCCCACTTTACCACTGCAGGAACTTTCCCCTGGGAGCATGAAAGCTTTGTTTCCACTGTGGAAACTAATGTTTAAATTAAGTCCTGGGTATTTTTTTATAACTTCTAAAAAGTCCCTGCTTAGAGGCTAGGGCTTTCAAAAGTCCAGGAAATTTAGTGGAGAGGCCAGATCCTTGTCATTGCTTGAGACACTAGAAAAGTTTCTTGTAGTTTGCATGAAACACACCAAGTTGTCTACAAACATTTGCTATCTACTCTCTGAGCTGTAGGGAAACTTAAAGAAGGGCAATGCAAACCTGTAAATGGAGAACATTTGCCTTTAAAGTAAAAGTAATCGATTTTAGCGACTAAATTAAACTTGTCTACAACTTGCTGAATTTGGAATACATTGGGCTACCTAATAACGTCTGTCCTTTGGGGATTCATTTTATTATAAAGTATTCTGCATTCCTGTGTAATTTGGAATAAAGAGAGATTGATTCATGACTCAGTGTATTGCAATGCTCAGTGCTACAGCAATCCATTAAGAGTAGATGTTGATAGAAAACATGGTTACCATTGCCAATTAGGACCTTTACAGTCATCTGACAAATATTGAAGAAAAGATGTTAACTCTGTTTGCAGCATCAAAATATAGGATTTAAAAACACCGTCGTATGGTCACGGTTTAAGTAGTTGGGTCCACTAATGACACAGGTCATCACTCGTGGTGAATAATCATGGTAATAAAGTGGTGTTTTGACACTAGAAGGCTGTAATTTATGATGTAGTGAGTGACAATGGTAGTATCAGAGAATCCATGTCGTTGAAAGCATGTTTTTGTCAGATGTATATCAATCACACTTGGAATCTGAGTGTGAAACTGCGTGCCTTTAAAAAAAAAAAAAAAAAAAAATGTTGAGCATCTAACTCAACTGTTACTAAACTCTCTGAATCCCCCTTTTTAAAAGGCAGGTTTTGTGGTGGCAAAAGGGTGTGGTCAGACCAAGTTCCTCAGTTTACCACTTGCCACAAACTGGAGCCTGTTCCAGCCCAGCCCAGAGTGCCGTACACTCTGCCCACACGCTCCACGGCCTTGGCATGCTGTACATTGTGGGATCCAAATTACATCAGTATGGGAAAACATAAAATGCTGACCCCTCCACAAATCAGCCGCCCTCATATTTTGGTGTGTTTCTGAGACAAAGATTGGCTTTGTTAGTGTCAGTGGCCATTATGTATGTGTATAAAGCCTACAGATAACTTAGAAATAAACTGTGCACAGCAGTGTTATAAATCTGTTTCCAGAATCTATTTCCAGTAGCATGTTTTAAAAAAAAAAATACTACTGGTGTTCTCTTTCACAACATACAGTTTCAGGTTAAATGAATCTGAATGTTGTACATTTTCCAGCCTATGGTCTATTTTTTCCTTTCATGCTGTCTGGAAAAACTGAGAGGAGAAAAACTTGCCCATGGCTGAGACAGTTCCTTTCTTTGCTTTTGTATGAGAGAGTGAAAGAGGCAACAGCACACATAGCACAGCAGTTGGCAACTTGCAGTACTTCCTCATCCTGACTGCTGTATGGAGGTGAAAGCCGTTGCTCCTGGCCCTGCATTTTCCCCCTCAGACTCTTTAGAGCTCAACAACAAAGAAATATTTTGTTCATTTTTGCTGCAAGGTACTCAGGCACAAGGTAGACTATAGGACAGCGCCCAGCACCAAAAACGTAAGTGAACTGCTGTGTCTTTTGTTTTGTCACCAATCTGCCATTACTGTTTCATTACTCCCTTCTTTTAGAGCTTCCTATGCTTTTACTTTGAAATGAATATAAGATTGATGACTATAGAATAGTTTAAACTCAGTAAATTCACCAGGATTTTCACTTTCTAACTTAACTGTTAACTACTACGGTGCATTTCTGAAAGGGAATTGTAGGCCAGGCTAAATTTGCAATCTATGATCTGTTGGAAGGGAAGTTTTAAAAACAGTGGCTAATGGAGGATGCCATATGTTATCCTTATTGTATATTATATTAAGATTTATTTAGCTCAAGCCTTTTTGCTAACCACAGAGCCAGACAGGAAAGAAGTCAAGAGGATGTGATGATTCAGAGTGACATTTAACCTAGTAACTTATTTTCTGTTTCTTATGTGTCCATTGCGGTTTGAAGCATTATATTTTATCATTACTTGAATCATTCATGCTGCTGCTTCTGCTGGTCTGTGAAGCAGACTTGTCAGTGCCCATGGTCTGGAGGTAAAGACGTTAGCCTAACACAGCAAAAAGAACTTTGTATCAGTGGCATCCAGTCACACCTGACTTTACTCTGTGCAACAGAGTCTTATCACAAGAAGGCAACAAGTTTTGCAGCCACTCCTTTGTAGGACCTGCAGTTTCAACCTGTGTTTTCATTTTTTTTTCTTTAAGGTTTGCATAAAATGAATAGACAAGATCTTCATTCTTATGCACTGAGAGTTATTAGTGCAGTAGTTCATTTCCATCTGCTTTATATTCTACGTGCACTAAATATTTGAAGTGGAGAGCAGTTTGCTTGTCCTGTACTTTGTCAGAGTCTGTATTTAGGGTCAGAGAATGAGCAAAGATCCGTTAGCGTGGATTTTTCTGTATGATCTGAGACTATTTGTAGTCATGGCAAGCTGAGCTGGCAAAGTTACATATTTGTACAATGAATTCCTTTCATTCAGGATTGTCTTTAATAATGTAGCTAACAGTAGTAAGCTAGATTATTGAATTTTGTATGTAGTCGATTGATTAAGATTAAATTATTAGATTAAGGGAAATGGAAGCATGCAGGAAATTGTCAAACCTCAAATTAAGATGTGTGGTTGAATTTGTTGACTTTTCATATAATTCAGCTTGGTCTGATTTCAGTGCTTCTCTTGGTTTTGTAATGATAGCACATTGTCCTCTTTCCTGAAGTTCTATCAGATCAGATGATGTGTATGTGATTGTTTTAACCAGGCCCAGACTGATGACTGCTGTCAGTTGCTTTCCTCTTATCTCCTTCTAGCAGCATAGTCCAGAAGCAACCGTCAGAAATTTGGAGAAACTCCTCCTCTCCGTCCCATATTCACCCTTTATATCATCTTGCCAAGTTTGGAAGCAATATAATTAAGGCAGATGACAACCCATTACTTACTGCTGTGGTGACTGCAAATTATATTTGCCTTTCAAAAATGGTTGTTTTTTAGAGCAGATTCCATATTTAGTTTTTTACCAATCATAATGTCATCATCCGGCATATGTGTCTTATTAGACTCAGCAAGCTGCAGTGTAATAAAACCACTAAATGACTGTCATCTTTCTTGGCTAATGTGCCGTTTACAGGGAGATGCTCACTGTCTTAGCTTTTAGTTAGTTCAAGTTTAAAGTTACTTCTGTCTGTCTCTCAAAGACTTTTAGTTTTCACAACTGGGTCGTTGTAAGATAAGTGGGACAGGGTTCTGGCTCCTGAGAATCCTGTCTCTGCAAAGGAATATAGAGAGGTTATACTGTATATGCAGACTTCTGCAGTGGTCAAGGACAGTGGAAACAAAATGTATCAGTGTTAAAGCTTAGACACTTATCCTTTCATATTTATTATCTTTTCAAAATGTTTGCCTAGAGCTTTTACTTCCCTTATATTTAAAAAAAAAAACCAAAAAAAAAAAAAAACCAAAAAACAACAACATGATTATACATCCTGAATTGAAACATCCTCAAATGTATCTCACTTCCTCATTTAGCCTACAAAGTGTTCAGGGCAGGTTGAGAAACAGGCACAACTTGTGCTCTGTAGAGAATGGTGCCATAGCTATGTAATCTGTGTCTGAGGGGAGGTGAGACAGCACGGCTGAAGTGTTAGACTACTAGGCTGGGCAGGAGCTAGTCATGGGATATTGCCTAGAGAGGCCCTAAGTATCATATGATGGGCCAGCAGGAAAACACATGCTCTGAAACAGTCAATAAAGCAACTGAATATATTGTGCTGTTAATCAGTACCTAAGGACCTAAAAGTGTACTTACAGTGTGAAAGTATGTGCCAACTACTTGTTACTGCAGCATCGTTTATCCTGCTCTAAATTGCTACACATACAGCAGTTCAGTCGCTGCAGTACAAAATGTATAAATAGTTGAGACTGGAGAGAAAAAAAAGATGGCCTTCCTGTTGGGTCAGTCATGGTTGTACATGCTTACAGAGACTAGAGAGCAGTCATGGTTGTACATGCTTACAGTGACTAGAGAGTACTATTCTCATCAAGAGTCCTCTGCTTCTCAGAGGATCAGGTTACCATACAACCGCGATCAATAAGTCAGTCAACCCTTTGGGAGCTACCGAACCTTTTTACCAGTATGCTCTGTCTGTGCACTCTGACCTCCTTCCATTTCCTTCAGCTGCTCAGATGAGTGCATTACCCACATCAAATGCAAACCTTTAACAGTCACCCTGACCACATCCTTTTCTATTATTGTGCTGCTTTTAAAGGGAACCTGTTGTGTGTGTCTTTTCCAGCTTCATATTTTTATCCTAGGACTTTACTCAAGTAGCTTTGCATGAGTTTATTAACTTGTACTGAGCCTTGGTGCAGTTGATCATTTCATGGTTTTGAGGAGCTTTGTGTCTTCTGACATCATATATGAGATATTCCCTCTTTTTGATAATGTAATGATCCAAGAGTGGAAAACAAAAAGTCTCTCAGACAGAATGCTTAGAGGTGTCTGATGCCTGCAGTTTGTTTGTTTGTTTTTTGGCTCACAGGTATTTCATGTGTATGGTGATTTCATTACTTCAAACACTGGCCATGTTTATCATGAACATCCAAAATCAGTTCACAGTATCTCAGTATATCCTGTATATGACAGAAAATAAGAAAAATTGCAAAAGGCCTACTTTTACCATATTCCTTATATAGCCACTTCTGCCATTTTCACACTGCATATGTATCTTCTACTGGTGTGGAGATGAAGTGGAGTCTTGTTCAGTGCTGCTGGTATGAACAAATCAGATAAGAGACTGTGTTCTTTCTCCTCCCTCCTGCAGGAAGTGGCTCAATAGTGTTTCTGCTAAAATAACTTAAGCTCACTGCATAGGCAGCTCCTGGCTATTATTTTTTTTTTTTTGGAACAGCAATAAATACCACACGTCAGTGCTAATCCATTATAGTCATCTTATAACCTGAAGAAAATGTGCTGCCTATTTTTCAGGGCTTCCTTTTAAGTTATGTGCCTCTGGTACTGGAGGGAAACATTATCCAGGGTCTTTCCTGGCTCACAATGGGGGTGGGGGTGGGGGTGGGGGTTACGTCAGTAGGCATGATCTATCCACATACAGTAAAGCCAGTGAGTATGTGTTAGTGTATTTAGCAGAACTCTATGAATGTTCTTTTAAAGTTTAGTGTTTGATAAACATAATTGTAAATTAAGATCAGTTAAATAAAGCTTAATAAAGAAACAAACAGAGTAAAGATGGAAACATGAACATAAAAAATAAAGATGAGCACAGTATAATGATAGCAAAAATATATGAACTATATAAATAAAAATAATACTCATAATAACAATGACTGTAAAGATTTCTTCAAGCCTAAGCAGCTTCAGACGGTGTCATATCATGCTCTCAGAGTTGTGTTTGTTGTCCAGTTGCTTTTTCTATTAAAGAGTAAGTCATGTGTTCATATTTCACTGCTGCCTCTGGGAGAGAGTTAAAACAGCGGTTAAAACAAAGCAGCCTTGACCAAGTCTGTCCTGACCATCTGTTGGGAAAATCTGCCCACCTACTGCAGATTCTGCATACTCACACTAATGCTATTATCTATTATTCATTATCTTTTTACCATAATGAATAACTTCCACTTTTGTCTGGACTTTTTTCAGGTGTAGTCCGCTGACACCTAGCCATGATGAAAACGGGCGCCACCAAAGTGGGGCTGCCTAAGCCTGGACTCCAGGAACGAGTGAGGCAGGCCCCCTCGACGTCCTCTGCCTCCACCACCTCCTCAGCCATGAAGACCTCCAGATCTTCCAACACGTTGGCCTCAGATCAGCGCCTTAGCAAGGTAAGTCACAGGCGCAGTGATACACAGATTAACCTTGCTAATGTTGGTTTAAATAAAAGCATGTCAAAACATTAAGAAGAACTTTATTAGACTTGCATGACTTTTACTAAGTGCAGATGTGTTTTTAGCTGAAAAGAGCCAGCAGTGATGATGCCTTGACAAAGCCTCCACCAGGAGCTACTGCCTCCGGTTCCCGGATGAAGAAGACTGTGACTACAGGAGCCATTTCAGAACTCGCTGAGGCCCGCCCTCGCAGCTTGTCAGGTGGGACACTTTCAACAACTAATTTTAGAAACTTTCATTGGGGGGAAAAAAAGACCCAGTATAAAATATGAAAGGAAAAGGATATATGTCTTCATAAATTATTATTATTAAGAGTACATATTAATTAAATATGTACTCTTATTTATAGAGTACATATATAGAGTACTCTATAAATAAGAGTACATATCCTCTTATTTATAGAGTACATATTTTGTGTCAGAGTTGAAGAGCTAACCATTTGCAGCCGCTAGAGGGCCACATTTCATCACTAAAGTTGTTTGTTATGGGTCCCCAGTTACTCGTGGGAACTGGCAGCTTCACAGATGCTTCCTTTTATTTCTTACCCTTTTTATTCATTTATTTTCTGTATCTGTATTTTTTTTCACAATTTGTTGGGACTAGTGAGGTACAGGTGGCTAAGTACTGAGACTCTCAAGCTTTTGGTCCAAAAATTAGATACTGGACAGATCCATGACCTGTATCTTCTCACATCTGATCAGCAAATTGAACAGCAGGATATGTTTTGGATGAAATGGGGTGTGGGGGGAGGTCAAGGTTGAGCGATGGGGGGATACTAATATAACTATATGCATTGATAATACCAAATCTGAAGTGGGGCTGGAATAAACAGTATATTTAGCTAGTTACATGTTAATGATTAAGATCTCTTTGTTGTTCACAAAATTCCATTTATTTATCTGTTTTTAATTAATAAGTATCCATATTTTTTTATGGATCAAAGCAAACATTTCTAGAGTTGGAAAAATAATGGTAGATTATGTCAAGTGTCGTTTAGCTTTCTGTCTATGGCTATCACATGTTTAGACGCACTTGGACAAAAGCTATTATAGTTAACTAAAATGAAACTCAAAACTAAAACTGTAAACTGTGATGTGAAAAACATTTTAGAAAAAAAATAGATGTTTGAGAAAAATTTAAACTGAAACAATTTGTGAAATTTGAAAACTAACTCGTATTACAAAAAATAATAAATGGAGCAATTCCAGTAGGGCCTTTGCACATTTCGTGTGCGGGCCCTCGGTAGAGAAAATATATCCTTAGTTTTAGTTTTTGTTAGTCTGGTAAAAAAGAAATTATTACATCCTGCCTGATGAGACATTGATGGATATGCTTCTTAAGATTTTGGATGTCTACAAAATTGTGAGTTACTGCATACAATAATTAAAAAGACTAAAACTGACACTGGAACTAATAAAAGCTAAAATAAAATTAAACATTTTCAAACAATAAAAGCTAAACTGAAACAAGAAAATCCACTCTGTAAACTAACTGAAACTGAACTGAAAAAGGGAAAGTCAAAATGAAATAAAAATAAAAACGAATTAGAAAATACAAAACTATAATAAGTCTGTTTGAGACAAATACTCAGTCAGACGTGTTGCTAGGATGTACTATTTTAGTGCTTTTCAATTATTTTTCCAGCTACAACAACACTGCTTTTAATTAATATGGTGTGCAAACAAGAGCATAATTGTAAGAGCTGCTGAGAAGTGTTAGGGGTTCGTGAGACATTTTACTATGTAAAATTTAGATTTTATTGATAAGTATTTGGATGAAATGGAGACGAAAAATTGAAAATTTGTGATTTAAATTTTGGCTATTCAATAACAGAATGCACAGGGTCATGCAGCAGTAGCTATATAATGAACATTTGAATGATGAAATAAGACATTGTCTGCCCAGACTGAAAGATGTCTAGGTTGAATGTTAGGTTTAGTTTTAGCGCTAAGATGGTGTTGACTAAATGATCAATGCTAATTGGGGGAGCATATGGTGGCTCAGTGTAGTACTTTTTACCTTTTAGGAAGTTCGAATGCAAGTAACTTGAATGAAAAGTATCTTGTTATCCAAGACCTTGTGTGGTGGTATTAAACTTTGCATTGGCTATTAAACACAACAGCTACATGATGGCAAAATGCATATTACATGTAGAACAAATATGATGGGTGATAATGACAGGGATTTGTTTGCAGTAATTAATGTTGTGCATACCCTTAGAAGTCCTCTGTGTGGGAGAAAGCTGTGTTTGTTTATGGCAGCCCATCCACACAGTGTGTGGATGCTGCGCTCTGGTGAATTTCTTCTTCAAAGGGCTCTTGTGCAGAAGCGCAGATAATTGAATTCTATTTGACAAAAGACTCCAGAGGAGCTCAGAAATCACAGCCAAGTGAGGCTCTCAGTTCTTTCATACACAATTAGACCATGATCAGCTTTCACTGGATTGAGCTCTAATTAACCAAAGTTTGCTTTTTCAAAGCATTTTCACACCCAAGGACAAGAACAGATGCCCAATTTGTGCTATTCATGATAAATTCATTACAAACTTGCTTTGGCCTAGTTTTGCTTGGAAATTTCTAGTATCCAATTCAATTTGAATACAGAGATATACCGTAGAGGAAAACCTCTTTAAAATATGGTTGTCATGCTGTCATATCCTCCTGAGAACCAAGGAAAAAAGTGTTCCCATTGAACTTTTTTTGTGATTTCCTGCCTCTTTGGAGCTAAAGGAGGCAACCCAAAAAACAGATGAGATATCAATGGAAAGCCCAGGATGTCCTCTATTTAGTAAACCAGGACTTGGTAGGGTAGCTCGAATAAGTCAAAGGATATAGAGCAAAAACAAGTGTCCATTACAAATGACATAAATGAATAGGCTGGTTGTCAGGAGGGTAAGACTGTGTTTTATATCAGCGAAAATATAATCTTTTTGTGTAACACAAGATCACTTTGAGAATGTTTTTCAGCCTAGTTGCTGATCTTAATTGGTGTCTAGTTCATGTGCAGAAATGAAAACATCTGAAAGATTTTATCATCTTCATTTTTCTTTTATGTGCCCAAATCCCCAAATATGTTGGTCTCTTCAAATAGATTTCATCAAAATATGAACTCTGCTTTCACTCAGTTGAGATTAACTTCTGAAGGGAACCCCAGGCTAACAGGCATATTCTGACCTTGTGTGTAGTTGTAGGACAAATGTGACAAGAGTGGATGTTTTTGCTGTATGATTCCCTTCAGGCCATCTGTGTTGTTATGCACCTGCAGTGAGGCGGAGCATGTCAAGACATATGAAGATACACAACAAGTGGATGTGTCAAATGTGTCAAAAAAGCAAAGCCATTGAGCATGCTGAGAATGAAATGTGACACATGAAATGGCAGCGACGGTCAGCCCTGCATACAACTTTTGGCAATCCTCATTTAGCTTGCTGCTTTCAATACTAAATCAGAGTTCCAAAATATTCTCACAGTGGGGAATGACAGGCTTTGAATATAGATTGGGGTGATGCTTTGTGGCCTTTCAAACAGTTTGTGATGTAATGCTCGGAAATGTCTTGGATGTTTGCATTTATTGATGTGAAAGGAGAGTAAATATCTGCTTGAAGAAGATTTACTTTTTGAGTGTGCATAGAAGTAAAATATTCAACATTTGCATTGTGACATTTTGGGATCAAAATGTTGACTTTGACGCTGTAATGTGTCATGAGGCTTGCCTTAGTGATACCATCAGCTTTCATGTGGGGTATAAGCACATGAGCTGCTCCCTAGCGGATAAGTGACATTACGTACTGACATGAAGCCATCAAGGCTTACTGGGCTCTAAGGCACACTGCAGCAGAACTGTCATCACACGCGTCAAGCAGTAAATTAAGTCTTTTCTCACCTGTATTTTGTGCCTGTGTTTTCAAGCAGGTTTCAGTTTCCTTAAAAAAAATAGGAAAACACGCACGTAGATTTTGGAAACGATTAAGCAGTCATTTGTCCCATGCGATAACCTCTTGTTTTTTGTGCAAAAGTCAGTAAAGAATATTATTGTTTAATAAGAACTAATGCATAATTTATTATTTTTAGAGATTCATGAGAAGTGGGTCAGATATGATATCGTGCACACTTTTGGAAGATAAACAAACAACATAATTCCTGCGCTAATTAGGGAGCAAATTCACCTTCATGCAACGGTCTTCAGTTTTTTAGAAACTGATCTGTGATATTTCTTTCCGTAGAACTGAATAGATTTAAACTCATGTTTTATTGTAATCTTTGAAAAAAATATCATCTCTGTGTAGTTATTATCTGCTTAGTTATTGGCTTTGTAATGCAAACACTGCATTACTTCATAAGATTAGAAAGAATGGAGTCATACTGAGTAGGGAAGGTGTAATGGGGAAAAATATGGAGTCATGGGGCAGAGACACACTCACAGCAGTCTCTAAAAAAAAAAAAAGCTCCTCTGACTGCCAGTCTTATCCCACCTTTGTCTGTCCCATGCAGGCTGTGGCCTACCCTCACAGCATGTCATGGTAATGAGTCAAAACTGTTATTTTTTCTAATGGAGTCTATCCCCTTATCCCCTCTGGCACTTTACCAACTCTACCATACTGTTAGACAACGGGTTAAAACCCAGCCTCATCCTGATGACTTATTTAAAACTCCTAATCAATAATTCAGTAAAGCTTTCACTCAGAGGAGTCCCTGTCGAGTGAGCAGGAACAGGGGAGATGAAGCTGCCCTGCTCCATAAATAACAAGCATGTTCGGGACTGAAAATGCATAACTTTATAAATGGGAGCTTCTAAGGATCACAGCTTTCTTTCGCATCTGTGCAGCTGATGCGTTCACTGGTCACTGATGTTTGTGTGATCAGAGTTCTTGTTTAGTCAGGGTTTAAAAAAACAACAACAACAGATTATTGTAATCTAATATTTATTATGATATTAGTAATATTAATATTATTATTATTAGACAAAGACTCAACTCATATTGACACTCCTTGATTTATCCACCTTAATTGATCCTTTATTGATCACGTGTTTTCATGTCATGTGATGTTCAGTGGTTATACCAGTGAGTGAGAGTGAGCAACACTGACTTTTTAAGTAGCAATGGCTGTCATAAGACGTTATCTCTTATTAATATAATAATGTAATATAGATTTGTTGTATAAATAGGTTTGAGATGTGCTGTAGCTGTAGTCATAGTACATGCATATATGATGCTTTCTTATACATTTTTTTATCTAATATTTTTAGAGATTAACTTGTGATCTTCTATCAAAAGTTACAGCTATCATTATGAAGATGAAATTGTTATCATGTGTTACACCTGTGACAATGTGCCAGCCAATATCATAGGAGATTTCTTATGTAAATAAATAGATTTGAGCTGAATTGTATCGTAAAAGTGCAAAACTTTGTCATCATATCATATTATTGCCGTATTTAATCTCATATCCCATCGTATCTCATTCTTACTCCCTTTGTGTAGATTTTGTAGGAGCATAAGTTGACGACTCCAACCAACATGAGGAGTTTCTGAGAGCAGGACATTTTTAAGTACAGACACCTTAATGTGTTTTGTGTTTCTTCTGCAATTCTCCTGAATGACATGTCATTCATTCATTCATTAAGATCCAGTGTCTTCTTTGTGAACTTGCCTGTCATACAGTGATGGAGTTGAGGTTAGCTGGCTAAACCTGATAGAGTTTGACTTTGTTTCCTATTAATGAGCTTATAGCTTGTGTCATTTTTCTAATAGTGCCTGAAATCACTGTCTGAAGAAAAGGAAGATGTCAGATAATGGTTAAGGGTCAGTGATCTGCAGAGCCAGGAGACAGAGGTGTGCTTCAGGTATTATGGACCCCATACTGTGTGTAAATTGTACTATGCACAACCCAGACACCACACTCAGCCATAGCACATGGTCCCAGCAGGGCCCTGTCTGCTTGTGTCAGGCAGGAGGAAAACTGGTATGGTCCTAGAGCTCCTCAAAGAGTATCTGTCAGATAAATTAATCAAACGTGTTACAGTCCACTGAGACACCCCAGCCAGCATAAGCAGTCAGCCATAGCAAACAGACACACAATGAAAAGCAGTGAGACATGCAGTGCAGTAAAAAAGTATTTGGACTCTTCCTGATTCCTTAGGTTTTTTGGGGGGATATTTGTCACACTTAGATGTTTCAGATCATCAAACAGTAATTAATAATACACAAAAATAACCTGAAAAAATACAAAAGGCAAGATATGATATGAGATACGGCAATAATATGATATGATGACACAGTTTTGCACCTTTACAATATAATTCGGTGTTTACACAGCTCAAATCTATTTACAGTATTTATATAAGAAATCTCCTATGATGATTTCCTTTAATAAAGGAAAAAGCTATCTAAATTTAACCGCCCCTATGTGAAAAAGTAATTGGCTCCTATACCTAAAAACTGGTTGTGCTACCCTTATCAGCAAGACCTGCAAATCAAGCATTTGTGATCACTTCCAGTGAGTCATTCATGTCACTGTGGAGGAATTTTGTGCGGAGGTTTTTTGAACATGAATGGCCTGTGCAAACTCATGCCGAAGCAACATTTGACCGAGTCGTTCCAAAAATCATAAGACGGGGGGGTTTTATAAACCCGGGTTCTGAAATTTAACCCGGGTTTATAAAAAGTGTGTTTATTTATAATTAATTAATTTGTGATTCAAGAAATGTGGTAAATACTTTTTTCATACAGGGCTGGGTAGCTTTGAATAGTTTTTGTCCCCTAATAAATGAAATTATTATCCAAAAAACAAATTTGGTATTTACACAGGTTAACCTTGTCTAATATCTAAACATGATCTGATGATGATCTGTGTGAGAAATATGCATAAAACTTAAGACGTGAGGCTGATACTTTTTCACAGGACTGTATATGCTTACTGTATATACAGAGAGATGTAAAAAGTACCATTACTGTTTATCTCTTTCTTTTGTCTCCCATAATGATCATAAAACAGTAGGATTGTGTTCTCTGTTTATTTTTCATACAGTGGAAAAGAAGCTTACGTTAGGCAGTTATAGCTTTGCTCTTGTATCTGGGATCAACTCAGACTAAATGCATCTTGCCCTTTTTAGGTTTGCTGGCCAGAGTTTTGGCTCAAAGTTTGAAATTCTTCTGTGTAGAAGCCCGTGACCCCAGCGAGTCACCGAAAGACACTAGACAAAGAGCAGTGGTCTTGCCAAATTTTGAAAGAGGTCTCTTGGACCTCCAGAAATGAACATCCTGCAGTGAGGAGAACATTCTTAGTTGGATTAGAGGAATGTTTGTTTACAAAGGTGGATGCGCTGCTCCAAGAGGAGGAGAGAAGAAAATATTAGGAAAGGAAGAGGAAGCTGTATAAGCAGTTTATGCAACATTCATACGATATGAAAAGACCCGTACAGTGTTGTATCAAAGGGCTGAATATTCAGGCTGACGTGGGCAGAATCCTGTAGCAAACTAGACCTTCCTTGCAGCTACCAGAGAATTTTTAAATGGCTGCTCTGTTAATAATATTTTCTAATTCAAAACTATATTGAACTAAAAATGTACAACTATAAATGCCCTTTACATTATTATTCTGCTTATCATTACATTTCCACAGTTCTTTTCAGCAGAAAGAAAATAATCCGGAAGCTCTGAGCTTATGCAACAGAGACGCTCATACTCCTAAAAATATCAGTGCTTATCTGTGTCACGTGTAGCTTTAAAAAAAAAATAATATGGTGCAACAAAAATGAATGTTAACTTAAAAGAATTAATTGAAGAAATACATCCATGTGCTTTTGATGTTTTGGAGTCTCAGAGTAGGGCCTTACATATTAGAGTACTATTTTGACACATAGGTATATTCTAATCTATTCAACATTTAGGTTTGGGGACCCTAAAAAAGAGGCTGCTATAGTTGATCATAATTTATTCTCCTTTACAGTTTTGTACTTATATCATGAACGAGAGAAGACAGAACACACACCACATCTAGACTATCACTCCCCAGCTTTTTACACATGTAGGTGAACCCACATACACGCACATGCTATTGTTCCCTGCTGGTTGCACTGTAGGGGAAAATGCTAGTGAAAGCCTCGGGTAGCCCCTGACACACACTCCTCACACCCGCATCTCCTTTTCCCATTTTTGAAGACTTTTCTCTTCTTTATATTTTTATAATTCTGCATGTGGGAGCAGGCATGGAAGAAAGTTTGAAAAGAAAAGACAAAAGCTGCCACCATCTGCCAAAAAATACAAATGTTGCCTTTCCTTTGCTCCTGCTTCTCTTTCCTTCCTACTTCCCTCCACCCTCTTCTTTGGCTCATACTTGTCCTTTTTCATACCACTGAGGGACAGATCATCTCTCCATTGTTCAGCTGGTACTAGTGAGAGCAAACTGACTGGCAGCAGAGGGAGGAGGTGTGTTAAAGTGTGTGTGTTTGTACGTTGGGGTTTTTTTTGTGTCTGGCTGAGGAAGCCACGCCTCCTCTGAGCTGATTCCAGTCATCAGAGCTATAATGAGGTGCACACGACGCTCCCTGCCTGCCCACCCGCCTGCCAGTGTGAAATACTGTCACCATCCTGGAGGACAAACTCATACACTTTCACACTCACTCATTGATGGGACAGCAGCCCGTCTCCTCACACATGCTCATGCAGACACACACACTCGTATAGTCCTGGAAAAGAGAGGAGAAAAGAAGGAGGGAAGAAAAAGAAGGATTTTACATCTCTTATTGCATCCTCTCTATGTGGTGCTGATTGTGGGCGCTGAACAGAAGAAACAAGCCCACTACTCGTGCGCACACATACACCTCTACCCCCGCAGCCACGGACTCTTGGATTAGTCTGCTCCGGTGTGGAGTGTGGGAGCTGCGGAGCGGACCAACATGGGGAACCAAGCAGGGAGGCAGGAGGAAACGGAGTCAGGTCTGCTTCTTGTATCGTGGTTTGTGTCAGCATCACATCTTTGTGTTTCGTTTGTCTTCTCTGTAAAACAAAAAGAACCCCAAGAAAGATGGACATTTTCTGAATAGAATTTGCAATATGTAAGTACATTTAACAGACAAGTCCTGATTAATGAATGCTGACTGTAGCGCTGGCTGAATGTGCCCTGGAGTTATAGAAGCTGTTTAAGCGTGTTACAAGTTTGCTGCTGCTTTCTTCTTCTACGTTGTCTCTGTGTGGTTTTGGATCTGGTGTGTTTCTGCATTTAGTCAGACAGCGCAGATCTGTATTTGTATATATGCGAAGGGCAAGTACTGAGTTAGGTTTGCCTGACAGTAAGCATGAGGGAACCTGCCAGAGGAGATCATTACACTCACATCCTTCCAATGCCCCGAGCTCATTGTGCCACTGTAAGATTCCTATTTCAGTCCCTCTGAACTGCTCTCAGCAGCACTTCATGCTGATCTTCAGACAACCAGGACATTTCACATCTTAAGCTTTCAACATTTCTGTAGCAAAATTAGCATAGCATCTTGTGTGCGAAGCCTCTTCATATAAAGTATTGAACAAAGACATTAATCACATCTTTATGCGCTTATGTGATTATATTTGCATATTTAGACGTGGCTCTGTAAATACCAGACCCAGGTCATTGAGACACACACACACACACACATACAGTATTTTATCAGTGGTGGGCGTAAACTGCATCATTTCATAGCAGTGGCATGTGTTGTTGGATGATAAAGCACAGAAGGCTCAGATTGGAAGGCAGTGGTTGCAGGCTGCAGCTTGCTTGACAAGATTAGGTATTTCCAGTGTACATACAGCATGGAGCACACAGTTAATACATTATACACAAAAGATTGCTGATACTGAATTTAAAAGCAGGACTAAGAAAGTTGATGTTACCTTTGATCTCACAAAATTTTACCTGTTTACTAAGCAACATGTGGGTGCAAAGTACAGTTTTACAGGTAGTGTAGAAGTATTTGTGGTGGAAATGAATTGGAGTGGACTGGTAATATGATGGATTAATAATCAGTTATTCTCTTTTAGCTATGAGAAGTGCATAAACGATGCAGTTACTAAATGCAGTACATACTTGATGATGATGATTGGTCCAGCCTCCCTCATGAACCTACATTATGAAATTAAACATTCCTTCTGCTATATTAGCTATTGAAGGGCCTATTTTTATTAACAACCCACACTGAGCTATTATAGCAAATGAAAATTGATCATCAAATGGCTTGAAATATTTTTTTATTATGCCTTTTCTTGGGCTTAAGATATGCCAAGAGGTATAAGGCCAATGATGCACAGAAAAAAAAGATACTTAGGCTTTAATAAAGTCACCAGTCACCATCTGCTAAACAACAATATATTAATGGACGAAAACAGTGAAGTTTGTAATTCCTCCATTAGCTTTCTGCTACACCCTGACAGTTAGGCCAGCTGAGGTTTGTCAGACTGGGATTTAAAAGGAGAATAACAGCTCTGGTGCCTGAAGAATGGAAAGAAATGTGGGAACAGGAGGAACTTGTTCAGATTTGATTGATGGTGGAAGTCTAAGGAGTGAACTGTCTGCTGCAGTGATAAGCGGGTCGTTATCACGAGCAAACCACACTGATGGCTGCTACTGCAACAAGGCTCCCTCTCTCCTGACCAGGAGAGCAGCCAAACCTGTGGTCAGCGAGCTGTCGGCTGTTGATGAATTGTCTGTGAAATATGATCCAATAACAGTGGGACTATTTTCAGGCCTACAACTCAGTAAATTATTCACGTTTGGGGCTCAAGAATTTTTAAAAAAAAGGTTAAAGACATGGTTTGTAATGAGGTCAAATAGATTGTTGTGATTTTCATCTGGTCAAAAATGGGAATTTCAAACATTGATGGTCTCTACAGAATTTTGATTGGAATGCTTGGAGGTAGCTGTAATGTGTGAGGACACGACCAAAAATGTAGAGGAGCCTAATATTTCTGTGGCAGTTGGCATGTTGTCATTACAATAACATTGTTCTTTCTGTCCACACTCAGTGTATTAGTGTTACAGCAACATTAGGGCTCTTATGTTTAATTTGGAATGACCTAAAACACCAATCAAAATGTCGTTACCTTTAGCTCTCTCGGTCTGTCTACAGTGTATGTGTGGATAAATAGACTTGTTTCACTACTGAAAATTTTTCTTATTTTCACTCATTTTTTTGTATGTTTGTGTATGGGTCTTGGTGAACTGACACAGAAGATGTATTTTTGTATATTTAAGTAGAAGTATGCTCCTGGGAATCTAATTTTTAGGATTCACACAGTTTTACTTGGCTTGGTTTCATTTCAGAGATACAGCAACCTCTGCCTTTTCCTTTAAACACTGGGATATTTTTGCTTATTGACACTGTTATAGCAACCAAAACTGATGATGGATTTGTCTTAGCAAGCTTTTAAAATAAGATTTCCAGACCACCCCCGAGTCTCCTAATTCTAGTGTAGAGCTGATATTTTGAGACTTGCCAATTAAGACACTTTAAATGGTAACAGTCACTGTTTGTGCTGTTTTGCCTGTTGGTTGGGCTCCCATTCAGAGCAGACTTTTGCTCCAAGCCAAAGAATGTTGAAGGGCACGGAATAATGTGCCATGTGAATGGCATACCAGAGCAAATTCACACAGAGCAGGGATTTATGATGAGGAAGTACATTTGTCCAACTTCTGATAGTCAGGACACGGTGAGGAAGTAACACCAGTCACATTTTCCGTGGCAGTGGGCAATTGGCACAGTAAATACACCATCCATGCTGTAGTGCTTTGTGTTTGCAAAGGGAGGCGTGTGCTGTTTAAATGTCCTGTTTGTGTAACAGAGGCTGTAGCCTGGACATCAAAGTTGATACTTTTTTTTCTTTTCTTTTTGCCTTCATCCCTGAGCTCATAAAACACAAAGATTTATGATAGGGCAACTAACAATACATATATGACACGGACACCATTACAAGAATGCTGGATCTGACATGCAAGCCACTAAGCCTGTGATTGTGTGTTCAATGCATACCAAATCAAACTTGACTTGATGTGGTTTGTATGTCTGTCAGCAGCTGGCTGTGGTTCATCCTCAGTCTGGGAATGATAATCCTGGCCTTTCTGTCAATGTTAGCCCAGTTTTTGTCTTAGGAACAACAGGCCAAAGAAAGCTCACACAACTGTCACTTTATACTGGGTGTCATCTTGTTAATAATCTTGGCCCTAGTGTCTGGTCATACTAGAAAATGGAACAACGGGGTTCACTCACTCGGTACTCTCAGTGGTGCTGAGAACATGGTGAGTTTGAGAGTAATTGTACATTGTGAGACACGGCTAATATTGTTGTCCTTTCCATCCCCTGGAAAATCAGCAGACTTGGTTAGAGCTAGCTCATATTTTGAATTTGCATTAGTAGTTCATTACAGCTGAACTGTGCATAGATATATTGCATTATTATATAAAATCTGTTTCATTTCTATTGATTCTGGCTGGACATCAAAGTTGATTCTGGCTAACAGAAAATGCCAAAGTTCCTCTGTGTAATTTAAGATTCGAAGTTGTAAAGTTGCTAATTCAGTTTCTATTTTTTCCTTAATATTTCCAGAATATGTTGCTTTATTGCCTTCTTGTGATTACTCCAGGAGAGCAAATCACAGATGATTAATTCAGTCCAAGTCTTGTAGTAGTCATTCTAAAGGACTAACGCTCAGATGGAAATCATCAGAAGCTTAAATCAAGCAATACTCATGACAACCTCTAACCCATCACACTGGCTGATCCCTTAAACTCACTAGCTTGTAAAATGCCATATGATCCTTCTATGAGTCCAGTGTTAAACTATTTTCCATGTGGAGCATAGAGAAATCCTCCCTCTCAGTTGGCCTACTCATGGCTTGTGCTATTGGATTTCTTTTGTAGGGTATTGGCTCTATAAGTAATGTAAAGCCAAGTGGATCGGCATTAGGGCGCTGTGTTAAAAGTCTTAGCATGCAGGGCAGTTGCAGTGATTCAATCAAGATGATTAAAGAAGCCAAAGAACTCAGGCCAAGTGTCCCTCCTTGGCTTGCCAGCTCTCACGGTGCACCTCCCTGCTGAGTTGCAGAGGAAGCAGAGAGCTGTACACTTTTCGTGTAGAAACAAGAATCTCAGCTCAGTCTGGCACACATTATGTCTTCTTTAAAGAGTTGGTGGAAGGTTTGCACGGTCAGTTGCTGGCACAATTGATTAACATGTCACCTGCTGACAGGTTACACCAATGGCGTCAGATTAATGGGGTAGTTTTCTGCACTGAGGAGAGGTGCAGAGGAGACTGGGGAGGCTTGATGCTTTGAGGCTCTTTGTCTATGAGTAAATGAGCAGTTCATTGCCTTCATTTCAGCCTAGTAATAAAAGTTTGAATAAAGTCTACTGTGGACAATTGCTCTGCCATAAACCTGATGGCAGAGTAGCTGGCCAACCACTTAGAAGCATTTCCTGATATTGGTAAAAACTAGCTAAAAATCTGGTGTTACAAAGTAATAATTTTAAAAATGAGGTAAACGCCAATTTATTGTTGTATCCCAAATGCAGATAACAATTCAAATTGTCTTTGTACCGAAACATGGTTTTTAAGACAGGTATTAGACTGTAGTGAGACTTACCTGAAGGAACTTCAATTATTCAGATATTATCCATTGTCTCATTGTATTAAATATGCTTCTTGAATGAGAGCAGGTGTAAAAATGAGGTATTTTTAAGGAATTGTTGTGAAACACATGTTTGTGCTATATTCCAAAGCATCTTTTATGTTTTAAAAAATGATTTTAATGGTTTTCAGTGGTCGACCGGCTGTTGTAACACAGTTCATCATCCACACTAATCTCTGCTTAGTCAGTGTGGCAGTCATGGAGCCTCAGTTCTGTCTATCTTCCTCTTTGGTAACAAGAAAGGAATGCCTGAGTCCTGGTATCTGACTGAAGGGCGCCTGTTGACCTATTTCATGTCCTGTCAGTGGGACAACAGGAAGTCCAAACACACAGACTGTGTTTCTGTCTCTCCTTTCTTCTTCCACCTGACTGGAAAACTGCACATCACATTTCCTGGAAGCCAGAGGAGAAGACGGATGAGTGGCAGTAAGAGATTCTCTTCCAAAGCTTGTTTATTATAGTGAAGGTGCCAACGCGTCATTTCAGGTGCCAACTGTCTGACACTTGACCACCTGCAGTCATTATTTCACCATGACTCTTCACCCATGATCCTGCTGCTCTGTAAATTGAAGGCTTTGTGCATTCTGCTCACTGTGCACTCTGTCACCTCTTGGCAGGCTGGCTGGCTGGCAGGCGAGCTGCAGTTGACTGGTCAGTGTTGGACTGTGTCCATCCATACGGCTCCTACTGTGATTTGAAAGCTTATCTTCATTAGCAAAATTTTAAAAAGCCTGTACTCTGCATTAATGTGATGACTTTTCATTTTTTTAAAAAGGTTTGCGCTACTGGAAGTCATTCTGTTTGAGTCAGTTAGATAATTAGTTAATGTAAACAACACATTTATTTCATATGGGCAGTCTCCTTAATAACATGCATGCCGTTTTTGTAGTTGCTGTATAAACGGTGGTGGTATAGCTTGTATATAAAAATTCAAAGCTCGCTTTTCCCAGTATTTTTTTATCTTCCTATTTATAAGAGCTAGTCTCCATAGACTGCATGCAGATTTATTCCTTGCTAGAGGAGGTACAGCCCTCAGTATGCCATTTACCTGCCCATTCCATTCCTTTTCATCGATTTAGTGCTTCTCAGATGTAGCTATAAAAGATTCTGGATCTGAGCGACCTACATCAAAGACGGTGCTAAATTAAGGAGAAGATAACTGCTAACTACCTCTGCTTTAGCTTTGATTTGTGAAAGGTTTGCACTTGCACACCCACAGTGGAAATGTTATTCTTTGAAGATCCTACAGTAAATATAGTTCTTGCACATTAATAGATTAATTAGAAATAGAAGTTTTTAATGTGCCCTGAAAACTATCAAGTCTGTGTTGTGCTTTCTCTCCTGCTCATGCCCTCAGCTAATATTACTGCTTTGGCTGAACAGTCAGATTACTGTAATGTATTGTGTGAATTAAGTGATGAGAGGGACCCCTAATTAGTGATGTTAACACACCTGCTTTCTCTCTTTCATTAGTCTGTAACAAAGTGGTATGTTTTACTCTCAGAAAACGTGATGGTTAAATGTTTTAATAGTTCTTTTGTTTACTTTCTTGGTTCTTGGACATTCGTGAAATTCATGTTATTTATAAGGAATTTAGAAGTGCCTTTTCATGTCCATCTCAACTGTAATATCTCAGTAAAGACTCTTCGGATTTGCACTCTTTGACCAGCTATCATATTTTATATCACTGACAACACTCTAATTTAGACTCTTTCTTCTCAGGAAGTCATTCCACATTTAGCCAATTAGGATGGTAGTTTTAGTATAAAGTAATAAATATTCTCTAGCTAGTGACTTGAAAACAAACTAACTGGAGTAGTAAATGTTAAAAAAATACTGTCACCTGTCAGCAGTAATATCAAATGCTCAGTAACCTTAAGGAAGTTAAAACTGTTCCGAACCTGCCATAAATCCCAGACAGTAGGTTGATCTCAATGCCAATCTACGACTACTCATCCAATTACCAAATCTCATATAGAGCATGCTACTGAAACTCTATCAGCATGTATTTCCAAGCCACATTGTAACCCACTGCCACCCCAGCTCTTACTTTCATGTTGTATCTGACATAATCAGTGTCAGCTCTGTGTCCTGCTGCTGCTCTCCCTGCCTCTGACTTTCCATTTATGCACATAGCAGAATAGATAGCTTGTGGAACAAAACTATCATCACGTATAAATTATTGCAGATGTAAATATCAGTCTTCTGTTGACTGTAATATTTCTGACTGAAACATACTTCAAGTGGTTTTAATTAATGGTAATTGGTAGAATTTGGATACATTGGAGTGCAAAGCACCTGTGATATGGAGCCTTGCATCCAAGGCTTGTTTCTGTAACTACCGGACTCTGTATACTAGTGTCTCTTTTTGCATGTGCTAACTGCTGGCATTGAGACTGGTGTCATTTCTCTGTGCACATGAAGCAGCTGTGGTGATGTCATGGTTAAAGAGGTGGGTGATCTAAAGATGAGTGAGTTCATGTGCTCCATCTGGGTTTTATTCACTAAGAGCAAGAAGAAAACATGAAGGGATAGCAAATGGAAGGCTGGCCCACAGTCCCATTCTTGGCATCAGTCATTCTCAAGGAAATAGCCTGATCTTAATCACTCCAGAATCTCTCTCACATAGACCTATTTAGCCTCTCTTTATTAGCACCTATCATTAGAATATGAGTTGGTATTCCTCTATTCTTCCCACGTATGGATGATTCTTCCAATAGTGCATAGTAAAATGTAGTAAACATTCAGGGCTGATTTTATGTTAACATCTTTCATGGGACTTCAGGAGTGCGTTCTGTCCTCATTCTGCCAGTCATGGTTTTATCATTTGTGAAATGCAGACATGTAACTGCGAATGTTGATGCAATTCTTTGGATCTTTGTGAAGATCTGGGTCTCAGTTTACCTGACAGGATAAGAAGTTCTGCATTTATAAACTGTAGCATGCCTTCATTTCAGGCATGTGGCAGATCTTTTAAGGAGTGACAACACACAGTGTCCAGAGCCCATGCTACTATTCTTTATTTGCATAGTCTACGATTGTCTTTCAAATCTGATTGTTTAAGGATTTTAGGTCATCATTGAAAACTGATACAGTTGATATGGTTTTACTGCTCTGCTTTTGCAGCAAAGCTTCTCACTGCAGGAATCTTAAACAGCTTTGTACCCCAAAAGTTGTGCCAGTGTTGGCAGGTTCTGCCATCGTTTATACCTAATTGAATGAGGGGATAGTCTGTGCACATTAGCCCATCAATGGCACAGTACTTAAAGAACTCATGGGGGTATAGGGTTTTTTCTGTTTTGTACGTGTCTATGCTTGAAGTGTGTGCGCATGTTGCTCTGGGTGATGATCCGTCTCCTCTCACAGGATGCCTGTCTAGCCTTTGCTTTGGGGGCTTGAAGATGAAGCTGCATGTATTAGAGAGAGAGACAGTTCTGTCTCTGTCTGTGCTCTGCTTAAACTGCTCTGTGCCTGAATGCTCCACGTGCACAGGGACCTTTGTCATCCTTTGAAACAAGCAGGCCCCTTGTGTCTGTTTCGCTGTTTGCTGATGATCTGAAAACAAACAATACAGCGTTTTCAGGCGGCACACAACTCACGCCAGGCATCAGTAAATACTCTTCATATTTGAGAGGGGTCTGGAAAGGCCTCACGGCTGCGGCCCACATTGATGCAGTTAAGCTCTGCTGCAGTCATGAATGGTTACAGCGAGCAACAGACAGTGTCAGGCAAATGTACTGTTGTCCAAACAGAGAACAATATGTGAATAGGGTATAGTGACCATGTGCTGAATAATACAAGTATGAATGCAATGCACTGTCTGCTCAGTTAGTGTCATCACATGATGTTAACAAATTCCTGGTTCTAGCATTGGGGTATGTTGATTCTGTTAACCTCCACTTGTCTTGTGAAGCCTGCTACATAATAATACTACAAAAAACAAGTTTATTAATGGACGAATCGCAAATTATAAATCTGTACTCTGTATCATCACAGGATTTACATTTGCAGTTCAAGTGGACTCTCTTTTGTTTCTGTGTATTTTTTAGTTTCAAATTAAATGAGTATTTGATCCACTTTAGCTATTAAACACAATTAACAAGTTAGATCCTTGTAAATAATATTGTTTGTCTTGGTTTTATGAAATTTTCAGTGGTTCTACTTATTTAGCTACTCAGTGTTGAATGTAGTTCGTTTGAAGGTTATAGTTATGATTTTAGCAGCTATCAGATGTAGAGGCTTAGATTTGTTTTGACATCTAAGAAGTCTTTATAACAAGTGGTCCCCGACACAGTCTGCTAAAGTGGCTGTGTAGCTGACCAAGGGAAGGAAACATTTTGTTTACACTTATTAATCAGTTTTGCCACTGGATAATTAAACACTGTTTCAGTATGTACTTTTTTGTGTGTTTTTTCAGGTGTACAAACTGTCAAGAAGTCTGGAATCCCAGCTCCTAGAGATATGCCCTCTGCCATAACAAGGGATCGCAGCTCTTTGAGGGACCAGCTGAAGAGCAATTCCACAAAGAGACTGGTTTCCAGTGCCAGCACTTCCAGCCTCTCCACCCTGACAAGGCAGACACGTAATTCAGCCAAATCTCGTGCAGATGCAGAGGGCCAAGAAAAGAGTCTTCTGGAAAGTCAGGTGAAGGAGCTTCTTGCTGAGGCAAAGGCTAAAGACCTAGAGATCAGCAATCTCAGGATGGAGTTGCAACGCTGTAAGGGTAAAGCCTCTTCTGCTTCCTCCTCACCCTCATCCAATTCTGTTTCACCTCAAGAACCTGCAGCCAATCGTGAGCAAGGACAGATGGGGGAGGCCCTTGTGTTGGTTGGGGAGCTGAGGGAGAAGAATGGGAAGTTTCAGAGGGAGCTGGCAGCCCTCAGGGAGGAGAATCAGGCACTGAAGGAGAAGCTGCTTAGCTTGGAGGCATCTTCTATCTGTAGTACAAACACAAGCACCTCCTCCAACCCTTTGGTGAATGGCCTGTCCTCAGACTCTTCAGCTCTGCAACAGCATAGTCTCCCCTCTACTGCCAGCCTACTCAAAACCTCTGGATCTTCCAGTTCTGACATCACCAAGGGGTCCCCATCACCTGACTCCTCAGAGTTTGAGAAGATCCCATCACACTCAGAATCAGCAAGCAGTGGTGTTAGTGGGAGCACTGATCAAGCAGGGGCAGTTAACAGTGCCAGAGGTCAGGACATCTCCTTGCAGAGCCTAACTGAACAGATTCACAAGATGGAGGAGAGCCACCACAGCACATCGGAGGAACTACAGGCAACAATACAGGAGCTTGCTGACCAGCAGCAAGTGGTGCAGGAGCTAACAGCTGAGAATGAACGTCTGGCTGATGAGAAACGACTCCTGCAGACTTCACTCCAACAGCAGAGAGAGCGTCTGGAGGTATTGGCCCAGAAGAATGAAACGTTCGCTGTCCGGCTTCAGGAGCAGGCTCAGGCTCAGGCCCAAAGGGAGGAGGAGCTGGGTAGCCAGGGGCCTCGACTGGCCGAACTGGAGCAGAGGTATGCTGAGCTGGTAGAGAGTTCACGCTTTGAACGGGAGAAGCTAGTAGACATCCAGCAGCAACTAACAGGCAGCTTGCGGGCCCTGGAGGAGGAGCACCAGGAGGCCCAGAGCCAGGTCCGCTGCCTCAGAGAAGAGTTAGACAGGTTGCAAGCCCAGTTGGACAGAGAGCTGGAAGCTGGAGGTCAGGCAGTTCAAACTGCAGAAGATCAGAGGGCGACAGCTGAGGGTCTGAGACTGGAAAACAGCAGGCTGAAGGCACAAGTGGACATTGAGAGGCAAAAGGTGACTGAGTTGAAGGCTATGCAAAGTGCTAGTGACAACACTGAGCTGCAGACTCTGCTAAAGACAGCCCACACTGAGAGAGACAAGCTGGGAGTGGAGCTGACAGAACTAAGACAGGAGCTGCTTCAGGCGCAGGCTGAGACTGAGCATGTGCGAGCCTCTGTGTCTAAGGTAAGAGACGGGCAAAATTGATAACATATTTTCCATCTTGGCATTCATAATATATTTATTGCACCTTCACTAGGTCAGTTGATTAAACACATAAATGCACTATAAAGAAAATATGCTTGACATTTTGGAAACTATTCGTATTCATATCTTGGCTCTCTGTAGTTAGTACACTCAGTGGAAGCAACTGAGTGGCATGTGAGCAGTAAGAACTTCATTTATGATGTTTCCTTATGGACAAATTTGACCAAGAAATAGGTGTATGCTAATTCCTAAACAAAAATAATAGTGTATAAAAACAAATTGGAAGAGACGGTGTGTGAATTAATGAATACTCTGATCTGATGCATACAGACATGTTTGTAGACTGTCGAAACTGCTTACATAGATGTAATAATGTAAATAAAATATGACAAATCATGGATACTGTCGAACATGCCATCCACCACAGCTGTAGCTGCTTATGTTGTGGTTGCTAAGTAACAGAAACCACGCGTCGTAGGCTAGACCGTCCAATTTAATAGCCTTGCCCTTCCAGCCTACGCGGCCTACGTAGACCAGGAAGGCCGGGTCCTTCGAAGGATGTAGCCCTGAATTTGGACACAGTCCTTTTAATTATGTTTGATTTATTAAGCCATAACCACTCTGAAGAATTTCAGTTGTATAACAAGTTCACCTTAATAAACGTATCAAAATTCAACGCTGATCATTTCAACCGATCCATACAGTTTTAGAATGGATCCTGTGGACTGTTTTTAAAGTGGTCCTGTGATGTCAATTATGACTTGCTGTGACGAAAACAGCAATTTGTTCATCCACTCTTACTGTATGCTGTGTATAGAATTGCAAAACACAGCAGCCATAGTTGTCCGTAATATCTTGTAATCTTGTGCATATATTGTACTTGAGAAGTACAGAACTTCTTATTGCTATAAATTTGTTTTGTTTTCATAATTAAAAGAGAGTGTTGAATCTTAATGATTAAAAATTTGACTGAAAGGAAAAGCCATGTGATTTTTCATAACTCTTAAGTGTGACTGCGGACAAACTTCTCTCACACTGGTGTGAACATGACCATTAAATTGGTACTGAGTACCTCACCACTGCAATGCATGAACTCATTGCCACTTAAATGATTTTCATATGTTTCCTCAGTATTCATTTTGGTTTTCCCCTACAACACCACACATCCGAGAACCGCTGAGACAGTATGAGTTAGGGGTCATGTTGGCAGTTGTTGTTCCAAAGTAAAATGTGTCACCCGATGCTTAGTGATGTCGTCATTACTGGGCTGTGACTGTGGTGCCAACAGTAGGGTGGACCCTCAGAGTCACATAACTCTCCTCAGACACATGGGTGTGAGGGTGGGACCACTCCATAAGTTCACTTACAAACATCTTGATCTATTAGAGCCACATGGTGTCAGTTGGAGGGTGTCCTGCGTGACTACATCACTGTCTCATTTTAGTATCTTGTTCTGTCAAAGACTGACTTTACAAGGTCATTTCTCAAAGCAGCAATCATAGTGGAACTTTGACTTCAGCTTTCAGTGGAGCAAAAACCACCATGATGTAATCAGAACTAGTCAGAGTTGGGGCCATCTTTCATGTCACTCATTTCGCTGAATGCCAAATTATTGATGTCAGATGACTGAGGAGTTGTGGTAAAAAATGAAGCAAGCACCTTTTATTTAATATCCTGACATATATACAGTAAAATCCATTATTGTTCTTTCTTTAACCAAAGGCGACTTAACCGCACGTCTGTTTTGTGCAATGATTTCTTAAAGTCACCGTAAGCTGTATGCTTACATGTACACAGGTGGAGGCAAAATGCCAGCAGCTTCAGGAGCAGGCCGAGAAGAGAGAACTGGAGCTATGTAACCAAGTGGCTTCCCTGGAGGAGGTGGGAATCCAGGCTGAGAACCAGGTGAAGGAGATGAAGGAGACCATATTTGAGCTGGAGGACCAGGTGGAGCAGCAGAGGGCTGTTAACTGTCACACCAACCAAGCTGTCTTGGACATGGAAAGTAAGTTCATATAAATAGGGGTTCAGTCATAACTTGAAGTCCTCATAAATGCTCATAAAATATTAGAAACGTGTCCACAGTGGTGAAACATCATATCTTTAAACAGTTTTAACAAAAACTGAGCTTTAGATTCATAAAGGTAAGATTTATTAAATGAGTGCTGGAATAGACTGCATTAATGAAAGCTCATAAACTAGCAAGTGAGAGTCTAGAAAAGTGCCATGCAAAATGAGTTCATGCCGTAACTCATCTGTCATTGACTTTCCATTACTGCAGCTGGCTAATTTCATATGGCTGGACACACTGTGTTTTGACAGACTTTTGCAAATTATAGTGGATGGGTTTAGTCTGATATTGCTATTGCTAGACACTGCTACTTATATAATAGATGTAAAGCTGTAAGTTGGTTGCGCTCCACAATACTGAAAACTGTGCCGCTCATAGTGCATGCTCATTTATTAAACCTATGGTAAGCAGGACCTCAGCGATGGTAGTGTTTGGGCAGAAGTTCTCAAAGACTTTGAATTTACTGTTGCAGATCTGGTCAAAAAGCTGGAGGAGCAGAAGGCTGAAGCAGAGCGGCAGCTGAAAGTTATGAGTAGACAAATGAAGGTAAGAAGTGTGCAGACCTGATCTACTGAGTTTTAAAAGTTCACATCTTGGTAGCTCTCTAATAGAGATGTGCAAAGCAGCCGGTATTTGTATTTGTTGAGGGGGGAAAAGTATTTGTATTTGTATTCGAGTAAAATTCAAAATAGGCGTCAAAATCCAGTTTTTTGCATTACACTTCTAATTAATGTTATAGTGTAGGTAGGGGTGTAGCTAGTGTAAGTATTCTTTAATTATATATATATTATGGCAGACAGTACCGGGAATAAGATGGTTTAAGTGCATGTGAATATGCATAACAGATGTTTGATATCTCTGCCTCTGCTGATCTGACTTTTGCACACATTACACATCAGTTTGGTTTCATATGCAGCACTGAGTGTAAAATGCTTCCACACAGAACTTGATCAAGTTGTTTTGGCTGGTGGAGGACCAAGAGGTGGCTCAGCAGCAGCAACACTCTTTTCCATTTGGTTGACCAAATCCATGTGGGGAGTTTCAGCTAAGTTAATGAGTGAATGGACAACGGGAAGCTATGCTAAGGTTAACTAGCCTACAGCCTACATCTTGCTGTCTGCAAAAGACAGAGTAACTTAAATGTACCATATAACTCCCACAAGTGCATACAGTTCGACACAACTACACAAGCATTGTTTTATCCTTTTAAACCGAACTTTAACGTTACTCTGTCAACAGCCTATTGTCTAAAAATTACCGAGCTAACAGAGCTACATAAACAGAGCGAACAGGAGAGCACCCGACTGCAGACGTCAATAATGCAGCGTAATTGATTAATCTCCCGATCTTCGCGAAAGTTATAAACTCCCTCCGGAACCCAGTTAAGGTACAAAAAAGTCTATTCAACAAAAATAGTGATGCAGTTCAGTCTTTTTTCGCTCAGCTGAGCTTTGTTGCTGTGTGGAGCAGCCCGTGTCAGTCACCTTTTTCACACGTCACTCACTCATCCGCTCATGCACTGCGGTCTCATAAGGAAACTCAGCTTTTTGATATAAAGTTTTTTTTGTTCCCGAATACAAATATTTTTTTTAAAGTATTTGTTCGAAATAAGTATTCGTAAAAAACACGATATTCATGCCTTTCTGAATGCCATATTCGGGTTCGGCATTTGTCAGCCATGCAAGCATCCATATTATTGTGTTAATTGTCACAGAGTTATGCGTTTACAGCTTAGTTCACATAACCGTAGCCATTCTTTTACAGCTGTCCTTGAATTCCTACAAGGAAGAAATTTTGGGTGGAGTAACACATTAAGTTCATGGTGATTTTTTTTTCAGTTTTTCCGTGTGTGTGTGTGTGTGTGTGTGTGTGTGTGTGTGTGTGTGTTTTGTTTTTTTTTTTGCCAAAGAGACTAATAAGTCTTCTTTCCACTAAACATTGTTCCAGTAGCATTGTAGAATATGCCGGTGGGGTCCTGAGACAGGCAGCTTCTTCCATCAGTTTAGTTGACATCAGTTTAATGCAGAGACTACACAAACAAAAAAAAACCAAATCTATCAAATCTATGTACCAATTTGATAAGAAGAAGAAGACATTTTTCTATAAAAGCGCCTTTCAAGACACCTATGGACATTTAACAATAGAATAAAACGCATAGTAGAACAATGACAAAATGAAGAACAATTTAAAAAAAAAAAAAAAAAACCACACGATAAAATAAACAATAAGTTCACAGTGAATATGCAGATTTGAAAAGATAGGTTTTGAGTTGAGATTTAAACTAGGAGAGAGAACCAATGTTTCTTATATTTGGGGGTAGAGAGTTCCACAGCCTGGGAGCAGAGCAACTGCTTCCCATGGTGCAGAGGCAGAAAGAAGGCACAGCAAGCTGGATAGAAGAAGAAGATCGAAGTGAGCAGGCAGAAGAGGTAGTGCTTAACAGGTCAGAAAGGTAAGGAGGAGGTTATGAAGGTTATGAAGGACCTTGAAGGTGAGCAAAGGAGATTGTATACTATTCGGAATTTCATAGGGAGCCAGTGAAGTTCCTGAAGGGTAGGGGTTGTGTGCTGGTAGGAGGGGGTTTTGGTAATAATTCGGGCAGCGGAGTTTTGAACCAGTTGAATCTTATGGAGGGATTTTTGGGGGAGACCATCCAAGAGAGAATTACAATAGTCAATGCCGGAGGTAATGAGACTATGCACAAGACTATGGATGCAGACTGGGTGGAAAGAGAAGGACGTAACCGGTTAATGTTGCGTAGACGGAAATACGCAGAACGGGTGAGATCATTGATGTGAGATTTATCGGATAGTGAGCTTGTCTAAGATGACACCAAGGCTCTTAACCTGAGGTGAAGGGAAAACTGTGGAGTTATCAGTAGTGAGAGTGAAATGATTTGCCTTCAGTAGGTTGAATTTAGTGCCGATAAGAAGGATTTCAGTTTTATCCTCATTGAGCTTAAGAAAATTAGAGCTGAACCAGGATTTTAACTCTGATGAGCATTCTGTAAGAGAAGAAGGTGGGAAGGAGGAATCAGGCCTGCAGGAGAGATAGAACTGGGTGTCATCAACTGGGTGCTTGGATGTTTTTGATTTCTACCACAGTGGTAAGGGAAGTCCTGTTTTTTTTTTTTTGTTGTTTTTTTTCTTAATGTTTGTTCCCGGGAGGAAGCCAAAAAGTTTTTGTGTCTACCTTTTGATATTTGAAGTTGAGATATCAGATCCCCCCCCCCCCCTTTTTTTTTATGTCTTGAAGTGAATTTTCATACTCAATTCTGGTCTAAAATAACTAAGCAAAATTTCACTGATGAGTTGTTAGTTTTTCCAGTAATTGGTGGATTGGATATTCACAAGAATATAAAAAAATGCATGTAGTGTCTCTTGTTTCCCTTCATATAAGGACCAGTCATTCTTCCATCTCAACTACATTAAAATGTCTTTCAGTCATTTTCTGTCAGAATGAATAACCTGTATATGATTCTGCATGTTTATGCCTTCAGGATGAAAAGGAGGAGTGGCGTCGTTTTCAGGCAGACCTCCAGACGGCTGTGGTCGTAGCAAATGATATCAAGGTGGAAGCTCAGCAGGAGCTTCGCACACTCAGGAGGCAGCTGCAGGAGGAGCAGGATCGTAATGCAAAGCTTTCTGCAGACCTTGAGGCCCTGCAGGGAGTCAGGTACTATCTTCGCCATATTTTTCAGTTCCTCTCCCTCCACCAGTCTCCCCTTTTTTAGCATTGGGCTGCAGTTCTTTTCTCCCTGTACAAATGTAGTCATGATATACCTGCCAGAGTCTTGCCATATCTCCTATTACCTGTTTTATACATGCTATGTGAATAACAATACCACCCAATAATCTATTTAGACATATCTACATTTAGTATAGATACAATTTAGTTTATATCTTGATGTTTCACAAGATCAAAACCTTGGTGCTTTTGAGTCTAGGTTCCCGGGATTTGGCAGACTCTGTTGGTAAATGAGCCGTCTCCTGTGGTATTTCCCTCTGTGTATTCTATTCCTTTTAAGCTGCTGCCCTCTCCGTCTCCCTCTTCCACACTTACCCTCTGGTAACATTTATTCCTGACACTCAAAACGCAGCAGACTTCAGCAGTATTGATAGGATAATATGATTTTTATTTTTTTTACTAAATGGTGGCAGATCTGCTTCATGATCAGAGCGGAATCTGTGATTAGTCTTTGTCAGCAAATATCCCACACTAATCTGTCACACTATTCAAGACTTCACATAGTGCGGTCGGACTATGTCAGTGCAGCATTGTTGTTGATGAGCATTGCGTTGGATCATGTGTTATTATGTAAGTGTGTTTTAGTGTGCATATACCATAGTGTTTTTGACAGTCTTGTCTTCTTTCATTATCAAGCCAGGTCAAATACTTCTGTGGTAAAGTCTGCTTAGATTTGTGACTGTACAGCGCTCTCTTTATATTTGTGGCTGGTCATTGTATAATCCTTTTAGGTAGCAAAACAAGTTTGACTGAAATTATTTTTATTAATTTTATTTATTTATTTTTTTAAAATCTTT
Organism: Oreochromis niloticus; assembly: GCF_001858045.2. NCBI lineage: Eukaryota > Metazoa > Chordata > Actinopteri > Cichliformes > Cichlidae > Oreochromis > Oreochromis niloticus. Next base: position 6,149,314 of record NC_031975.2, read on the forward strand.
TTTTTTTATTATTAATTATTATTTAACTACTCACCAGTAGTTTTACCACTTAAGAAACCGTAATATTTGGTTTAAAAACCAGATATGTCTTTTCTTCAGATTTCATGCAGTACTTGAGAATATAGTAGTGGCTTTAGGCCACGGCTAAATCAGCAAACTCTCCCCGAGATTAGCTGTTACGCTGCGTCCGCTCCCCACCTCCAGCAGCTCCCTGTGATGACTCTATCAAAGATGTCCCTCTGACAAGCCTCCCTATGTAAAGCCCAGGTGAGTTTCCCGCAGTGCTCTCTCAGCCAGCCTCCCTCTCCCTGCCCTGTGTGCTGCTGATGCTCACTGACCTTCCTATCTGTGTTTGGCTTTGTGTTGCCGCTTCAGCCTGTCTGACTCTGTCTGTCTTTCTGTGTGCTGGCTGACTGCACCCTCAGGGCTATTGTACCCTTTTTGGTTTGCTTTGCCTGATTTTTTTTTTTTTTTTTTTTTTTTCAACATTTGGTTCAAGTAGATGTATCTGGTGCCACCTGCTGTCCTTTAAATGAATAACACTCTTAATTGTTTTTTGGTTGTATAGCAGGATGGTCTGCACGGCATGACGGGATTAAACTCATGCAATGCATCATCTGCTGCAGATACATTTCATCACCGGGTGATTTTATTGAAATTTGATTCTGAGTGACTGTATTAATCCTTTGAGGTATGCATGAAGCAGAGTTTTTAGAAGTCTGCAAGTGCCCACAGGTCTGGCTTTGAAAATAATAATGCTGAGAAGAAAACAAGGTCATTGTGTAAGCATTAGTTGTTACACTGCAGTTCATGTCCTTTCTCCTTTTCTCTCCAGAATAAGCTCCGGGGCCACTTTTGAGACCAAGACGGCAGTAGAAGGGCACTAAAGAAGCGTCTCTCACCTCAGCACCACGTGAAGACAGTGTTATTGTTGCACTTAATATGACATTAAACATGTAATGTGGTAAAATAGTTTAATTGTAAGCCACTGTGACCTCTGTAACCACAGACGAATTCTTGTGACACAGACCGGCTTCTATCGCTCTTCATGTCTTTACATAATGAACCTTTTGAAAATACTGTATTTTTGTTTCTCAATGAATGTACCTTTTATTTTTGTGATTCTCTTGTGTTTGAGATTGCAGGAGTGAGAGACTTGTATTTTTTTCTTTTGTTTGTTTGTTTTTTTTGTTTATTATAATGTGTGAAGCTGCTTTGTGCCTTTCAGAAAGTCGAGCAGATGAAGTGTTACAGAAAGAACACTGAAAAAACTGGTAGCGGTATAAAAATATGGGTAAATGTTCAGAGAGTAGCAAAGCTCAGACTTGCGTTTCCCAAACACTGCCAGAACAAAGACAAACTCGTAACATCAGAAAATACACATCACAAGGCCAAAGCAACAAAACAGAACAAAAGTCCAGTGATATTCATACAGTAGGTAGTTCTGGACCTAATATATTCTGCTTACTAGCTCTATATTAGTCAGATTGTTGTCACTTGTTTACTTGACTCTTGATTCCTCTGATTGGAACAAAATGCAGTTTCCTATTTAGCCATTTGATGGCACTGTAGAACACATAATAACACATAATAATCTCTGATATCTCAGCACACAGGTATCATCTGCGCTGTTTCTATTTGCCTGTTTTTAATGATTGCGATATTTCTTCTAAATGTCTTCTTAATATTATACTGCCAACACTGGAACTGCCACAAACACAAACAGCTGTTCCTCCAAGCCACTTTTTGCTCTACTGAAACATGCCATTTTAACCCTTAGACCAAGAAGACTGTGTTACATGTTCCTAAAATGATGATTTTATTTCACACAAGACACCACTTAAATTATGAGCTGAACTCATTTTCTTTAATTCAACTTTTTAGCTGCATAAGATGATGTAGAATTAAACACACACTTTTTATCTGAGCCTTAGAGGTTGCTCTGAAAAAAATCCTGTTATAAGAGGACTTCTTATATTTCTTTAACATCCTTCTTAATTTGTCACTCAAGTACTGTGATGTAATTTTGAAAGGTTTATTTCATCGTTCAACAAAATCTTCAATAGAATATTGCATACTGTGGTAGTATACGGTTGCAGGATCTCAGGTTACAATTTTTAAAAGCCATATTTTAATCCCAAGGTAAAGGTACTGGTGCTCAAAATGTAAGCATTTGGATTCACTCACAAAAATCAACCTTCTAAAGAAAGATGAGCTACTAACAACGTGATGGGTCATTTTCTTTTGATGAACAATTCATGAATGTCCTGTTAATTTATTCTGCCTAGAAAGACTCGTGACTGGTTTTATGCTCGTGAATTTATAGACGTGTGTTATTATATGTCTGACTGCTGTTCATCAGGCAAATGAATAAATGAAATGACACCAGTCTTACTGCAGTCGTCTTTCTCTGTCAGTCTCCTTTTTTTTTTTTTTCTTTTTTCGAAAGTGAGTTAAGAACTTGTTCGTCATTTCTGTCTCCTCTTGTCTATAAAGAGGCTGCAAACCCTCACGCTTGTAGCCTTTGGTCCAATGTTCACCAGGTACAACGGCAGAAAGCGTCTCTACTGCTCAGATTGAGGTTTTCCAAACTCTTTTTGTCTCCAGCTAGTCATCAGTTATTGACTGTTCTTCAGTTCAAGCTGATCACATGATCTTGTTGATACACTGAGCAAACACCCTATTTTTAAAACGTGCATTCTCCCCTTTCTCACTTAGAACTTATCTCATAAGATAAGTTCTAAATTCAGGGTTTTGAAATTCACCAGGTCAAAATTTGCAGTTTCTCCTCCCTCTAGTGTTTGTGCTACATATGTGTCCACACAGCAATCCTGTTCATTGTGTCTGCCAGGTCCCAAGCTGAAGAGATGAGAGTGTCTGACTCAGATAACGGCCTTCACTGGTGCGGCATCTCCATGATCCCGGCCACGCCCGCCGACGCCAGCGGAGATTCCAACACAGAGCCTGGAGCTACTGTCAAATCCCTCATTAAGTCCTTTGATACTGTTGGACAAAGTGAGCACAAACACCTCAGTACACAGACACACACTTTCAGGGCATCCCATTACACAGTGTAACTGTAGAGCAGAACAGCTGCTGAGAGGTCTATGAATATTTGGCTTTTCTCTGCAACTTGTGCAGTCGGGCCGGACGGTCCTGGCTAAGCTGGCCTCAGACAGGTTGGAGGGTTACATGCTGGATATATCTGCTACTGATAGGAGGCATTTTCATATAGAAACTTTAGTCATGGCTGCATTATGGAGATGGTACTTCTTGTTTCATTTATTAAGCAGCTTGACATGAACATTATGTAGAGCTGCATACATTAGGACAGTTTTACTTGTTTTATTTTATCTTTCAACCAAGACTATTCATTTTTTTTTTATGAAACAAGCTAAACTTCAACATAAATTGTTGGGGGAAATGTGCCAATACCAGAACCTGAGTAAAATATTAATTTATCAAATATCAAAAATAAAGAAGACTAGGAGTCCAACTGTTTTAAAAAAAAAAAAAAAAAAAAAAAAAAAAAATGCACAGTGGGCTGTGTGTTTCATCTTTGTTGTAAACGCTTCAGTATTCGATTTCTGATGTTCATGGTGACTAAACCTTCACTGTTTGGACTTTCTTAGGATTTCTGCCATTTTTTCCCCATATTTAACATGAAAAAGGTTATTCTTTGCTTTTATAAATGCAGGCTTTACAGAGCACTTTTGAACTCAGTGGTTACATGACTTGGTATTTCAGATGGACCAGGTCACACGGTTCAAATGCATTCCTCCTCAAGAAGCCCACTGAGTGGGATCCCTGTGCGCACTGCACCTGCTGCTGCTGTATCCCCCATCCAGGTATACGCCCCGTTTCCCTTTAAAATTCCCTTTAAATACAGACTTCCTGTGAGTGAAACTGTTTCAGATGACTGTTTCATCCTCTTTTTAGAGACACTCGCACATAAAGCCACTATCAAAGACACTGGAAAAAAGAATTAATCATGGAGAATTCTCCCATCCTCATGGTATGTAACACAGAAGGGATATAGGGCACGTTGTAATGGTATAAATGTGCTATCAAATTTCCATACTTCCTTTAACTGTCACACAGGAACAAATGGTGGCTTTTAGGTCAACAGACTGACAGCCAAAGTCCACTAAGAGTCTTCAATGAGCACTAAATGAATGGTATTAATGACATGCAAACATCCGACTGCTGCCGGTTTGGTGGAAAATTTTATGATTTTTCTCCTTGGCAACCCAAATGCTGTAAATTTTGTGCATGACTCTTAAAATGTCAGCATCTACATTCAGCAGGTCTTCTTGCTCCATCCCTGAGGAGTCATTTGAAAAATACAGTGACTTCACAGGATCACTTTAATTGGATAAGGGATTTTTTAAAATGTTTTGTTGCAGTAAATCCAGATTATTTAGATTTTACTGCTCATTACAATTCAAGTATTATTTTGTACACATAGTGGGTACATCAGTAGTTTAGCAACATAGACACCTTGAAGTGACTTCCCATAACTGCAGAACGCTAGAAGTCTTAAAGCAGAATACAATTAATTTCTATTTGTCCCATTGCCTTTCATGCCCTGTTATATTTTCCTGCTTCACAACTGTACATTGTGATTTGTCAAATGTAATTTATATTTTGATCCCTCCATTTCTGACTTTCTTTTCATTCTCCTGTGTGTTGTTTTAATTCCCACAGACAAATTGGCGAGCTGCAGGGAAGACCTGAAACCTAACAGCCTTATGAGGAAAAGCCCGTCACTGGAGTCTGTAATCAAAACCTCTGCCTCCCTCAGCAGCCGCACGCCATCCTTCAGCTACAACCGAGGAAGCAGCAAGCTCAGGTGAGCTTGCTTATTTATTTATTTATTTATTTGTAAATAGCACTTCACTCTGAGACGAACCTGCTACTTTTTTTTTTAGCTTAGGAGGAGCAAACATATTTGACTATGATTTCACCACATGCAAACTACATGTCTGGATTTTTTCGGGGTTTATGTTTCCCAATACTTAATAATGCAAATATTCTCTACTGTGACAAAGCAAAAATGTGAGCAAGTTGATCTCTGACTGAGGCTTTAAAGCTGATTTTTTTCAAAGAAGGCCATTGCTGTGATGACAAATCTTCACAAGCAGTTAACAAAACAAACTTTATATATTTTTAAATGTAGCTTTAAAATAGGCTGCATGACTCTAAAACTGGAGGTGGTTACAGATATAATGGCTGCTGTTGTATTTCTGCTTTTTAAACTTGCATACTCCCTCCTGATATCGCTAGTTAAAGCTTTCTCTGTTAGTTTCCCAAATTTTATGTCCAGCATTGCTGATTGGACACAGATGGCCTGCACACAGTAGATGGAGTGTTGGCTTATCAGAATGGGAAGAGAGGCAAATGGTGAACAAACATGCTTTTATACTCTTCTTGCTAGTGATCGTTTTCATGCACAGACAGCTCATGTCTGTGTACACTCGTGATTGCATCTGATGTAAATGGCGGCAACTTCATCACGGTGAAACAGCAAAGTTAGTTAAAGCAATGAAATACTTGGCCAGCACACTGGACAACACCCTTAGCTTCAGTCAACATACAGTTGACATTAATAAACAGCACTCATCGTTTATGTTGAAACTCAGAAACCTGTCAGTCCAGCCTCTCCACATCCTTGTCTGCTGTCATGACTGTTCAGCTCTCTGCACTCTGCACACAGCTGTATTTACAGTATTGTTTGTGCTACCAAGAATAAATTTTCCACACAGCCACACAAATAATTGGCCTTCCTTTTCCCTAATGCGGTCTATCTTTTCTTCCCATCTATTCACTCTTGACATTATTAATGTAAATGCGTGTGAAGGAGTTGTAGACTTTCTGGACAAGGAGATTAGGGGGCTGTCTCCTTCCATATTTGGTATTTTAAAGGCTCATGATAGGGCTGCTGTATCACTGATGATAAATGCAAATACTCTCCCCACTGCAATATATGTTTGGACAGCATCTTGCTCCTTCTAGCGTTATGGTGCCTCAAACAGAGAAATAATGAATTCAGCAGCAGAGCAGCAATGACGTGTGAAATATTTACTATGCTCAGAGCAATGACCGTGTCTCATGGTCTTCCCATGGCCTCAGCTCCAGCACAAACCCTTGGGAGAAGCCCCTTTGAATAATACTGCAGATAGGCATTTATCCAATCTGTTGGACCATTTTTGTTTTTTTGTTTTTTTTTTGGAGAAATGCATTGAGTGTACTGTTTGCCAATATTTGATGGAAATGCTGGATGAAAAGTAAAACAGATGCCACTAAAAAAAAACTGTGCTAAAGGTTTACATCCTAACACTTAAAGTCAGAGTGGATGCTGGATTCATGCCAAAGTAATCTTGAGCCAACTCTTAACTCCAACACAAATACACAAGCAAACCAAAGAAGCTTCGGTCTTGTAATGATAATTTGAAGCCCTGGAATTCAGAAGGGAGTTTTCAAACAGGGAACATTTGGAAAAGCTATGTAGGAATAGAGAGTATTATGTTTTATTTTTTTAAAGAGAGCATTAAGAGTTTGTTTTTGTTTTTTAAAAAGGGTTTATTCAAATTTTTCAGGACTGAAATGGATCTAGTTTTTCAATAATGGTATGTTGTGCAGGTCATTGTACACTGTGATCGTGGATGCAGGCACATTTTTAGCTCTAAAGTTAATATTTATTAGCCCTCTATGTTATTTAAAGATGACCTACGCTTTGTAACCTCCCTGAACTAAAACACCAGAGTTTAAAGAAGAAAAAAAAAGAAGAATGGAAGTTTTTAGGTTCCTAAAGCATGCACCTGAGAAATCAGAAGTAAATTGTGTGTTATTAGATCAGGACCACTTGAATTACCTTCTATATAGAAATTTTGGGGGGGGACTGAAATAATTGAACACAGCCTTTTGCTGTGATCACCATATGCACTCAAGTTTGCATGTTCACTTATCCCCTCAATGACTTACTGCAAATTTGCTCCCCCCCTTCCACCCAAAAAATCTCTCTCTGTGATTGTGGTTCGTGTTTCCCTTGTGACAGTGTGGAAAGAAAGGACCCCTTGGCTGCACTGGCGCGGGAGTATGGAGGATCTAAGAGAAATGCTCTACTGAAGTGGTGCCAGAAGAAAACAGAAGGCTATCCGGTAGGGATCACAGGCCGGAGACCTCTCTCAGACACAAGACGAGCCCCACTCACTTTCACACCCTGCTCTTCTCTGCATCTTTGTCTGACGGTTTTATTTCAGTGTTTCCCTCCTCCGGTTTTTATTTAAAGGCGAGATGACAGCCCCCCCACCCCCTTTCATATTACATGGATGCAGTATTGGTTAGTCTGCCCTCAGGTTCGGTAGCTATTTCTTTTTTTTTCTTTTTTTCTTTTCCTGCCATGAGTGATGTGCCGGACTGTAATGGCACATTACTCCTCCTGTCATCTCAGTGGGGATATGAAATCACTGTGGCACAGCAGTAATGGAAACAATGAAGCAAAGCACCCAGTCTTACAGACACACTGGATTTATACCTGTATGTATTTTCACAGCCTCCACTGTTTTTATGCTTGCCCATTCATTTTTTTATTTTTATGTTGTTGTGCTCCCAGCTGCTTTACCTGGTTCCAAGAAGCCTAGTGCTAACACACTCCCTTAATACCTATTTTAAGGAGCCTATTAAGCCCTGTGGGATTAGAGATTTACCTCTGTAATCACTGTGTTTGTGTGCCAGTATGCTAAAGCTATACAGGGGGACTGGCTGCAGCCTCCATAAAAGTAGTTCTTTTATCACGCTCAGCCTTCTGATAGGAATTACAGTTACAGATGTAACTGACTGTGCGTCTCTGGGGTTTGGGGGTGAGTCTAATAGCACATAACTCTGGCTTGACCAAGTATGAGAAAACACAGGTGATAATAACTGCTAAAAATAAACCCAGCTGTCACAGTGATAAATAGTGAATTATTGGATGAGCTATCAGATCAATAGTTCTATTTCACAAGGACAGTGGTGCTCAGTGAACTTTGATTCCCCCAACCAACCCCACCCCAAACTGCCTCTTCTTTTCTTATGAGAACTGGTGCTTGACGGCCTCACGGTGCATGTGTTGGTGAAACACGCTGACTTAATGAGATAAAACTGACAATCTGTCTGATAAAATGCCGCTCCTGAACACAGGCTGCCCGGCTCAAATTGTTTAGACTGTTTTGACATCTTCAGGCAGCAGGGAGCATGTTTAAAGACGCTCTCTTGTAGTGGAAGGTCACCGCTGTAGCATTCGTTGATGCCACAGTTTTCTCGTTCATTAAAAAAAAAGGAGTTTCCTGGAAATCTTTTAACATGGGGATTAAAAATCGAAACAAGTCCACCGGGCTGCGTCTTCAGGAAGTCTACTCTCTGCTGCACCCACACACTGATGAATGGGTGATGGGGATACATAACAATGTCACTGCCTCTCTATGGCTGTAGTTTGATCTAAACAGATGTTTCATATACTGTATTTATGTCTAAACTTTGTCTGTACCAAGTAACAAGTGTCTTTAGCTGTCACACGAATAATATTTCCCTCTTAAATATTCTCTTGAAGAACAATAAACTAAACTGCAAATCTTAATTCAGTTCAGTACAACATTAATACCCCTTAATAGAGCCTCATTCCTACTGGTGTGGGTTTAACTATGGGACCTTATGATCTGCTCTCACAGAGGGCTTAGCAACACCGTGTGATTATTTGCAAGTATCAAGAATGCATTAAGAAGATTTGGCTGCTAGGTGTGTTTCACTCTGTGGCATAATCACTCCCCTCCTGGAGCAACTGTTCTCGGTTTGAGCTGCGGTCCCTTCGTGCTTTTGCATATTCTCCATGTGCACCATGCACGTGGCCTGTAATCGGGTTTAGTACCGGACCATTAGTTTGGCAGTTTGCCTTAAAAATGTTTACTTTGAGAACAAGTGTGACTGCTTCTGTGAAGTAGAGACATGAGGTAATTCCTGTTTGCACATCTCATCAATATTTGTTAACTTGTACCAATCTTTTTTTATTTTTAGTTTTTGATTTAAATGAGAAAAAAATACTTTTTTTTTCTTATCCAACAATCAAATGAGAAAAAAGAGAAGCAGATGAGTTTAACTGAAGAAGTGAAGAAGCTTCTCGGATGAGAGGTGAAACGTCTTCAAGCAACTCAAGAAGTCCAGACGCTTTTCTTTCCGAGCTCCTTAGTCTACGATGACCTGGATGACTGAGAACCTTCACAGACAGATGAGTTTAACACTATCTTATCTCTGATGTTAAGTTGAGTCATTAGGATTTAAAGGAGGATCTCCCAGATATTTTGACTTATTTTTCTCTCTATAAGGGTGATCCGCTGTTATTTGCCCTTTTCCTTCTTCTTGGCACTGCACCCACAGGGATTTCAGTTTTCTTGGATGCATGCATATGTCCTGCATCTTTGGTGTTACATACTGCATATGGCATCATTTAGTAAACTGCACCACAGCATGTAACCCACGTGACTGAGTCCTGTGGTGGGCAGAGAAAATTTTATTGTCATAGGATGCATTGAGCTTCATATGTCTGATGAAAGGTCAGGCTGCTTCAGCCCCTAATTACAGGCCCAGCGTCTGAGAGACACCGACTGACATGTCACACTGTATGCATTTCCAGGATGGGAAACCGAACCAAAGGACCAGAAAAACCGTCGCATTCAGGTGTCTCTCTGTCATGCTCGTGTTGTGCTCTGATAAAGGTTAGTGAGGTTTAGTGTTATCAATACATCCACACACACTTTGCAGTCCCTCTCCTCCCTGCTGTGGACTAAGGTCAAAGAGGTAATCCCTCAACACTAATTGGCTCTTTAGTATAGCGTCAGCGAGTTGTAATTTGTCCTCGGCCTCTTCGGGCTACATAATTAATGGTCAGTTTGAAGAGGCGGCTTTCACTGTGCACCCTTGGCTTTCCATTGCCCCTCTGGTTCGGAGTGGCAGAGTCAGGAAACAAGCTCCTATTTCACGCTCATCTGCCACTGCAGAGCCAGAAAAGCTGCTGTGCGAGTCTGAGACAAAACTGATGGGAGGGTCGGCCCCCGTGCAAGTTGTTATTACAGTCCTATTGTTGGCAGACGTTTTGGTCAAACAGCAGTCTAATTAAAGGGAAAGAGAAAGTAGGAGCTATTGTAAGCATGCTGAGCGATTATTTGATGCTTTATAGCTCCTGAGGGCACAATAAGTCTGCGATTGTGGCCGAGCACAAAGCCTTTGCAAGAGATGAGTACTCACAGTCGTCTGTCTGCTAAAACAGCTTCATCTCACCTTCCAGCTTGTTTCACATATGTTTGGGTTCTGTACATGTATGCTTTATTTTATATAGATAATGCTGTAGAAAAACAGTGAGTTATCATAATCTAAGTATCTTAATGTACTTGATGATGATGCGCTGTTGTCAGAATGTTTGCTGGGTGGGGTTTCTGGACAGACCGTGATGGTTAATACAGTTCAAGGGGGGGGGGAAAGGGAAACACTGCAAATTACATGCATGTAAACACGCAAGTACTGAGTACAATAGCCGTGCTATCACCATGGAGAAGCAGTCTTGCACCCCTTAGGGAGAATGTGATGTGAGAAGGGGTGCATTTATCCACCAGCTGCTTCCAAACCCAAGTAACATAGAGTATCCTCAGAGTAGCTGAAAGCCCAGCCTGCATTAGAACTCTCAGGGGAGGATGAGGTGTGAGCCCAGGCAGACTCTGTCACACCTAAAATGTCAGATTCTGGGAAGCTCAGATCAATCAGAGAAGACCTTAAGCTCGCTCTGATTGACTCTGCCCTGTGGGAGAGAGTAAAGAGGCCTCTCACAGGAAATTAGTATTCACAAGAGATCCTGTCTACATCAGTGCTGGACTGGACACAGACTTGAAACACAAGACCGCTTTTATATAACTTCTGTTGCACTGGTTTTCAAGGCAGCTTGTTAGATCAGACTCAAAGGTGCAGGTTGTTGTGCCGGAACAACTCTGCCTGAAACTCACTGCTTTGTGCTTAATATGTGTGTGGGATTTTTTTTTTTTTTTCGCCCCTGTGCTCTGACTCAGTTTTTACATCGCTAAAGTGACGATTGCTCCTGAACAACAAACAGACCACAAAAATCACACAACAAACTGGATAATTTACATATCTAGAAATGATTTATTCATTTTATATTTGGTTATTTTGGTCTCATGTCATTGTGTCAAAACTTTTGAAAACTTTTCACCTAATTTGGAAAAACCGTCTTGTGGCATTGAAGAGTAAGATGTCTACTTGTAGCCTTTTTTGGTCACGTTCAGTGAGCAAAAAAGCCTTTCTTGAACATTTGTATATTTATCAGGCTCTTTGATGTCTTGATTTAGGACAACTCCGGACACGTTTTAAGCTTCTTTTTTTTTCTCAATTAACCATAGAAGCCAAACAAAAATAAATGCCTTGTTTGTTCGAGATGGAAACAATGACCAAAGGGCTATGAACATTAGGCCCTGACAGAGCACAGCTTATCCGGCCTCGTCTGGGAACTCGCACACATGCAGAAAACCATTGAAAGACAGGAATGGACCCCCCAGGAGAGTGTGGAATGAAGGTCAGACATCGAGGAGAGGAAGAGGATAGGAGTAGACATTACTAAGTTCTATAAATGGAGGATTAACTGTACCTGTGGGGTGAGATCATGATTGTAAAATAACAAATTACAGGTGATTAGTCAGGATTTTTCTGGAATATTTTAGTACATGTGTTTTCTTATAAATGATATAATATTGAGGCTGTCTGGGTTGAAGTGCATTAAAACAAATGCATATTGAGTAGCTTTTAGCATCTGGTGTGTGTGAAAAGTGTTAAGTGCTTGTGCTAAGTGCCTTTTGTGGATTCATGTGCCTTGTTGTCAATGTAGAGCTAGGTATTCTCAGCATAACAATGAAAGGAATTGATGAGATGTCAAATTAAAGGGTCACTGTGGCATATTGATGAATATGTTTTATTTATTTTTATTGGTTTTAATCAGGTAAGAAGACAGAGTGGTAGAAGGGTTGGAAATATCCACAGGTTCAAAAGCAAGCATTAGTTCCTTAAGGTTTAGGGTCCACATGGAGTGACAAATAAGTCAATCATTGCACTGTGATCAAAGTAATAAAATTAGAATGATAATTTTATCATAGACTATCAATATCATAGACTGAATAATCTCACCAAGAACCCAGCATCCATGGATGATGATGTTTGTTTCTGGGGTAAATCTGGTCACCCTGTCAGGAAAAGAAGTCACTTTATGTCTAAATTTAATAAGTGACAATTGGCCACAACAAACTGATCTTCTCTCACTTTTCTGTTAATTAGAAGTCTAAAAGATGCCTGTACAGTATGTAGCTATTAAGGCTAAAATCTGCTTAAATTTGATAGGAGACTAGATAACTATTCATCATGATCAGATTCAACTAAAACATACCCATTCCAACCAGGCAGACTGGCTATATCTGCATGTAAATGTTTCTCGTGGGGTTCTGCCTCACTGTGCGTTGCATGCTGGGCTTATTTGTATGGGTTCTGGCCAATCAAAGCATATTGCTCCAACATACTAGAGCGCACAGCACAGCACAGCACAGTGGTGCAATGGTAGGCAAGAACAGTTTGGGTTTGAATCTGCTGCTCATCTGACAAGTTTTTTGAGCAGTAATGGTGGAGATGATGTTTCTCTTTTTAAGCAAATTTAGAAGTACAGGGATGCCTTTTCACCATGCACACCATGTTTTTTCAAGCTTTTCCTTGTTGGGATTGGTAACACTGTGTTTACAGCTAAGTTAGAGGTGTGCTGTTTTTAGTCTAAACTGCATAGCAACTGGCAGCTTACACTGCATTACATTATATCTATTTGCAGTTGGCTCACAATAGACAGAACGGTTGTGAATCGTGACTTCGATTCACCTGTGTGCCTTCTTTGACATTCTGTTGCGCTCCCTGCTCTTTATCCCCATACAGAAAAGCCTAATGCAATCAACAAGCTGAGTCTTTGGAGAACTCCTGTGATTGCTTACTTCATCTCCATGGTCCCACCTGCCTGGGATTTCCGCCCATCAGTGCTCAAAACTATGTTTCATTACGAGATTTTTCTCACTTCCTTCTGTGTCTTTTCTTTCTTCCCATTCCTTTCCCCCTGTGTTCATTTCACTTGTCTGTTCTCATGTTTGCTTTGCACTCATTCATGATTTCGATAGGTTGGGTGCATTTCTGGTGCCCGATTCATGTATTTGACGTGAAATGTCAGAAAATAACTCTCCAGCCTGATATTTCCTACTTGGGGTTTTGACAAACTGTGTGTTTGATATGTACTGTAATTCAGTTTATCTGTCATAGCATAGGTTTACTTGCTGTACTTGCATTTACGCCATGTCTGAAATCAGAGTATCAGCTGCCATGACAGGATTACAGCAGTGTGCTATCATCCATATGTGGCACCAGAAGCACACACCCTTTCCTTTTGTTTCTGCGGTGTTAATCACCGTCTGTGTGCGCTTCAGCCAGCCAGCTTGTGTGGTTGGTTTACAGCAGGAAGGACGTGTCATCCAGGATGGATGTGACATGTCCTTGACCTTTTAATGTCCACCACAGCTAGATTTTTGTTTTGTTTATTGACAGGAAAATAATCCTCACTGATTGATTTTATGATCGTGTTTGTTTTTTTGAAAATGAAATCATGTTTTACAGAATTTCAGTTTTATAACTTTAACTTTAACTGTTCTGTTGTCAGTTTTATGACTCTGGCAAGATTTTTAAAATGCTGTTTGTGCTCTTTTAGGACCAGAATGTTATAGGCTATTCAAACCTTCATAAGAGTAAATGTTTGTGTGGCATGGCTCTCTGGGGATTTTGTCACCATGTTTTAGCTAATAATGCTATTAATATTTGCATCCAGTATGTGTGGATGTCTTTTCTCTCTCCCTGCGCAGGGCTATGCTTCTCTCTCATACTCTTTTTCTCTGAGCCCTAAAATGCGGTGGTTCTGCCTTTTGTGCAGAACGAGACGCTTCCTGTCGCTTGATGCTGTGTTTGCTTTTCTGATCCGGCTCCCAGAGAGCTGTTGTTGTCCGCTGCTGGTTTAGCATTCACGCCTGTCCCTCTCTTTCCACCCTGAACGAACTCCAGCACCCACCCTGAACTCAGACATACCTACACCACCAGCTCTGGGCTGGGTCAAAATGTGCTCTACTCAGTCTCCCTATCCAGGCACACTCCCTCACACATGTCACACATGCACAATCTGCCCTCTGCAGTCTTTTCTTATCAACTTATTTGTCACTGTCCATCTTTGTCCTGGAGTCTGACTGTGTGTGTCTTTGTATGTTTGCACATACAGTAGGATGGACACACATATATGCACACACACACACACACACACACACACACACACACACACACACACACACACTGTGATTAGTGCTGCTGCTGAGCCAGCTACGAGAGGGAATGGGGAGCTGTGAGAGGAATGTGATCTGACATGACTGCACAGGTCTGGCCTTCACATGCAACAGGCTCGTAGCTGACAGATGAAAAAAGGGCCAGTGCGTCTTTGCTGTCGGTGTCAGTTTGTGAACATGTCACTGTTAATTAATAATACTTATTGAGGGTTGTCAAGGGGCTATAAAATATATATATAATGGCAGGAACTTCCTTTAAAATTTCTTGCATCGTGTGTTTATTGCTTTCCTTGAATGTGAACAAAGCCTGAGCTCAGGACTTCCTGCTCCTTCAGAACTCATTGTGACCACAGATGTTTTGCAGCTTGGCTTGATGACTCAAACAAAAACACACTTTCATTCTCCATTAATAGTGTGATAAATATTCATTGTGCAAATTTTAGAGTCTGTACACGCACATACCACCTGAAGTTAGTTCAACTTGAGGAGTACTAATATGTTTTCAGAGGCAACATCAAACAAAACCAATGGTTTTTTTTAAGCGGTATCTACAGACCACTGCTCTCTCCTTATCCATCCTGATTGATCTTTATCTAATTTTGCATTTTATTCTGGTACCTGCAGTCTATTCAAGTTGCACAGGCAGTTCAGCTTCTCCATGATTTCCTGCATGTGCCAGAACACTCTCAAGAAAGTCTCAAGAAGGTAACAGGACAATGCGGTTAAAGAGTTAATACAGAGTTAATCGTGCATTTTTTCTGACCAAACTGTCACAAAGAGACTCCATGAGGGTGGCGTGAGGGCCTGACACCTTTTTAATGGAACTTGTGCTCACAGTCCAGCACTATGCAATGCAACTGACATTAGCTAGAGAACACCAAAACTAGCCACGACTGGCACACCATTATCCTCAAAGATAAAGGCAGGTTTACGCTGATCATATGTTAAAGCGTCTGGTGACACTGTATGCAACACCATCCAGCATGACGGTTTTGGCATTGGGTTAGTGATAGAGGACCGCACAGACTTCTGTGCGCTAGCCAACACTACCCATTTTCAAACATTACGCTGGTACAGTGAGCTTTGTGTTCCTCCTAGCACATGACACTGTCTGGCCTCATGTGATCAGAATGTGTAGGCACTTCTGGGATGACCAAGGCATTGATGCCAATGACTGGCCCTCACATTCCACAGAGATGAGTCCAATTTTGAACCTTTTGGAACTTTATGTATTGCTGCATCTGATACCGCCAGATTGTGTCAGAGAATGTCCAGGAGCCCACCAATGCTCTGATCCTCCCGGACTCCATCCATACTCTCTTCTGCAGAATCCCCAGATGTCGGAAGTTCATATAAGAAACATTGGGGCGATACGCACTGCTGAGCCACATTATGACACAAATTGGATCAGCTTGTTTGGTTGACCAGCTCTCATATTTTTATATTTGGGTGTTTTATGTTTTCTCAAGTTACTAAATGACAGTGCACATGGATGGGCATCGAAACCAAGCCTCTTAAGCTTAAGATTAAGCCTCACGACTGAAATCCAAAACATTACTTAAACTTGGAATTAAGGTTTAGGTTAAACTTTGAAAACTTTAAATGATCTACAAAAAAGAGCAAAGATTAAAGATTTCTAACTTTTACAGGGACTAAAAGTCACACAAAGACAGTTCTACAGGAAGACACTATATTTCTGCTTATCTTTTTCTTGTTTTTCTGAGAAAAGCGATTTCAATCACTGTCACATGTAATTTGGAGGAGCTGTTGCAAGAAAGCAGCAACATGCAAACTGCCTGCTCTGCACAGCCACGTCATGCAGACACACACACATGCATTCAGTGACTGTAACCTACAGCTGTCCCCTTTTCAAAACAGTAACTTTGCGCGCATATGAGGCCTTTAGAGGACATCTGTAAAGTGTAACTATAAAAGCATGGCTCAAGCTCTTCTGCATTGGTTTAGCTATAGTCTCACTTTCGTAGCAGTTAAATAGCATCATATACCACAGATATGTGTCAATGTCGCAGCCACATAACAACCTAGCATAGCACCACTTCTCCCTGTCTCTTATCATCGGTTTAGCCTCTCACCCTGAAACTGCAGCTGGTTTTAAGTTGAGCTAACCTCTAATGCCAAAGTAGACGTGTGAACAACTGTCAACATTTCTTAGAAACTCAGAGGATATTGATTACTGCAGTGACTTAGAGTTGTGATTTTGAATTTCTGTCCTCAGGACCCAGAGTTGTTGTTTTTCTATCCCATCAGGTAGTTAATTACATTCACCTGGCGTCACATGTATGGATCAGTCGCTGATTCGATTTGTATAATGAAAATCAGCAGCGCTCAGACCGCCGGCTTAGAGCAACAGTAAACAAATACATGTCACATCTTTAGCATCTCCCTGGAGCTAATGCTGTGTTTACAGACGCACTGATGTACCCAAAGATCTTTAATGCAGTTCTTATCCCAAACACTGTCTATTCCCCTCTATTGATCAAACTGCATTTGTATGGCACGTTCTGTACAGGATAATGCAGGTCAATGTGCTTAAATGTGACTGGAAGATATAAAACTGTGTTAAACATTATTATGTGCAGTAAAGATTTCAAAACAAAACTTTATCAAGAGACTGTGGCTATACAACTATCTGTGTTATAATGCTAATTATCATCACTGTGCCACAATACCACAATACCATTAAAATATGTTTTATATTGCATCACCACAAATATGATCCATCCAAATACATTATCCCATATGTAAATACTGCATCTACCTCTTTCCTATGACAGCTTCTTACTCCATGTCCACTTTTTTCTGTCATTTGTAATTATTTTTGCATTTCTGTCTTCGTACTCCAGTTTTAATATAAACTGACCCTAATGTTTCCTTTGGTGCCTCAATAGAAGTAGTAAATATGCTTGAGGTAAGACTTCTCAGATCACAGTGCCCTTTATAGTTCATTGTCCCACCCATTTTCCTAACCACCTAGCCACTCCGGGGGTGAGGTAGGGGTTTTGTAACCTCCTGTGAGAGGTGGGGGTACATCATGGACAGGTCGACAGTCCATCACAAGGATGCTTAATTGCTTCATACTTCATGACCAGATGCTGGAGAACTAATGACAGTCCCAGTATCCTTAGCTGTGCTTTCTATTACATACAACTAGAATATACTATGCTTTGTGAATCTAATAGCTCCTAGATTCATATTGTAGCTTTAATTCATTTTGCATGTTACCATGCTAAAACAAAATGAATGAATATCTGCGTTTAGGACTCTTAGATTATTTCCACCTTAACAGGATGAATCCAGATCAAAGCAGTGTAAATTTCCCCGGTTTCGTATAATATATGGGAGGAATCTAACACACGTACCCATGACTCACGAGGGCCTCCCTTGCTGTGAGCTCTGTTCCCAAAGCATATGAGAGGGATGAAACAGGAAGACTGTAAATATCTTATCTGTTATACAGAGACTCTGCACCCTCCAAACAATGGCCCAGAGGAAGTGTGTCCTCCGAGCTCCTCTCCTGTTATCATACTCTGAATATGCTGTATGCTCCGTGCACGAGGTGATGATGCTCTGAGAATCACATAAATAAAACCAAACAAACTGGACGTGCTGCTATGCATGTCCTTCACTCAGAGGAGATCAGAGATAGCATTGTTGTTTTAAAGTGATTCAAGAAAGAAGATATCTATGACTGGAAAGCCAACCAGTCATTAATGGACTCTGAAAGACGCAGAACAGCAGAAAATTTGATTAAATTTGAATTATTTTTCCTTTGATAATGGATTTCTTTTTCACCGCATGGTGATGTTGTCAAGAGGCTGTTAGTGCTTCTACCTGAATTATTAGCACTTTATGCTGATTGTCATTATTTTTATTGAAATTATGTTTCTCTAATTCATTTTTATAAATCTCTTTAACTTTTTTTTCTTTTTTTCCTTGTGCCTTCAGAATATCGATGTGACCAACTTCAGCAGCAGTTGGAGTGATGGCCTGGCTTTCTGTGCCCTATTGCACACATATCTGCCTGCCCACATCCCTTACCAGGAACTCATCAGTCAAGATAAGGTAGAAAAATACAGGAACACTGAGCACACATGCAATCACCTTACAAACACGTGCACACACACACACAGTGGCTCACCAGCAGTTTATCAGAACCGCCTAAACAACGAAACCCATTGGAAATGTATATATTGTATTTATAAGTTCTAAGTATTTATAAAACAGATGCAGATGTACATTATCAATTGCATTTATAGTACTGTGCAAAATCCCCAGTTTCTTCACGTTTTGCTTCCATCGAGCCAGACTTTCTTGTGATTTTTAAAGTGGCCTTGAACAATAGTGCTCTGGTCTTTTTCAAGGTCTTCTGAACCTTTTCTTTGGAAATTTTTGGACTGCTTTTTCATTCATATGTTCTGCTGTGCGTCCTTAAAAGTCAAGCACATAAGAAGAAACACCTGAAAGTCATGTCCTTAAGAATTAGAAAAAAAATCCACCAAAGATCTCACACAGGACCTGAGAGATGCTTCTGCCCCATTAGTTTGTCCATCAAATTAGACAAGAGCTGAACTGAGGCGACTGCTGTCGTGATTTGGCGCTATATAAATAAAATTGAATTGAATTGAATTGAACTAATGATTGAAATTTTAGGTTCAAACCAGGAGAGAGTTATAGCAATGAGTGTCTACAAGTGAGCAAATTAATGTATAAATGTAAATTTATTAGATTACTTCAATTTGTAAATTACGCTTTGCTGTTTTTTGACACTTTTAATCCTTAATGCCACATTTGGTTCTTTGTTTATCAGTCATGTTAACTCATGTTTGGAGCACTACTTACGCGAGGCTGAATTCACACTGTTCTCCGTGAGGAGCACTGACTGGTCATCAGCAGATGAGCTGATGTCAGGGCCCAGAACATGTAGAGCATGCTCTTTAAGCTCTTTTAACCTTGAAACAGCTTAAACAGTTCCTGCATATCTGTAAGGTACTTTGCAACCCACCTCCACCCTGGCACCTACATTCATATTATACCTGACTTGATATATCTGACTATCAGTGTCATATCTGTTGTCATTGATGCCTGCTCTCTTCTGTGATAGTTCCTCTTGCTGGTCTCCCACCAGTGGCTTTCCATGTGTGTTAAACAGAAGATCATATGGCCTGATATCACTCACTTCAGATCAAAAAAATCTTTTGACTGTTGTGGTCCTGACTAAAGTACCTTCTATTAGGTGGTCTATCGGGTAAAGTTGGTCTCTAATACTTTTAGTGTCACTGGAGTCTTCACGTTGTCAGATCTTTGTCTTCTCCATGCACCTTGGAAGTGGGTGAAGTTGTGCCAGAAAAAAAAATTGTTGCTAAAGTACGTTCTATGACATCATTGCTGTTTTGAAAGAATTGCAGTTTTTATTTTCCTCTTTTTTCCATTGCAAAATACATTCCAGGTTACTTCGCTATCCAAAGTTTGGACACGCTTGTCACTCCTAAATACGTGACCTGTCTAATTTAATATTTTTTATAGCAGAGAGAAATAAGATAAGCCTGGAAATATACTGATCTTGACTTATTTATATATTTATCTTTTATTGCCTGTTTTACTATTTTAGGAGCTGCTCCATTATTAATTTTTTTATATATGAAATGATTTAATATTGTCTTATATAGTATTCCAATGTTTAATGCAATCAGGGTCATTTTTTTTATTCTTAGGATGAATTCTCTCTCGCAGTGGTCACTGGGTCATAACCCATACGAGCTAATACACCCATATTTGAGCAAATTTCTGGTTTCATGTCAGTTTGTACCGGTACGCTGGAGTAAACTCACATGTAGAGAAAAGTGCATACTGTTAGAGGTTACTGCAGCACTCTGACTAAATGCTGAAAAAAACATTTCACCTACGTAAGATTAAGTTGACTGACATATATCTGTCTGTCTTCTCTGAATTCCAACTCAAATTCAGAGAAGCCGCTGGTATTTTTTGTTTTTTTTGTTTGATGAACTCACTCTGCCTACTTTCATCTTTTTATTTCTTCAGTTTTTCCCTTCTTTCTGTCTTAGGATGAATGTTCTCTCTGATTAAGGCTGCAGGGCAAAGTGCACGTTCAACCTCTTGTTGGCTTCTGACAACTCAGTCTCCAGAAGTGCGCATAAAGCTCCAACATCTTGTTTGAGAAGAATGTCAGCCATAAAAATGATCAGCCTCTGATGTGTTCATGTGAAAGATGCATGTTCACCAGGAGGACGATAACAGCCCTGTAATACTGTTGTAATGCTGTTTTGCAGGAGACATTTTTTCCATCATTAACTCGCATATTACCGACTTCCTGTACATATATGTTTAGGTTTTATAGCACTGCCACACTGTTCATTTTGCAGTAAGAGACAGCCTCAGTATGAATTATGAATGTAGCCATTTCTGTAGTCTAAGTGATTTGGAGCACTGAGTAGCCGTTATAGCTCAGTGCTGACGGCTCTGTAATGTAGACATGCAGGTGGTATATACGGTAGTGCTGCAAACAATATGGCTCCTCTCTGGGGACTGTGGGTCCTTCACCCCACCGCTACAAGATTAAAACAATAGACAAACACCTCCGACAAGGCCCGACACATCCTACGTGACAAATTAGTGATGCAGGCGTGCGTACACAGGGTTATGTCAGTGTGAAAGTGTAACATTAAGTTGACGACAGAAACATTGCACAACCCATCTCTCTGAATAATTCAATTGAGCTGCATTGCCTTTAATAACTCTTGGTGAGTGACTTTCCCCAAGGCCCAAACACCCACCTTCCTCCGAGTGTAATCTGTCCTCCCAGTATTCCCACTGCCTCCCTTCTTCACCCCTTTATCATACGGAATTTTTAAGAAAGATGACATTATAGGCGAACCTGTATTTTAGGTGAAGGTTTGCAGTTGCAGAACTAATTATTAAGAATTCATAATTTATCAATTCATCATCCCAGCTGTGATGATGCCTCAAGGCAGTTAATATGAAGGTTGGAGCGGTCACAAGAGTTTCTGTTCATGAGTCGGGGACCTGTGCCCTCGTACGAAGGAAGGAAAGAGGAAATTTCAACTCGAGTTAGGGAGTACGTTGATGAGTTTGACTTTCTATCAGCAGTGCTCACATGGAGGGGTTACTTTGTTCTTTACACTTATCATGTGCTTTCTGTAGAGATGTAATTATACAAACACAAACAGTTTTGTGTTACAGGCTTCAAGGGGATCTAAATTGGATTTCCAGACAGCTCTCAACCAGTATGGCTTTAAACTTATCAGATAAACATGAGTGAATATGGAGCTGACACAAACAAGCAGAGGCTTATGTAGGCTTCAAATGGTCTCTTGGGAGATTGTATGGTTTATTATGGTATTTGTGAGCTTATTGTTTCTGATTCTTCCTCCGTGTGTGGTGTTGCAGTATGACCAAGATGTTCATATTTTCAATGTTTCCTGATATGAGCGTTTGTTTGTTTTTTTTCTTCAGGTCCGGAATCTGACTCTAGCTTTCCAGGCAGCTGAGAGCATTGGCATCAAACCCTCCCTGGTGAGTTAAACCACACCAGACCTCACACAAACACAAACACACTTGGAAAACACAGACCTTTTGATTAGACAAACTGGAAACAGTCCACTTTGATTTGCTAAACTTTTAAGATATGAAACTTCAGAACAGAGATTGGCCCAGAAGTGTGTTCCAATACTCTTCCTTGGAAATAATCTTTTCTTATATGGGGAAAACAAATCGTTATCGGCTCTTTTGCTCCACTGAAATATTTAGACTTTGTGAAAAAATCGCCCTTCAGTGTTTGCCAAGTTATAAACAAAGCTGCTCGTATTTATTTTAAGGAACGCGGGACTATCAGCTTCTGGTAACAAATCTAGTATAAATTGTTCAAAAACAGATACTTCAACATTTTGACAGATTTGTATGTCTGTATAATAAATATGAAACTAAAGCCGTTTTAGCTTGCTCAGAAAGTTGGATTAACATCCACTGTTCGAGCTGATGTTATTGTAGTTATACATTTTTTTTAAATGTAGTTTTTTTTTAAAATTTATTTGTTAATTTTTTGGCCCTTAGTGTAGCCCTTAGGTTTGAAACTGGGGACCTATCTGGGACATACCTTGCCTCTCATCCTGTGACAGCTAGGTCAGGCTTCAGTAACCCCATGACCTTAAGCTGGATAAGCAGTGAAGAAAACAAATGGCTGGAATTTTTGCTTAGTTTGAGTTGGATACCAAAGTGTGTTTTGTTCTTTCAGCAGTAGAAGGATAGTGGCAGAGTGGTTAGCACTCATATCTCACAGCAACAAGGTCCTGGGTTTAAATTAACTGGAGACTTCATGATCTCTGCACTGGCATCCTGGCCACAGTACAGTACATTAACTTTACTGCCATTACATGACATGTAAGTGCCTGAATTATGTATTGGTATCAAATATTCCAAAACAGAACAAAACTGTAGTATCCATGGATACTGAAAAATGGATGCTGGACCTCTATATTTGGCTTCCAGACTTTGGGTGTTTTTTATGGGTCCACTGTGGAGGGCTGTTGCCTGAGAAGGTTGCGTACTTGGTCTACAAACAATGTTTAGAGGGGTGGTACGTGTCAAAGGAACTTCCACATGAAGGTTAGCAGCCAAGGTTGCACTGCAGCTAGATGATAGATGTTAGTTGTTACCTGTCAGTGCTGTTAGTGTTGTGGTTGATTGGTAAAGATAGACTGAACACTTTCAGTTATGAAACAAAGTGGTGACGTGAATGCCAAAATCATCAGTTTCCTGCTCTCTGCTGCCTGTCATTATATAGGAAATACTGAGTGGTTTGTCAAAGGAGTGATCACACACACATTTTAACAGCAAATGTGTTGAACTATTCTTTTAAGAACATTTTAGGCTTCTCTAAATTAATCGAAATTAATAACAAGACAAGAAACAGTATAAGTTAAAACTAAGAAAGAAATCGTGGTTTGTATTTTTTTGATTGAGAAATAATATGACTCATAAACTATTGCTTATCTTTCTCAGAATATCGACTACAATGGTTTGACTAAATTTTGGTTGCTGCAGGAAAGTGTGTGGCATCTCTTTGCTTACGTAGCCTTAACCACACTAATGCCTACACAGTGGGTTTGCTTTTTCAGTTTAGTTCTTATTGTTTAAAACAACTTAGTTTTCAGTAGTATTCCAAGCCACCCCTGCCATCCGTCATGGCCCAAAGACATGCACGTCAGGTGGATTGGTGCCTCTAAACTGGCCCTAGGTTTAGAGTCACCATCAGCTGTGAATGTGAGCGTGAATAGTTGCCTGTCTCTCTTAAGGAGCATTGACCTTTGACCTAAACTAACAGTGGCCATGAACACAACAGCCTGACTGCACCAGGACAACATAGCTCATTGCTACAACCCTATTTCAAAAAATGCTGTAACGCTGTGTAAAATCTAAATAAAATGATGTATCAAATTGCCCATCTGCTGGCCTCCGCTATTTCCAGATGTTTACAGTCTGTTGATGATAGAAAAGGAGATTATGTCAGTGAGAAACATGGCCCTATTTCATGTTTCACGTTTTTTGAAGTGTGTTGCTGCCATCAACTTCAAAATTACCTTATTTTTTTCTTAGCGGTACATTTTCTTTATTTAAACTGTTGATATATTTTCTGTGTTCTATTGTGAATAAAATGTGTCTTTTACTACAAGAATTGTTATTGCCTTCTGTTTTTGTTACATTTTAAACAGAAACCCAACTTTTTTGGAGTTGGGGGTTATATAAACTTCACCCCAATTCTGCCCTAACTGTCTAGTCTGAGCTTTGAATAACACAAAATTAGTATCATTCATTCTGTCATGTCCTCCCTTCCTTAGATCCTTCTCCATCTGAGAGTGGATTTATCAGACACTGATCCCGCCCCGCAGCTGGACCTTTAACCTGCAAAAACACTGTGATAGAAACTGCACAGAAACACTTTGTGTGTTTGGTGTTATTTCCAGAACCTACTGAGAAGTTGCACTTTAAATTAGCTACCAGAGAAAAGGTACAACTTTCATGCTCACACCCAGTCTAAAGCAATGCCAGGCTGCAGCACATGAAAAATGAAATCTCTTGGTATTATTTATTAAACTGAGATTTATCATATGCGAGTACTCATTAAAGTGGAGGAACGCCATTCCTGATATTTTTTAAGCCCAGGCTAAACCCGTCTGGTTTTTCCCAATAAAGTTTGTTGCAAGAAAAAGCGGAGACTGCCTAACTTGTCTCTTCTCTTTCCTGTGGTTATATTTTCTCTATTTCAGGTGTTTGTAGGTAAGTTTAGCTAGCTATAGCAGACCTCATCTGCAACCATTTCTGTAAGGCAGACAAATATGTATCGTGGTCCCACCATCTATTTGTTAATCATAAACAGTGCAGGGTTGAGAGGGCATGTCACCAGTTCTGTGTCCATTTTGTAAGAAACAAAAGTAGAAGTAGTATACATATAAATGAATAACGTGATCAACTGATCACCTTCAGGGTACTACAGGTCACCCAGGGTGGCCTTAACAGCAGCCATTGTGATGGAAAATAGAAGGTAAACACAGGTGTTAGTCACAATACAGAACCTTTAATGAATGACATTCCTAATGCCAGCGTTTATCTAATATTTCATATCACTGTGGCTGCTGTAAAATAATAATGTCTATGCAGGCCAACATTGGGCTTCTGTAGGGGTCCCTTTAGGATGTGTGCTTGGGACATTGTAAGACATTGTAAGAACAAGAACACTGCAAGGTGATTGATATCACTTGCTTTACCTGTGGTTTTAATCTTGTGGCTGACTGATGCAGACTGAACACTTTCAGTTATAAGACAAAGTGATGCTGTGAATAGGAAATACTGTGTGGGTAGCTGAGGCATTAATTGGGAGGTTTGTTTGAGGTATTAAAGTATTAAACTACTACTTTAATGAACATTTTTAACCTTGATTACTCTGTAAGCTTGCAAATGATTAATTTGGGAAAAAACCTCCTTTGTCACTGTGTACGGTAATGTCAATACTT
Source organism: Oreochromis niloticus (assembly GCF_001858045.2). Taxonomy (NCBI): domain Eukaryota; kingdom Metazoa; phylum Chordata; class Actinopteri; order Cichliformes; family Cichlidae; genus Oreochromis; species Oreochromis niloticus. The sequence continues at coordinate 6,174,818 of NC_031975.2, forward strand.
CTCACAAACTCGGCTAATCTTTTTCATCTGGTTGGTTAGATAAACCTCGGGCCTTGCAAAATGGGGAAAAAAAAATCATAACCCAGTTTTGACTAAGATGTTCTGTCTAAAGTTTGTTTTCTGCAATGGACATGAGTGACGTCTTTTTTTTTTTTTGTTCCCTACGCAGGCTTACCCACACGAAAGCACAGACAGAGGCAAAACAACAGCACGGTTTTAGAAATCATCCTTACAAAATGACCAAAACCGATCAATCTTTGAAGAGAGCGACTTCTCTCTGACTATATTTTGGGATAAATCAAATATTTTAGTTGTGAGTGTTACTATCACATGTAAAGACTAACTCACTCCACTGGTCATAGACCCAAGTTATTCCTAAACACACACACCCACACAATCGCTAAGGTGTGTACAGTTTGTGTGCTTTCGGGCTTTTTGCCATGTTTTTTCCTTCATGCGTGTACGGTACTCTAAACACAAACATCATCAGCAGTAAGTGTGTTGACACTAAAGAATTTTATGCTAACCAGGTCAAGTTTAATTCCTTCCAGACAAAAAATGAGTGGCTTTGCTGAAGTAATCAGCCGTTTGGCAGCCTGTCGGAATAAGCTTTACCAGAACTACTTGAATTCTGATGTAAACACACACCAACAGAGTATCTAACACATGCGTGATAAAGTTAATGTGAGTTTCCTATTCCACATCTGCACATAATGTTTTATTAGTCTCTTTGCACGTGTGATGAGATCTTCCTGAGTTTGAGGAAAGAAAAAGGAAAAAAATTCTCTCAGACATAATACAAACCCAGCCCAGCAGCTCATTGGTTCCAAGAGCTGGACCTCAGTAATGAAGTGAATTGGGCATAAATGGAGCACTGAGGCTAAAGTTCACATTACTTTGTCTAATCAGTCTCCGCTACATGCTTGTGGTTCTAAGCTTGGATACAGAAAAGTTATTCCCATGTCCGTCAGTTGAAAACACTATAAACAAATAAATAGCTGCATCCTATCTGGTAGTCTCTGCTGACGTTTTTTTCAGTGTTAATTAATCCTTTATAAACAGCCCAGGAGGATGTTTCTCATCCTGCCATCAGGAGGCTGAGACATCACGAAGCTTCTCTGTAAATCTGAGGTAAGGGGAGCGGCTCGATGTGGAGTCATGTGAAAGCCTTGTTCGCTGTTTGAGTCACCGGTGTCTCCGAGCAGCTGACTGCTGACAGCTGCTCGGAGACTCATTACGCTGTAGATTTATATTTCGTGAACTGCCCTCAAAATGATCCGATTTTCCACCACGTCCATCTTCAGATTTCATTAACATTACTGGGGAAATGCATACAGTAACTCAATAATGAAGTCAAATATCCTCTACAGCCAACCTGATAAACATGACTTAAACCAGTGTTCTCAGTTTTCATTTTCTTTTTCAGTTTTCACCGTCGCAAACAGAAAAAAATGAAACTAAACAAGGACACTTGTCACAGACACTCTGCTCTGTCTGCTCTCAGTCTCTCTTGAGATATCACACTTAAACACTAAAAGCTCCAAGATATGAGTTTTGTAATAAAATGAGGATTGCTGCAATTCAATTCAGTTCTATTTACATAGTGCCAAAAATACACCAAAAATAGTCACCTCGAGGGGCTTTATATTGTAAGGTAAAAATCCTACAATGATACAGGGAAAACCCCAACAATCATACCACCCCCTATGAGCAAGCACTTGGTGACAGTGGGAAGGGAAAACTCCCTTTTAATATGAAGAAACCTCCAACCAGGACCAGGCTTAGGGAGGGTCACCCATCTGCCACGACCAGTTGGGGGTTTAGGGAGAGAGGATGAAAAACACATTATGGAAGAGAGTCAGAGATTAATAATAACTAATGATTAAATGTAGAGTGGTGTATAAAACACATAGTGAGTGGAAAAAGTGAGTGAAGAAGAAACACTCATCATGGGAAGTCCCACAGCAGCCTAGGCCTTTTGCAGCATTAGTAAGGGAGGGTTCAGGGTCACCTGATCCAGCCCTAACTATATGCTTTATCAAAAAGAAAAAGTGTTAAGTCTAATTTTAAAAGTAGAGAGGGTGCCTGTTTACTAAATTCAAACTGGGAGCTGGTTCTACACAACAGGGCTGAAGGCTCTGCCTCCCATTCTACTTTTAAATATCCCGTCAGTACTCTCACTGCAGCCTCTTGGATCAACTGAAGACTTTTCAGGAAGCACTTATATTTATGTGACTGACATTTAGATTTCATAGAAATAATTACCACCCATTAAATACACTTTAATGCTGACATGTGGACAAATACAAACTTTTCTTATAAAAAATTATGTCTGCTTGGCCTGTTGAAAATGAAACGTCATCCCTTAACTACACAACTTCCAAACTCCTGTTCATTCACACCTATCTCTGTCCCAAACAGGACATTAAGGAGTTGATGAAGACCGACAGGCCAGACTGGCAGAGTGTCATGCAGTACGTCTCCCAGATCTACAAGTACTTTGAGACCTGATGGGTATGGAGGAGGAGCTGGAGCCTGATGGTTTTTCTGTCCCATCTTGTGAGCCCTACATTCTCTTTTGAGACCGGCCTGATGATGCCACGTTACCCCTGCTCCTGCTCGACACTGGAAACGTGACAGAGGAATTCTGTTATTTAAAGCTGCCGAATCCACAGTCGCTGCTCACGTGTTCAGACAGAGACTGGAGTCACTTTTCAGAGGCTTTCAGCATCAACCAAGCATTTGATCCACAGACACACTGATTATGCTGAAAGACACTATTGAAGCTATGTAGCAGTTGACAACACAGTTTACAGAGACTTGACAAGTGATCTAATTACTTTTCTTCCCTCTGTACAAAAATCAATGCATCATTAATGTTTGTTCATTTTTCAGATGCTGGCTGCCTCTCACCATTAGGTACAAGGTGTTTTTTGTTTTTTAGTAATACTGGCTGCCAGGAGACAACTGCCCAGTTTTAGAGAACTACAAAGTCTGGACTAAGTGGCTGTAGGGGTGGTGGCAGATCATGGCTTGTTATGTTTGGATATTTGTTTTTTTGCATTTGGTTTTGCTTTTTTCCATGCCCTGGTTTCTTTTCTTTTTATTCCCTAGTGTAAGCTTAGTGTTAAAAGCTTCTTTGTTAGGGTTAGGAAAAATTGTAGTTTGGGTTCAGATGTTCTCCTTCAAAAACGTAACATTGAAAAATGATGAGTATGGGGTAGTAGCTGTGTCTTTTTGACGCTATAACCGGGTGCATCGAGCCCTGTTGCCAAAGGGACACCTTGCATAACTGTAACAAAGGTTTTGACGTTTGACAGAACGGGCCTATCCAACAGCCCTGCAACGTGAGAGCTCGTCACTAACTCAGCGAAAAAGTAGATGATTTTTTTCTTTCCTTTCTTACACTTATGCTAATTGCTAATTATCAGCGTTGTTTGTGTGCCAACTGACCTTTAAAAAAAAAAAGTGCCAAATTTTCACAGCCAATGCTCTGCTCATATGAGGACCATCTATGCATGATTTAAGTGTGACCTTTCTGCCTGGGTGCACAGCGTGACGTCTCCTTTCTGTCAACATAGTGTTACGAGCAAACCCGTCTAAAACCGGCTTTTGGTAAACTGGCTGAAATGTCGCTCACGCCTTATTCCGAGTGTTTTTAAAGAGCTGGGCTTTTCTTTGAGCCAAGCTTTGTGGTGCATAAAGCATTTTCAACTGTTAAGTGTGGGTTTTTCCTTACAGAATGGACAAACAATAGCTGTAATGAAGTAACACTTAAAGAGTTCCTGAATAGTTTTCTAAAAAAAAAAAGTTTTATGAATACAGATTGATCTCTATTTGCTTTGTGTACAGTATTAAGCACTGCCTGACTTGAACCATCATGCTGTGTCCTCCTTCGCACTCTTAATGCTTTCCATCAAAATCCTCTGAACTATGGTTACTGCAACTGTTTGCAACAGGTCTGTATCTGTATTCTGCATGCTGAAGTACAAAAGAGAGAAAAGACTTTTCTTCTAAGAGCTGAGGACATAACACTTTCTCTCTGGTATATAGGCAAGCCTCTGTTTGCAGATGTCCTAATGTTTTAACAGGTCAAATTGTTATTTATTTAGCAGACACACATACTGCAGAGTGAGAACGTGGACAGATACAGTATGCAGCAGTTTTCTATTCTTACATGTCTGGTGGATATTGCTTAATAAAGGAATTTCAAGATTTTTTTTTTTAATCATTGTCAAGTTCAAGTTCTTTTTTTTTTTCAGTAAAGCCTCCGTTTTAGTGAACCAGCCTTCACCCTGCGTTTTAAATGCGCTCCTGTGACTGCTGTGTTGCTATAAAGGTTTTAACTGCTTCCCCACGGCGCACATTACAGTTTGTGCCAGAGCCCACTTACATCAGGGTAAGTGGGAACTATCGGGAGGCCTTCCCTGCTTTCGACAACACGCCTTTTCTACATTAAAATATTTCTGTGGGAGTCGTTTCCCATGAAGTATGGGGCTATTTAAATTGTCTGAATGCAGTAACTGATCGTTGTAACCCAGCTGTACATCCTTCCTCTAAGTAATCTTTCCCCACAGCTGTCCCTGTGTGCATCCAAAAGGTAATCCTGACCTTAAGAGGATTACGCACCGATCAATAACAGACTCGACTATGAAAGAGGGAAAACTTCTGTCTCCCCTCTGCATATAAACTATGACTTCATCGTACGTAAAGAAAATGAGCAACTCTAGTTCTGAGTTTGATTTCTGTGCTGTCCTCGAACGCACTGATTGGAAACAGATGCGCGCTCGTGCCATGCACGTAGGCAACCAAAAGCGATGTTTCCGCTAAACGTAACGCACGTGCAGCCCATCACTGAACGCGATTTAATTGGCGCGTAATTACGCACGACGGATGCTCCGGTTTGATCCCACTTTCATAACTGTAACTGCACGCGAGTGTGCGTGCGTGCGAGCTAGCGCGCGTTTGAGGCGTGGCTTTCAGTGACACAGAGCACAACACAGACCCCCCCCCACCACCACACACACACACACACACACTCCTCCCTCCCCCCTTTTCTTGCGTTTCTCACTCTTGAAAACTGCCATTGGGTAGGAAGTTGGGTGACACTCCGTCTGCGATACAAATCTTCAGATGCCGCTTAAACGCTCTGCAGATCGCCCGATGTTGGTGTGATAACAACCAGAGACGATGAAAAGGTTAATTAAGGTGGGTAAAAAAATGTTAATTGTGTTGACTTTTTTTAATGCATGCAACAGGCAGGAGGTTTAACGCGGTATTAAACAGCTATTATAGGTTTGTCAACTTTGCAGTGAGGCTAAGTTCCTGATGTGTGGAGAAAAAAGTAATCCTTTCTTTTCCACAGATGGCTGATTTTGCAGTTCACACGTGTGGAATATTTTTGGATTACAGCAGAAAGACTTGTTTTCTCCCCTGGGACTAGAATCGGTGTTGTGGGTGACCGTCTCCTCTGCCAACAGCCTGCAGCTTTCAGTCCTTTTTTCCACACTTTGCTGAGATGATTACGTTCTTTTACATCGTGATTGAAGTAGTGATCGCTGTTCTTTCCGTTTTCGGCAACGTACTGGTGTGCTGGGCTGTTGCGATCAACACCACTCTGAAGAACGCCACCAACTATTTTCTGGTGTCTCTGGCTGTGGCTGATATTCTTGTCGGTTGCCTCGCCATCCCCTTTGCCATAACCATCAGCATCGGCATACCCCTGGACTTTTATGGATGTCTCTTTCTTGCCTGTTTTGTCCTGGTGCTCACTCAGAGCTCCATCTTTAGTCTTCTGGCTATTGCAATTGATAGATATCTAGCCGTCAAAATCCCTCTGAGGTGAGTGTTCATTTTGTCTCTGATGTCAGATTAATCTAAAAAGAAAGAAAGAGAAAGTTTTTACAGCTGGGATCCCTGCCTGAACAAATCAGTGTGAAGACACTGAAACATCAGACCAGAATAATGATTCATTAAGGCTTTATTTACTTTTAAGTTCTTCAGGCAGTATTTCCTAACAGGAATGGTACATGTGTTTAATGCGCCCTGGAAGTTTGATATTTTATTCACATACTTGCTTTCGTTCTCCCATATCTTCATAAAAGAGCTCAAAGTAAGTGCCCTCAACTATACCATGTAGAAAAAGAGAAGCAAAGATCAGTATCAGTTCAGTGACCTTGTGATTCAGTTTCTTGCTGAGCTCATTGCCCCGTGTAAGAATAGCTTGGTTAAAACCTAAGTATGGAATGATAATCGGGGAGCAGGCTGCGTGCGTTTCCATCTGAAGCCCCGCAGCTCGTGAAAAATGCAAAGATCAGTCATGCAAATGTATGACGTGACACATCAGGCGAAGCTGTGAGATCAATACCTGCCAGAGTGTGTCACTTCTCCTGAACCTCATGGCAAGGCCGCTAAGCTCCACAGCGCAGCCCCTGAAAGTGCCTGCAGTCCACCTGAGGAAACGCAGAGACGAGCTGCCAGCAGGGACAGAGCGCTGCTGCCTGACATTTCTCTGAATAGAAAAAAAGCAAAAAAACCAAACAAACAAGCTTTATTATCAGATGGGGATTGTCTCTGTGCCGGTGGTGGTGTTCTTGGCGTTTCACCTTGTTAGTGAGTTGGACAACACGCAGTGTAGTGACTGTTGTGAGAAGTGGATGTTGTTTTGGGGGGGGGGTGTTTTTGCTGTGAGGCTGTGTGACTGAGATGTGCTGTCATTTCCATTATACTCAGATGTTGGCAAGAAAGGACAGTTTGACACTAGTCTGGGATGAAAGTTGTCTGCCACTAACCTCGTGAAACCCCCTTTTGTGCTTCTATTTTCACCCTACAGATGGAAAATGGCATTCATCATCTTTTACGTCCTCATAGAGAAATAGGACTTTGACTGCCTTTGAACTTCCAGCAGCTCCATACGTTCCCTGTGAACAGTGCTCTCCATGACTTTCATTGATTGAGCTTGCACTGAAATCCCAGGGTCCATCTGCCCATACTGTACATACTGTACTTTTGACAATAAGATCAGTGTGTGTTTGCCAAGCTCACATTATCCATACACTTGTGTGTGAGTTTGGTCAGTCTGACAGCCCCTGAGGACAAAATTCTAACTCAGATGAAAGTGTTTTTGCAGATGTTTTTTTTGGAAGTGAAAGGTCAGCAGCAGATGTTTTAAGCCCCATGAGATAACAGCACACCCACTCAACGCCCGCCTCAAGCCCCAGGCTTCCCTGTTTGTGATTATAAGAAAAAGACCCTCTGGCTATTTTGTCCCTCTGTCCTGTAGGAGGTTTCAAATTTGGGAAAAAAAAAAAGAACTTTATGCACATCATTGAGCTCAAACTATGATCCCCACCCAAGGCAGCAGGACAGCCCCTGCTGTGGTCTGTGAATGCAAGCCTCCTCTCGCCTGTGGCTGCTGATTTTAAACAGATCATGCTTCATAAAGTTAATGGAGCGTTCTTTGTCTTGGTTCCAGCGCATGTGTATGTTTACTGGGTGTGGCACAGTGGTGTTGTTGTAAATCCAGCTTTAGTTATGTTACAAATGATGAAAAATGCATGGCTGCATTAGGTGCTGAAGAACCAGGAAAGGCTCTTTTGATGGGTGGAGTTCAAACAGCTGATCCATATTTATGGATTGTACTCATGGAGAATGATGGGAAAACAGGCTGTAGATGGAAAAAATGCTTAAAGACGCATACATTCAAAGAGGGATGGATCACTCTCTGAATTTAACGAGGGATGAGTTATGCACAACAAATGCAAGTGAGTCAGTGAGTCCTGAAATGGATCAACTATAGAGTCTGGAGAAACCGTCAACACTGGTTGAATTGCAGAAAGATTCTCAGACTATGGTTTGAAGAAGAGTGTGTCTCAGTCTGGTTTAAGACTATTGTGGCATCTGTGGCTCATCTCAAACTATCAAAATCTGATGTTTATCTCGCCACAAGAGTGACAGCACTTACGCACAAGGACAGATTAGTGCAACATGAACAACATTTGGTAAATACACATATTAGAGTTGGGTGAGAAGCTGGATACCACGCTGGTGTCTGTGTGCTGAAACTGCAGCTGGGAGAAAGTGGAAGCGAACTGGCTCAGTCCCAAAGCAACAAAACCTGCCCGCCAGCACCTCTGAAGCAAAGTAATTAACCTGCTAGGTCTCATTTGTTTAATCTGTGTGAAACAGGGAAATACAACACGTGGCTCAAGCTGTACACTTAACTCACAGATATGAGTGTTGTCAGCTTATTCTCTAAGGGAATACCGTTAATTACCAAAATGTTCCCCTGCGCTTTTAGCAATGTTTCAATCTTTTTTTGGTGACTCACCAAATAGTATCTGCACTTTACCGTTTCATGGGTGTGAAATAAAGGCACCCCAACATAAAAGGTCATGTTTCAAAAAATAGACAGAGGGAAGTATCGCTTTAGTTGTGAGTCAGTAAGGTGCAGGAAATACAGTGCTGAGTCAATCTTCCCAATGAAGCTTTACAGAGAGGCTACATCTGTGGGATAACGATTGAGCGATTATGTCTTTATTGGGGTGAAAACTCTATACAGATTCAAATCTGTTTACCTTAATCTGCTGGGTATGCAATGGAGATGCTCTGTACGCACCATTCGTCATGCAAATGCCGCATAGCCCTGTTTGCATGTATGGTGACAATCTGACTGAAGTTTAAAAATCTCCTGTTTTCTGTTGTGAACAGCCCACCTGTTAGATTGTATTTGAAGCTGGGCTACAGACACAGCCATACATCTAGCTGGATGTTGTTAGTGTTTAGACTGTGTGTGTGTGTGTGTGTGTGTGTGTGTGTGTGTGTGTGTAGGTTTGTGTAGTCTGGTATAGGTCAGTGGCCCCAGGGCGGAAGCACATTGACAGGGAGGAGAGGAGAGATGTATGGAAAATGGGCCGGGGAGTGTGTGTGTGTGGGCAGGGGGAAGCAGAACAGAGATAGATGCCACCGTGCTGTCGTCATGCCAAAGCTAATCCATTCAGCCAGTCGCTGCTTCCACACAAAGAAAGAGAGAGTGGGAAGTGATGTCCAGGAGATGGACCCTCTGGGAAATGGACCCTGTCCTGCCTGCTGTACTTTGCGATTAACACTCGGAGGGAGCAGAGGATGGAGAGGAACATGGGAGAGTGGTGGTGGAAGTGAGAGTAGGAGTACAGGTCATCGTACGCTCTGAAGCGCTCTTTGGCCAGAATGCTGTATTATTCATGGACCTTGGGGCACCCGCTCATCACTCTGCAGGGAGTCCAGGACGCAGGCAGTGCTGCTGCACCATTGATGAATAACTTATTGTTCAGACTGGAGCCCGAGCGTTAGTGAGGCTGCTGTAGGTTCAGAAGGAAAAAAAAATCTGATGTTCTTTATAACTACATAGTATGCTACAAAATAAATAGGGCAACTGTCAATTAACTTTCCAGCACCAAACTTTTTAGCAGTGGTGAAGAAAAGGCCACACCATTGTCTGCTCAGCTACATGTGCAGGAGAGAGTTCTGAGGCTTGTGGGAATATCAGCTGACCATTAGCCAACCAGTAGTTGTAGATGACTAAGAAGTATTAGGACTTTTTTTTGCTCCAAACACCCACTGTTAGGTAGACTGAACTAATGATTAAGAAAGTGTGTGGTTACATTAACATGACTTTAATTTTACTAGCAAACTCCCTAAGGGAAGCCGCATGTATTGCACGCTGAGCACACTTCCTAATCATGTCTATCTTTACAGCCTGTGGTCAGATGGCACCGCTTTTATTTTTACAGTTTTACAGTGGTGCGGAAGTCTTGAGTCAACCTTTATTTCTTTACATTTTGGAGGGGAAATGGTTACAGGGATTTACCAAACTGTGCAAACCTACACGGAAATACAGAATAAATGTCAAAAACAGAGTTTGTACAATTCCAACGAGCCTGAAAGTCTATATTTGATATGATCAGCTTTATCCTTTAACACAGCCTGAACTCTCTTAGTTGGCTCCACCCTGTCAAGATGACTTCACACTGCTTCAATAACATTGAGGTTCGGGCTCTGGGGAGCCCAATCCATAACTGATGGCGCTCCTCTGTGTGTTTTTCCACTGCCCACAACGGAGAGAGCTTCACTTTTTAGCTGATAACTCTTTGGGAATCACCTTGTCGGTGCAAAAATACTATTTTATGCAAGCCAAATACTTGAAAAAGAAATTGGAACAAATTATTTTTGCGACAGGTTGTTAGTGACAAAGTGCCTGAAGGCACAATTTATATTTGCTTCCTTACTAAGTGCCTTTAGTAAGGAGTAAGTGCCTTTTTTATTCTTCTAAAAGGTCAATGTTGAGCAACGTAACAAACAAAAACAACTAAATAAACATTCCTCAGGACTCAACTGAAAATGAATGAAAAAGCTGCCAGTGTCCAAAGGAAAACTTGAAAAAAGTTTGGTTGGAAGCAAACTATAAATAATTGAGGGGTGTTTCAGGATTTTTGCACAGTACTCTGAATCCCATAAAGAGGCCAGGGTGATCATGGAAGACACATAATTAAGTCCACAATTTGTAAAGGCTTGCTTTACATAGCCAGTGGGCCATGCAAACAGTGGTGAGAAACAAAAAACACAAAGCATGTTAGTAACCGTTTTTGCCACCACGTACCACAATATCAGCCTCAGTGCTCTTTGGCAACAGTTCTCCAATTCTCTGGACGTTTACAGGAGGGATGAATGCAGTTCCTCCAAAAGATAAGCCCTCCTTTGGTGCTCGGATGGTGGTGGTGAAGGAGAGCGCTGTCTCATGTGTAGTCCTAAATGTCCTACAGGCATTTAATTCCCATAAAATCTAATGACTTTGAAGACCCCAGCGTATGACTAACATCAGACTATGCAGTGACCCCCCATGCCCTATGGATACAACAGACCACTCCCATCAGGGTAGAAACCTTGCATCACAGGGTAAAGGTGATTACTCAGAACAACTTCATATTGATTTGCAGTGACCCTACCCCTCTGAAGGGACTAGCAGACCTAAACCACACCCCCACAGTAAAGCGAAGACAAACGATCCCCTCACCATACAGACAGGGATGCATTGTTTCGATCTAAAATATCACTCCTCTGTAGATTTTGCTTCTCTCCTGTCCATTTTGGCCTTGAAGAGATCTCTTTTTAAAGCACTGGACTATTGCTGAGCTGCAGTTAAGTACTAAGACACTTACTCTGTAACTGTCTGTTGATGATGACATCCTGAACTGGCAAATGTGAAAGCTCGTATTTGCTTCAGATGACCTGTGAGAACAATGTGAGTGATGGGGCCAGACACTAGATGAACGTGTCCCCCCTGAAACAACACGACAGTTTCCTCAATTTGTCTCCCTCGCTGGCTATTTGTGGCCCTTTGTTAGTGCGTGTTAGCATCTGCACGGACCTTCCTTTCACCCTTGGCTGCTTACAGTGTGTCTGGTTGTTTCAGGCATCCAGGATGTGAGAGCCTAATGGGATGTGAGGACAGTGAAAAGCAGAGCAGAAAAGGTGGTGGTCAGCTCAGGAGGCCGCAGACATCACTGTGTTCAGGAAATGGGACAGAAAAAAAAAGGGAGAATGAAGAGAACTGGGAACTTTGCAGGGGATTAACACCTGAACCATGTTCAGTAGTTTATTTGGAATGTATAAGCTGAATGAAGCATAAGTGAATTTGCAGCTAGGGTGTAGTTGCCATTTGTCAGGCATCTTGTGTGCACACTACTCAGACAGAACCCTCAATTACACCAGTGAGAGCACTCCTGAAGCAGACTACTTCCTGTTGTGCTTCACATGTGAGAAAGGACAACTTTAAGCAGCTTCCCGGCCCAATTTTCCCCACACTGTCCACAGACAGTCCATGTGCGGCAACAGCATGGTTAACAGATCATTTCTCACATGCACAATCTGATTTATCAATAATATCGGCAAATGGCTTACTAATAATAAAGATTGTTTATTTTTAAAAAGGGCTTATTAGTCATTGACTAATGATTAGCTCATTATTAGCTAATGGCTTAAGAATGACCTTTAACTTCTATCATACAGGGCATTGCAGAAAAAAGTCACATTTTAAGTTATGATGTATTGTGGTCACATGGATTTTCTGTGACACCCCCAGCTCGGGCAGGCGTCTGTGTTTGTGTGTTTGTGTGTGTGTGTGTGTGTGTGTGTGTGTGTGTGAGGGGAAGGGGGGTTGTCAGTATGTGTGTGAGTCATTACCACACGCTCGCTTGAATCACTTTGAGGAAACAGCAAATTGTGCTTCAAGCGCATTTCACATGATGGGGACAAAAACGGGACGACAAGGGAGTGACTCAACCGCGCGTCTGTGATACACGGCCTCACACACCTGCAGTTATTCATTTCATATCCACAAGCCACGAAGACGGTTGTATGAGAAACACACATTATCTTGTTGTCAGCTCAAGACTGATTTAAATAATAATAAAATCAGCACCATTTCAAACCTCTGTCACTTTAGTGGTCTGCTGGTGCAGCCTGTGAAAAAGCATCCGAGCGCAAACACATGAGCAGGCTTACGTTTAGTTTCGGTTGTGTACTCGTGGAATTAATTTAAGCACAGCTGTGTGTGAGAAGCACTCAGAGATAGCAGCAGACTCAATGCTTTCACTCTGAAGCCGACAATGTGCTCCTGACCAACGCTCAGCGCAACGCAACACGCCGCAGTTACGCTGCGCTTCTGTACAACACAGAGGATATGGAAAGGCTCTGTTTATCTTTTTTTGTCTTGTTTACAGTGGTGTAATTTTAGAGTAGAATCTGAGCTGTGGTTTCCACTGGTCACACACCATCACTGCAAATTCAAATAGGATGACCGGATGTACTGGGATTAGAAAGGTCCTCGTCACAATATACAAAATAAATTAAAAAAAAAAACCCATTATGCATTTATGTAAGTGGTCTCAAATTCACTTGTAATGCATCTGTGGTAATAATAATCTACTACTATAGAATAAATACTAAGTTGGAAACCATTCTACTGCATTGATGAGTTCTTGTAGGGAATTGATTTTGAATTGGTTTTAATCACCACTAATCATCACTGCCTGAAGTAAACCAAAAATCTGTGTACACACACACACACACACACACACACACACGTATAAATAAATAAATATTAGAGCTTTATACAAAACCAACACTGAAAACCAGTAAAGCTTAAGCTGGTTTTCTTTTACATTTTTGCTTGTATGCATGTTTAAACCTTTTATTTTGTTGGTGTGGTTGTACATTGTGGATTTCCACTGCAAGTAAGACAAAAGTTTACTATTCTCTACCAATTTTTCCCATTTGTTGTGTCCCAATTCTTCTTGAGGATGCATAATTTTAAGTCTTCTTAAATAAACAAGACCAACAATAAGCAGCTAGTTTGTTAATATTGTTAAGAACACTATATATGAGGTGTGTGTTTGTGCAAGTAATCCCTGTGAACGAAAAGCTCTTATTTCAGATTGCTCTAAGCACTTGACTTTTATGTCAGTAAGACTGTATATTGCTAATACGGTCGCCTTAAATAACCAGCTCTGGTGGTGAGCATCTACCAAACCTCAGCTGGCAAGTGAAGGGATCCAGCTGTGGCTGAACTGGGGGGTTGTAATAAGATAAATACAGATTGTTTTTAACTGTGAATCACACAAATCTGCAGTAAAAGAATAATAATGTCCCTTTTAAGTGTGATATTTATGCAAAACCTCAGTAGTAACCTCTGCTGTTTTGTCCAGGTACAAGGAGCTGATGACGGGTAAAACTGCCAGAGAGATCATTGCTATTTTATGGATTCTCTCCTTTATTATTGGCCTCATCCCATTCTTTGGATGGAACTTGAAGTCTAAGAAATGTAACAGCTCTGAGACAAGCAGCACTATGAACGCTAGCATCACAGCAGCGCCGAGTGCCATGGGGGACTTGCCACGGAGCTGCAAGCTCACGTGCTTGTTTGAGAGCGTGGTAGACATGCATTACATGGTGTACTTTAATTTCTTTGTCTGCGTGCTGCTGCCACTGCTCATCATGCTGGGCATCTACCTGAAGATATTCAACGTGGCCAGAAAGCAGCTGAGGCAGATCGAGCTGAAGTGCGTGGGCAACGGCGACAGCCAAAATCATGGGTTGCTGCAGAAGGAAATCAGAGCTGCCAAATCCCTCTCCATCATCGTGGGACTGTTTGCCATTTGCTGGCTGCCTGTCCACATCCTTAACTGTGTCACGCTGTTTTACCAGAAGCTACAGCTGGAGGTTGTCATGTACGTGGCCATCATTCTGTCTCACGCCAACTCTGCAGTAAACCCCATCATCTACGCTTACCGAATCAGGGACTTTAGGGTCACATTCCGCAAGATCCTGAGCCCCTTTACATGCAAAAAGGAGAAGTCCCTCAGCTCCAATGGCAGCAAACGCAACAAAGACCAAATCAACATGACCATCGACCCTCTGCTATAGGGAACCGTACAGAACGAGTATTATCTGTGTCAACTGTTGTTTTAGTCTTGATTTTCCCAGAGTTTTCTAATGTTTACAGAACAATGGTATGATGTGTGAAGATGTCAAACGCGCCTTGAATGTGGACATTTATTTATCAACAGTGCAAAGTATCAGGGGTCAAGCAATGACATGTTTCATAGCAAGTCTTACAAATCTTTTCTATTGTGAAGGATACGTATATGTATATACATATACATATATGTGAAGATGTTAAAGCTAACTAGATTTGTTGGACTGTGAATGGGATCCAAACTAAAAAAAAAAAAAATTACTGCTTATCTTGAATCCAACATAATGTTACAACTGCAAACACTCCTCTTTACTGCCATTATATTTTATATTGTCAACATTTAGTGCCAGAGTTTAACTTATTTATTACAAAAAAACAAAACAAAAACATCTTTGAGAATGTAAAGACAAAACAACAAAAACAACTTTGTGTGGCTACATCTGTACTTGTGGACCTAAAAGGTACAGTAGCAGTCTATGTCCGTGGTTACTTTTGGCTTGTGAACCTTTAAAAGTTGAACTCACACTCTTGCTTATCACACCTTAGTATGCAGACAGATTGTTTTTATAGTTTTTATTTAATTATAGGAGGAGCTAAAAAACTTTCATATCAATTCAAAATTAGAGTCAGATAACAAATATAACACCTGTATGTAGCAGAAATGTTCTCAATGTTGTCTGCTGCTTTACAACTCAACTAAGTGCCAGTGTTTGCAGGTGTTCGCGTGCATGCGTGCGTGCGTGCGTGCGTGCGTGCAAGCAGAAGAGCTCAGCAGGGATGAGATGGAAGAAAAATGCACTTTTCTGCTTTGTCGAAGTTATGGTTACTGGTTTTTTTTTTGTTTTTTTGTTTTTTAAAAACAGGGAGAAATGGAGAAATTAAAACAAAATTTTTTTTCTTCCACATGAATCACGTTTCATAGCTACAGGGGTTTTTTGGGTAGGGGGGTGGGGGGGGGGGGCAAATTTAGCTAGACTCCAGTGGCTATGATACTGAGTAAGCACTTTCTGGCTCCTACAAGTAGTAGTTAGGGGACCACTTGGAATTACCAGGATTTCTGCATTGATTACTTGTGGGGTTTAGTTTCTGTAGTCAAAGTGAAAATTCCAGATGAACACACTGAGGTTACTAATGTCCATAGACCCTTGGCCCATAAGTGTTATTGGATACCCAAGTGGTCTGGTGTTTGATATCCATTATCATTCTTACTCAATGTTTTTTTGCTACAGTGACACATGAAGAAATGTTTTAGAAACTTTGATTTGGTGTTACTCCCAGTTTCTTCATTTTTTTCTGCAGGGAAGAGACGAGCAACACTTTGGAATTTCCTGTGCATATCTGTGAGACTTTTTTTGATTGAAAATCCACAAAAAAGAGATTCAAAGTCCTATAACCCACACCCTCTCATCTCCTTAACTGGAGAACCTTTGTCTTCAAGTAACTTTTGGAGTAGTTGTGAGCACAGAAGTGCAGTTAGGTTTTCCGCCCTGGCACTGTGAGCGATTACTCTGTTCTGTTGAAAGTACAGCCATTTCTCTGTAACCACTTTATTCAGATTCTGTGCATCTATATTTGTGACTTAGATAAAGATCAGACCATATTTCATGGAGAATCGATGTAGAAATCCTTGTAATTCCAAAGGATTCACCAACTTTGTCTTGCAGCTGCAGAAAAATAGCACAATTTGATTTGAGGCAGACCCATTAATATGATGCAGATCGGCACAACACACGTGTGGTTGTGCTCCGCATGATTTACATTTTCAAATGCTCAGGAAGAGGAAAAACTGATTGCACCCTTCATGGAAACATTGCATCTGTACAAAGCTGCTTTCTATTGAGCCACATGATGACATACTGTAGATACTGTAGCAGACCTGAAAGCCAAGTCAAACTTGATTCTTCAGATCATTGCAATTTGATTTATTATTCTGTATCCAAGCACTTAAAGGCATAAAGCATCACTGCTTTGATTTATTTGGGAATAAATGAATGTGACTCGTCTCAGGAGTACAGCTGACAACGCCCTCCACCACATAGACAGTCTCAGCTGGAATCCCGAGGCCCTGTTAGTGAAGCCGGTCATCAAGACTGCACCGACATTAGCTTTTTAATTTAAGTAAACATGGCCATTTTAACTGAGCTCTCAAACCAATGACCGAGTCTAACTGAAGTCAAAAAAAAGAAAAAAGGATGGGGTAACACTAGAGAAATAATGTGTTACACACTCTCAGTGGTGCTCATAGTGCAGCAAACCTCACAGAAGTGTTGCTGTAACTTTCAAAGCTCAGCATATGCAAGAGCATGTAAGATTATCCAGAGCACAGCGGTTTTGTGAAAATGTGCAGGTGTTTTGGTCAACAGAGACCCATCACTACACAAATGAGAGCTTTGCACTGACATTTCTGATCATTTCCTGTTAGCTGTGCTTCACTGGTGGCGTCGAACCACGTTGTGTTGGTGTTAAAACAAGTGCAGCGTCTGCCTCCAGTGCTTCATTATCTCCCCCACTTCATTTGCTTTTGTGTGCAGTGATCCACCTCTGACTAAATTCAAGGGCTAAAATACAGGAGTGTGCAGCATTTAGTACATTCCAATGGAGACATCTACACTGTAAATGCACTGTAACGTTGTATTACCATCTATGTTGACTGATGTGTTAAAAAAAAAAAAAAAGTACTGTAGGTGTTCAGCTTTTCTCAGCCAGCTATCGATGTCAAACTATTGCCTTCTTTTTCCAATTTCAACAGTAAGTCGAAATAAGTTGACTGAATTCAACATTCCTGCCTTTCATTCCGAAGTACCTGTCTGTCAGTGTGCTCTAGAGTTGCTACTAATCAGGAAAAACTTCCTCTGTGGTCAAGCTGATGTTCAAGTTTTCCAGAGGCCATTCTTTGGTTTCTCCAACAAAACTGCAAACTGATATTGCTATTTAACATGATAAAATCTGTATGTATGGTGAACTATTTTGTTAATAAAGGCAATGTTTATATTGTTAAACGCCAGCTTTTTTTTTTCCTGAGGTTAAAATTGCAAACCTTGTGACAGTCTAAATTTCCCACACTGGAAAGCTTCTTAAGTGCTTTCAGTATGAAGATGCTGCCTCATGAACTGACAGTTGCAGATAAAAGGAGACAGAATATAGAGCAGTCCATATTCAGTGAACAGATGTTATTTCCTTGAAAACAGATTAAGAGCTCTTCCAAAAGAAAAGATGAATAGAACAACATCTGTGGTCTTTCAGAGAGACATAACAGTGTTCCCTGCTCTGTGTCCTGAATGTCACTACACTGGCTTCTATCCAGGATGCTCGGCACTCCGGCGCATGCCTCTGCAGGCCAGGTGTGTCGATCTACCTGCAGTCACGGGTCCATCGTCCCACTGAGCAGCAGGGACATCTGCTGATCAGATACGATTTCCTGCTGAGTCGCAGCCATGGCCCGACTCAGGTACACAGCCAGGATATGTTTGCACTGAAAGAAAAGATCGCAGACACCGATTCATTAGATTAACAGCAGAGCCGGTGTGATTAATGAGACGGATATGAAGCTGTAATGACATGCCAGTAATTTAAATTCAAACATCTCATGTAAACACCAGACTAGAAAAGAGCAGCTTGGCTCTAAACTGTTGGAAATATTCCACTGACTTATTGTATAACACACATTAGTCACTAACTTATATAAGAAAGAATATTTATATCTAATTAAAAATGTTCATATACATGGAGAGCAGTTATGATAAAGAGGGTTTTGTTTGTGTGTGGATGTTTGTGTACAAAATAAGCAGTAATTCCAGTAGCCTAATGTTTGCTGGATAATAAGAAGCTCTGCAGCTCTCAGGATCGGTGAGCATGTGTCAGTGAACGTGTTCATTAGCCCCTCTTATTATCAGTATAAGTGACTCATTGATTTGTTTTCCTCTTCAGCCTACTGCATGCACTGTACATCAGCTTCAGCTGCACATTAGCCTGTCTGTGGATTTTTTCCATCCTTTTCCTTAAAAAAGGAGGTTAAAAATGACCTCTAATTCTCAATCTGCAAAAGCAGAGAAGTTATTTGGTAGCCTCTCCTGTGAACCGTTTACTAGCACATGGCTATGGCAGGTGAGCTCCTTTATATGTCCACTGACCTATACTTGTCAGAGCAGTACTACCTCATCTGTCTTCTTGTGGTCATGCTGGAATCTGCAGAGCACGGGAATGAATGAAGTGGCTGTAGTGAGGCAGGACTACACCCTGCATGCATCTCATTTTTGACTTTGGGATTGTGAGAGTTCTTTAAAATGTCATCCACCATTTTGCTTCCACGTTTGGACTGACACAAACTCATTGAGTTTGATGAGCATTTGCAGTTTTTCATGAGGAAAGATATCAATGGCACTGACGTGCTCATGAGGAGTCTCTATGGTCTGTTACAGCTCTCTGTTTCTCACAACAATTTTAGCAGCGTCCTCCAGGGAATGGCCTAATGTTTAGAGGACGAGCGAAGATAGTTTACTTGCAGATATTTGGAGCCAAAACAGCCAGCCGGAGCAACGCCCATCAGTGACCAGACAAAAACAAGTCCTGACCACATTACATCTGTCACACACATTTAAATATGGGCTTTGTCTTGCTTGAGTTGGCAAAGACTTTCCACTTAGATCATGCTTGAATGACAAGATACAAGTGTGTGTGTGTAAATATACTACTTTATACAATGGAAATGTCCCCCTCACGTTCCAAAATATGTAAAGGTTTGGTGTGGTTAGCCACTGCTCTGGGGGTTTCACCTCTGGGGCTATAAATACTACTACTCAAGCCCCTGACAGGTGGAGGACTACCATTTGAAGACTGCAAGGAGCAACCAGTTCGGGAAAATATAACAAACTCATATGAGTGCTTTTCAGAAGACAAAACACGACAACCTAGGCAATCAAATACAAAGCATTAGAACCCTTTGTAGTGAAGATACCAACTAGGTGCAAAGCAAAAAACCTCAATAGCAAATGTCGTATCGCTTCTTCTTGTTATTGATATAATAGCAGCAAGTATCAACACTCTTAAAACATGTGATCAAGTGCTCTAAGGCAATTCCCATGCTAACTTGACTTGGTGGTGTTTCTGAAATGGATATGAAAAGGTGAAGAGGAGATAACTGAGAAGAAAATAAGGAAGCAAATTAATTATCTAAACTGACATACAATTAAAAACCACTAACATAAACAGCACGCACCCACAACACTGGACTACAAATAAACATAACTATTTTTCTTCCTCATCATTTATAGGAATATTGTGATGTAAAGGGCTCAGCTGATTACTGGTTTGTGAGAGCACCGTTATCACAGGCAGTGTAATCTTTATCTGGAGGAAAAATAAAAACAAACACTAAATGCAGTTACAAAAAGAAAATATACTTTAATCAGCTTTTTTACCTTTAAAACTATCATTGGCAAGTACACAGATACATTTGTGTAGCACTTATATTTAAATGCTATTCCCTCTCCACTCCCCACATCTACTAAAAACCTTTAGTGCAACACGACATATGGTCTTATGAGACTTACCACCAGGCCCTCATTTCTACGTAGCACACTGTAGGCGAAGGCTGGGCACGGGCAGTAGTGGCAGGACAAGAAGCAAGTGTACAAATGTCCCGAGCCTCCTGTTACCTGAAAGATATTCATGCAAAACAATTAAATGTGAGACAAAGTTTGTGTTTACTGACCTCAAATGAAAAAAATGTCACTTAGATTGTTGCAGAGGTATCATATGTTGTTTATGAGGGAGATTCTGAATTCAAATCTGACTACAGTACTGCCGAGGCAGTTGTGTAGATGAGAAGTGGAGATAAAAAGCATGCAAAGGCATAAAGGGAGAACAAGTTGTTTCCCCAAATGATTCTCAACGAGTTCAGGTATGGCTGGCCGAGTTCTGGATATTACAGACGTGATCTTGTTCCATAAACATATTTCCCCCCCCGTTTTTTTTTTTTAAATTTAAGATCAAGGTTTTAGAACAAAATAGTTCTCAAAGAAAAACAAACAAACAAACAAACAAACGCCCCCCCCCCCGGCAAAAAAACCACATGTAAAACAAACAAACTGTCTTTTCTAGTGTTCATACGATTACCTACACCAAGGAGGTTATGTTTTTGGTGCTGTGCATGGTGTGACTGTGTCTTTAAGACCTTTGAGACTACTGAAACAGTGGAGGAGAGAAGAGATTGCTACAACAGATGAAAAGTACCTGAAAGTCCTGTCCTTAAGAAATAGGAAAAGCAGCAAAGACCTGACACAGAACCTGAGAGATGCATCTGGACCTTCAGTTTGACCCATCTACCCTCTTATACAAGGCCTCATCAGAAATGGTCTTAGTGGAAGAGTGGTTATCGAGAAGCCATTGCTAAGGAAGGAAAACTGAGAGAAAGGGCTGAGATATGTCAAATTACACAAGAGCTGGACTGAAAATCAGTGGCAGTGGGTCTGATGGAGCGCTTTGAGTACTCTATATAAGAACCAGTCCACATACCATTGTGGCCCAGTGTATATAAAGAGCTGACCTGTTTTTCATCTCTCTCACATTATGGTAAGCAAGCTCCCGGACTTACAGATTTCTAATTTTCTGCTCACTCACCCAAGCACACACCTCACCACAGATTTATTGATCTGTTTCCACCTCTTGTAAACAACATAGTTGATGGAGATCTTACTTGTGTGGAAGCTAGAGCCACTTGTAACACTGAAGACTAGTTACAGAAATCATAGGAAAGCTTGCCTTTAAGGCTCTGTTGAAGAATAGAGGTGATCAAAACACATATTGACCTTCAAGCAGATTAAGATTGTACAAACTGTTTTGCCTTGTATACTGTATTTCTATGTATGTTTGCACATGTTTCAATAAATTTCTGTATTTCTCATTTTGCTAGCAAGACAAAGAAATGAAGGGGGGGGGGTCAACACTTTTGCAGAGCATTGCACTTCGTAGACCGCATGCCGGCACATGCCGACTTTACCCTGAAAAATTTACAGGAATATAACAGTGTAAACTATTCTTTAGCTTCTACCAAGTACATGATTTCTCATTAGTTATTTAGATGAGATAAGTAATAAATAATGCATTTTTAAAAAACCTGGGTGGGATGTCTAATGCTCATGATGTGAGCACTCGCTCCCAGCTACAGACAGTGATTTAGGTGCCATCCTCATACACATGACACATGAGGACATTAAGTCGGTGGATTAGCTTGACACTTCACAATAACTAATGCTTGCCAAGATGGCAGAGCAGGCTCCATTATTCTCCAGAGCTTCAATGAATTACCTTTGCCTCTGACCTACAAAAGTAAAAACACCTCATTTATTCAATGTGACACTTCATTATTTAAAAAAAAGGCACAAAAGAGACAATTACATAGACTCACAACACCTCACTAAAGATGTACTTTTCACACTAAGATGAGGACAGAAGCTGTAAAACTGTGACCACATGGACAAGGACCACTACAGTTTCTAAAGAGCCAAGTTTAAAATCAGCTCACACCAGCTCTTTTTTGTTTTCATGGGGCTCTGCTGCAGCTCTCACCACAAACCTAGTGGCAAGTTGCGCTTGGACTGTTTGGCAGGCATCGAAGTTTCTTCAAAAAAGAAAAAACGCTATACATCAGCATCTCTCTGTTACTCACTGCAGTTGGACTCAGCAGAGTTCTGGCTTCATCTCTGCTACAAGCAGTGGCTCCCATGAGAGTACTTGCCATTAACGTGAGCCAGAGGAGCAGGAACTAGGGCATCTCTCTGTTCCACGCCACAAACATGGCTTTGGGGAAATTTATAGTGGGAAGTCATTAAGATACACTGCCCCTCTGTCTGTATGCCAACATGCTGTATATGTGCATTATCAGTCAACTCTGACTGGGTGCATTTATTCTGACTTACAAAACACAGACCTTGAGATTCTCATGTGTAACGATGAATTACTTTAAGAACTAAAAAGCCTTCATGTTAATGCTACAAAGACTTTTGTTTTACATTCCGTTATGAAGAATGGTTTAGCTAATAACTAATGGCACTTCAGAGAGGATTAAATAAACTCTCCTTACAGCCAGTCACACATCATCTCAGCAGGCCCTGTCACCACCTTAAACTGAAACCTTAAAACATGACCTGAACCGGGGGAATGGATATTTAATGGATAATTAAGTCTGTGAAGGTTCTCAGTCATCCAGGTCATCGTAGTCAAAGGAATTTGCAAAGAAAAGCGTCTGGACTTCTTTGAGTTGCTTGAAGACGTTTCACCTCTCATCCGAGAAGCTTCTTCAGTTCTAAGGTCAAATGGCCGAGAGTCCCAGATTTAAACCCAGTGGGAGTATCCCCCCAAAGAGGGACAAAGGACCCTCAATCACATGAGCCAAGGTGTGAAAGCGGGTGTGGTACCTAATCAGCCAGGGTTTCGGGTGAGCTCATTGTGAAACCTGGCCCCACCTTGTCATGTGAATTCCTGAGGTCAGATGGCCCAGGATGTGAGTGGGCGTTAAGGCGTCTGGGGAGGGAACTCAAAACTGGATTATAGATGGCAGACAGTTGGTGTCGTAAACCACCGCCTCTGTTCAAAGATGGTCGCTCACAGTGGACATAGATGGCCTCTTTCACTACTCTTTCAAACCATCTGTCCTCTCTGTCCAAAATGTGAACATTGGCATCCTCGAAAGAGTGTCCTTTATCCTTAAGATGCAGATGGACTGCTGAGTCTTGTCCTGTGGAGGTGGCTCTTCTATGTTGTGCCATGCGCTTGTGAAGTGGCTGTTTGGTCACTTCACAAGCAACCAAACACTGTGACATGCGACCATGTCCACTGTGAGCGACCATCTTTGAACAGAGGCGGTTTGCAAATTCCTTTGACGATGGATAAATAACTTACCGACAACATTTCATATTGTCACCTTGAACTGTGAGAAGCTGTAATAACTTTCTATTTTCCCACTATATTAATGACAGTTAAACAAAACAAAAACATATATTTTAAGAGTTTCATTACTTCTAAGGTTTCACCACTCACAAATTCTCTTTCCAATAAAACAAAACCGTGGTATATTTCTTGTCAAAAGGTCATTCGGCTTTAAGAATGAGATAAGACTAAAAAAAAATTGCACTGAAATGCCAAGTTCTCATGGGTTATTCCATAAAGTGACAAAATAACCACCACAAAATGAGAAACTCTGTCCAACAGAAACAAATTATTAGTAGGAAATGACAAAAATGGCCGAATCTATTCATTTATTATCTTCCTTCCATTGAACACACGCATCACTGTACTTCCAGCAAATGCATTTCTTTCCAAAATGTAATGTGGTGAGAGACGGCTGCTCCATCCTCTTCCCGCCTTACAGGAAATTGGCATAAATGCTTGACATGTGGATGACTAATTGCAGAAAAGCCAGAAAATGAGCTGAAGCTCCAACACCCAGTGGTAGCATATACTTCCTGAAGATGCTCCAGTCTGATCAAAATCACAGGGCCTCAAGTCCAACCTTGAACATTATTTCATCACTTAACCTTTGATCCTCACAACAGTAACTTCACCTCCTTTTTTATTTCTCATTAGAAAGGGAAATTAGAAAGGGACTTGCTTTGATTCATTTTAGCTGGAACCTAATATGTGTCTTCATGCACTTCTCACTATGTTCTGATGTGTTCAGGTATGTTTAAGGGGTTGGTTTGATTTTAACAGCTGCCTACTGACAAGTGAAGTCAGAGAGCAGTGTAACCTAAATGTCTGAGCCATGCCTCTGAGACATGATTTGAACAGACACTGTTCAATTAAAACTTTATATAAGTGCCACCTGGCTGGATTACAGGAGGAAACTCACAGCTGTCAAAATGAACTTATAAGATGCAAAAGCAAATTTGATGCTTTTGGATTTAAAAAAAAAAAAAAAAAAAAAAAAATCATCTAAAACTCAAGTGATTCAAGTTGCCAGAAAAATTTAGAAATACTGATGTAAAATGGTCAGACATGAGGTAGCCGCGATGTGAATGATGTGGAAAAGTTAAGTCGTGCTGAAAATTTCACAACACAAACAAAATCCATGTCTTTATTTAGCTGCATTGTGCTCTAACGCTCCTTTCATAAACCTATTTTTACAGGGGGCTAAAGGAGTTTACAGGAAATTCAGGACACAATGACCACAACCTTGGTGGACTGCTTTGTTTCTCCCACCACAAGTGATGCCTTGTCCCCCTGAGGTTAACTCATAAGCTTAAGGACAGCATGACTCAGGACAAATTTCAGGAAAAAAGTCTTTTTTCTTTCACGTTAAGTAATTTCCTGTCTTATAAAAATGTTCTTCGTGTGCAAAATGCTTTTGTAAATTTGCACTTGCAGGAAGGAATTTCTAACATTCAGTGAGAAACACCTTTTACAACCTTAGCAGGCACAGAGAAGTGAAACTCGGCTTTAAAAAAAATGAGACAGACCTGAAAGGCCTTGCGTCCACTGGGAGATGTCAAACACGTGACTGAGTGCTGGTCAACCAAATCCAAAGCCTGTAATGCACAAGACCCGAAGACAAACTTCAGCCTATGAGACAAGAAGAAGGAGGAGTCGTCAAAACAACAACAGAAGCTTTGTGCTCAGATTTAAATGTGTATAAGAAAAGCAAAACTATTAATCACAGAAACCTGTCATTCTTTACGGAATTTTATATTTTGAAAATGAATTAATTTAATTTAAAATTTATTCTATCCTTTTTTAAATTTAGCTCTTGATGGCTTTCAGTTTCACTGCTCACCATTCAATTTCAGTTCTACAATTCAGTTTTTGGGGGCATACATCCAGGTCCTTTGTGAAAGCCACAGAGTAATCGAGCGCCGTTTGTATCTGCAGACCTACAGCATCTTGAGTTGGAGCGGGGCACAGATTAAGTATTCAGAAGTCATTTGTCATGTCAAATGACCGGCGGATAAACTCTCAGGTTGGTAATAACTATAATACCTGTATAAGAAAAAGCATCATGTAAACAAATGATAGCCGATAACTGTTATGCTTATTGTAGCTGTTTGCTAAAAACGCTAATTTAGCTTAGTTTGCCCTGGGTTCAGCTTTGACAAACATGATCAACTATTTCCAGTAGAATTCCACAGTTGTCATCTTGTACCCTCTCAGAGCCCTGTATGCTTGCAGAGACCCCCACAGCAGAGAAATGTGCAAAAGAATGTCCAAACTGTTGTATTTTAGGTCTATTTATGTCTTACTCAGCACCCCAACTCTTTAGCTAACTTAATAACTTTAGCTAAAGTGAATAGTTAGTCTTATTCATTAGTGAAGCATTACAGGATCGCCCCTGTTTGAAATGATAGGATATATACGACTATCACTGAAACAGCAAACTTTGTGGAAAAAGAACCCAACACTTCTCATTCTCTGAAACTTTTGGCCACAGCCGTATATTACACTATAAGTGCTTGTTCACTCTTGTCAATAATTACATCTCTAAGTTCTCTTTCTGCAATTACAGGTAAAGAATATCCAATATTTTATCTAAATGACTGCTTTGTCTTTGAAAAGGTGATGGTCCAGTTCTACTCTAAGTACATCCTTACGGTGGCTCACGGGACAAGGACTCAAGTTGAGCAATTCAGATTCAATCTGAGCAATTCAAATTCGAATTTAACTTATTCAAATTCAGTTTCTGATAGCACAAAGTTCTGCCCATACAATAGCCTATGTTCAAAAATAAAAAACAAAAACTCTAAACATTTAAATAAAAACAAAAACAAAAACCCACAATGGTGGA
Organism: Oreochromis niloticus; assembly: GCF_001858045.2. Classification (NCBI taxonomy): domain Eukaryota; kingdom Metazoa; phylum Chordata; class Actinopteri; order Cichliformes; family Cichlidae; genus Oreochromis; species Oreochromis niloticus. The sequence continues at coordinate 6,201,103 of NC_031975.2, forward strand.
GAAGGAAACAAAGTAACTAGCTTCTTTTTTCCCCACTCTGTGTTTACAGGCCGTTCCAGTGTTTATCTGTTTTATACACTCGACCAAACAACAAATATAAAATTAAACAAAAAGTAAGTTAGAAATCAAAGTGTCTCTTCTAGCGAACATTTAAGAGAAAAAAAAAATCTCCGATGTAAAGTTAAGTCTTTTGTGGAATTTAGCACATCTCAAATAAATAAAAATAAATAAATAAATAAACAATTCAAAAAGTAGCTATATTAATACTGAAACAAACAAGAAAAGAAGGTAAAATATTCCCTCCAAACAAAACTTATAAATTCTAAATGCGCAAATCAGTCCGTCCATGATTACATTGCGCCGCAATGTAGTCTGCGCCTGCGCGAATGTATCGCCTATCGTTGGACTGACGATTGTCGGTTGGAAAATTTTTTACACATTTCCCAACCTTACTGGTCATAAGCCACACTCTGGAAGCAGTCCTATCTATATATTCTCTTAGAAAGCCTGCTCATCAGCTGGGAGGAAAAAAAAAAAAAAAAAAAAAAAAAAAAAAAAAAAAGTTGCCAGTCATGCTTGTGTGAAATAAAAGGTTATGAAGACGAGAGGCACACTGCATATCTATAGAAACCACACTCCTATATATGTGTGCGTCTGTGGTGGAGCATCTCGAACCCTTTTTTACATCATTTCGTCCCTGCATGTCACCTCAGGGCTAGTAAGGATATACAAATGTAATGTGAAGTAATAAGCATTATCTTTAACACAACACTCTATATGTGCCTAATTAGAGCACATGTTAAATGGTTTCAAACCAGACTTCTATTGGTTTAAAGGTCTATCCTATGAAAAAGGTCATTCAATCATGTTAGATAATCACACTGAAGTTCAGTGCAATAAGAACAACATCCCTTTATCCATTAGATCCCCATCACTCAGTTTTCATTAAAATTCTGACTGGAATCATTAATGTGGGCAACCTAATTGTGCTGCTATATGATAAATATGCTTCTACAAAGCCTAGGAGATTAAAAAAAAAAAAAACTAAAAAAAACAAACAAACTAGTGAATTGCCAGAGTGTGATGAGCCCCTAAACCATAACGCTTCCTGTGTGACAAACAGGATGTGGTGACAGGGAGCACTCCTGTACCCTCAACATTTCGAACCACTTTGCCAGGAAATCTCACAGAGCCCCATCGCAGTCCTGTCAGTGTGTCTGTGTCACATGGGAAACCCAGACTGCACGCATGCATCGTTGGTCATTCTTAGTGTGGTTTATCCACATCACACCCACTCAGAACCAACTTTTTTTTTTTACTAAGAACATAACTCAGACAGGAGTGGATGACTATTGACCGCTCCACCTGGCACTGAACCGGCGCCCTTTCGCTTGCCAAGGTGCTTTGAGAGTCCTGCACAATAAAAATGAGTAAAAGCAAAACAATTTGGAGCAATGATGGAACGTTTTTTTGTTTTGTATTATTGGCAGTAACCTAGAAAAAAAACCCCACGTACTGCTAAAGAACAAATTTCCTGTAGGCAGTCATGTCTCCCAGTGTTCCTGAATCCAAAACTACTTGAAAGTTTGGTCTGGAGGACCCGTCTTCAAAACTTGGTAAGATACTGTAAAATGTGTCAAGTGTATCAAAGAGAACTTTATACTGATGACCTGATGCCTCTTGCAGTTGCAGGCATCTCTGCTGCTGCCTTTGCACTTTTTCAGTTTTCCATAAATGCAACATTTTTGTAACTGCAGACACCTCATTATGCTGCTTTGGATGGATCTTAGCTATTGAACCATACAGTAAAGGTGTCATGTCCAGTTGTACAACTTTTTTTTTTTTTTTTTCCTAAACATGAATAGTCTATAATCAAATCCATTCAGGGCAGACTGGCAGGAACAACTGGGCACTGAAATTACTGGTGAAGTGTGGAAAACTTTGAGTTGTATCAAAGTGTGTCAAACTGTCCACCTATTCTCTATTTACATTAAATATTAATAAAGTACTTCACCTCTGAATGTGCAAGAGAGCAAGAAACTCATCAGTTCTTTCAATTTAAGAAACCGCAAACCTTCTGAGACAGTCTATTTTATTTTTATGACAAGACTTTCGATAGCTAGTTTCATTGTGCACCTCTAACACAGCTACATGGGGTGATTGAAGTGAAGCATTGCTCCATCCACACTGCTAGCAAGAAAAATTGCTCCATAATCCTAGAAATCCAAGATGCCCCCAGTATTTGATAGGTGGATGGAAGAAATCATAAGTACAGTACAAGTGTAGTGTGTAGTCATCAGAAGTGTAGTACAACTAAAGAAAATCAAATTCATGCATGGAAAGACTGTATTTGTGTGTGTGTGTGTGTGTGTTTGAGTGATTTTTCTTTTCTTTTTTTTGTGTACTTTTATACTAGTCGAAAATTTTGATAATCAGATAATCAAAAAAAAAAGAAAAGAAAGAAAATAATACTTACGCAATCAGCAGGTCATTGGGAACTGCAAGAAGAAAAAAAAGTGACTTAGTTAGGTGTAAACAATTTATCAGCAGTTGCAGGGCTTGTAAGATAACACTTGGCTATTGTGTTGATGGTAAAGATAAACTATGTAGGCATACAGAACGTTTACCTTGTGTTTACACTTATTTAACTTGCCTGCTTCTTCTTTAGCTAGTGGAAAACTCTTCCCAGCAATTGAATGTCTGGAAGTCATTAAATTGCACTGCAAAAACACCTCATTATGCTTTATTATAATCACTGTTTTACAGTTCATTTTATTTGTCACACTATTTTTTATGATGGTGGAAAAATTCAGGAGCACTCCACCACCATACTTTTGTATTCTATCACATATTTCTAAACTGGGATAGCTCTGCCACTTGAAGTCCTATGAAAACTTTAGCACACCCAAATGTTTTGGAAGTTTTCTAGTATGGAGCATTAAGGTATGTGTTAACACCCCAGGAGTGGGCGGCCCAGCAAACATACAAAGCTCAAAAAACCCCTAAAAACTCCAAGAGCTACCTCTCAGACGCTCCTTAGTTAAATGTTGAGCTCATTACAGTTGTTGTAGAAATCTGAAACAAAGTGAGGTGCACATAACCAGGCTGTCGTTACCTTTGCAAAGGGGTACAGGCAAACAGTACAGATAGCCTGACAGCAGTCTGCATGGTTTTTGATAAAAATGAACTGTAAGCACTGAATATATAGAGACATGTTATTTTGAGTTTGTTCCCAGAATGGCCTCTTCATTTCAGGTTAGTTTTTACTGTTTGAAAATGTTCAGATTTAGTCTTTTTTTACTATTATTGCATGGAGGGCAATCATTTTTAGGATCTTAGGAGAAATCAGTACAGGTATTACAATAAAAAACACAACTTTACTAAAAGCAGCTGTTTTTCACATCTAGTTTGACTTTTTAGTTTCATTTTATTTAACTATAAAACCTTGATCTGTGTTTGGGGTGTTTATTTCCCCATCCTCCTTGAAAAGTAGGTCATTTATGTTACCTGACAGAAGTCGACAGTTTCCATTCAACTACTTTCTTTCTGAGACCTTCAGAGGTTGAAATTAATCAAACACCCAAACAACACATTAGATCACAGCTCGATAAACTTACTGAAAACAGACAGCAAAATTGGAAGGTTTAAAGTTCAATTTTCCCCAAATCATAATTACACAAATGTGCACATAGGCTGTATACTATCACATGTGTGTGGTACTGCAGCAGAGTAGCAGCACGTTGCTCTTGTGCCTTCCCTCCAGCCTCAGTCCACCTCTAAAAGCACTTTAAACTGATGTCCAGGTCGTGTCATCTTGCTCTGGAGCCGTTTCTTCCTCTGGCAGGAGCTTGATACTTGTTTGTGGTCAGAGGACCTGGCACATAGGCTGTAGCTTGGATAGATTAGCACATGTCAGGGCTGCCTGCCACGTGGAGCTCTTTGTCCATTTTCTTCTCTTTCTCCTTCAGCTGTCATTATCATCCCAATCATAATATGTATATATGTCTCACATTGGAAAATAACAGAATTTAACAGAATTTCTTTCCCCAGTTATGAGTCATGATTTCTTTAATCTGAGCTTCTGATTAAGGTCAAAAGACTAGTAGGGACTGTCCATTGGCACATTTGAGGGGCAGCTGAAGGGTGTTGTAGCACGTTGCTACCCGTTGTGGGGAAAACTTAGACATGGAGGTGGTTGTGCTTTCTGATGAGCCTGCTTGTTGATATGAAACCTGCAGATGTGGGCTGTGGTCAGTAATGAATCACTGGAAGAGTCTGCTGGTGCCGTGCATGGTGGCAGTGTAGGTGGAAGTTGAGTTGGTGGAGCCACTGAAAGGGCACAGTCGAGGTCATGGTCCACTCTGACAGACTGAGGCTCTCAGGAGAGAGACTTACAAGACCTACTTTGAGAAGATTTATTCAGCTTTCTCCCAGTCCCTGCATTCTGTGTCATATTTCCGCACATTTAAGCCATTTAGGTGATTTTTAATTTCACCAAAATATTTTCCTTTTTTTGTTGGGTTTTACTATAAATCTATATTTTTCCTTTTATCTACATCAGCAGTCTTACACTGAATGTTCTCCCTCGCGGTTTCACCAAAGCATGGATAACGCTGATAGCTCCATCAACATATTTCACCCACACATAAACTGCATTTGGAGACATGAAATAGTGCTCACAAATACATCATTTTAATCAATCTGGTGCATTAATCTCCAGTGTGTATACAATTGTCAGTGCAAAGATAATTGTTCACCACAACCTGGTAAAAGGAGTCGCAAAAGTGGTGAACCTTAGGAGGGCCGGGTCCTCAATTTACTTTGTCCCTCAGAAAATACTTCCTGTTTGTGGATCGCTATGTTAACTCAGCCCTGGAACGATGAATCTCTAGATCAGATGTGAATGTGGAGAAACAATCTATTGAGGAGGGGGGTGGTAGTCCTCTTCATCTGTCAACTATCTGAGCTCAAGGGTGAAAATGCATTTTTCCAGGATGACCTGTCACTGTTCGTCTTGGACCTCAGATCCAATCAGCCATGTGCTCACACTTCTGACACCAAGCTTGTTGTGGAAATTGGAAATAAACTGTGGTGCATACAACCAGGTGTCTTTGAGTTTTATTTACTTTTGCAAAAGGCATCAAACAACAATACAGACAGCCCGACAGAGGTGTGGATGGTTTTTACAAAGAGGGACTCTAAGCCTAAAATATTTATAGAGAAATGCTATCGCACATCTACACGTGGTATATGTGAAAGATTCCATGGAGACTGTCTCCATATTCTGACACTGTTTCAAATCATTTCCATTACACAGTACAATTAGGAATAACAAAGCATAACAAACAGCCCATGTCAGCTGTTAAGCACGGTGGTGGAGGGGTGGTGATTTGGGCTTGTTCTGCAGCCACAAAACCTGGGCACCTTGTACTTACTGAATCTACCCTGAACTCCTTTATACCAAAATGTTCTAGAGTCAAATGTGCGGCCATCTGTCAGACAGCTAAAGTTTGGCCCAAACTGCATGATATAACCCAACAATCACCCAACAGAAAGACTGAAAAAGAAAAGAATCAATGTGCTGACCCATCAAAGCCCCCCCCCCAAATCAACCTGATTGAAATGAGACTACTGAGACTACTAGAGCTGTACTTAAAGAAATGTATACAAACCACAATAAAGTGAAGCACTGTTGTGACAAAAAGTACAAAAATATTCCTCCACATCAATGTGAGAGACTAATAGTGTCATACAGAAAATTATTACTTCAAGTTATTCCTGCTAAAGATGGTTAGCTATCAAGCTAAAGCTAAAGCTATCAAATCAAGGGTTGTAATTTTTTGCACTTAGAGCATTATCTGTATTATGTTTTCTCCTGGAAAAGAAAGATGGGCACGGAGGCAAGCTGTGGCCCATGTGGCTGTCTGTTCAAATGTAATGAACCTTAATGCAGGTAAAATGAAACAACTGTTGAGATGGCCTTGGGCAAGGCATTGCCTCAGATGGGCTTTGTGTCAACCTTCTAACTTGTATGGGGATGCCTTTAATAAAAATAAACACACCAACCAATGCTTAAAATAGGAGTGCATGGTTCAGTTTGGTCATTTATTTGGCTAAAGTACAACCCATAGTTACTAAATAATGTAATATAGTTTATGGAGGCATACCAAACTATATTAGGAATCTCATGTGAACAAGGCACACTGTTAGACCTCTGCCTACCACCACATATTTCAAATACAACGAGGGTTTCTACAAACAAAAACATGGCTGTGCCATGGTGTCACCTATTGTAACCAACCTTTACATGAAGGAAGTGGAAAGAAAGGCTCTAACGCTGTGGATAAAAACACCAAGTTCACCAGGGAAGACACAAAGGATAACTGTTTGCCTTTCCTGGACTGTGCCGTGCGCATTGAAGAGAATGGAAACCTCAACACTGAAGTTTACCAGAAGCCCACACACACGGACCAGTACCTCCTCTTTGACTCCCACCACCCTCTGGAACACAAACTTGGAGTAATCAGGACCCTACATCACCGGGCAGAAAATGTTCCCTTTAAGCCTGAAGGGAAGGAACACACACATGTAAAAGGAAGCTCTCAAAACATGTGGTTATCCTAACTGGGCTTTCATCAAGTCAGCAAAGATTCACAGGAAAGAAGATCAGACACCAGCTAGGGAGGATAAGAAAGACAAACGCAATAACATTGTCATCCCCTATGTAGCCGGTGTATCAGGAAAAACTCAGGAGAGTCTTCTCCAAGCACGACATCCCAGTTTACTTCAGACCCAGCAACACACTCAGACAGAAACTGGTTCATCCGAAAGACAAAACTCCTAAACACAAACTTAATAATGTTGTACAGTGTAGCGAGGAATGCCCAGACCTCTACACTGGAGAGACCAAACAGCCACTTCATAAACGCATGGCATAGAAACGCCACCTCCACAGGACAAGACTTGGCGGTCCATCTGCATCTAAAGGACAAAGGACACTCTTTCGAGGATGCTAATGTTCCCATTTTGGACAGAGGAGACAGATGGTTTGAAAGAGGAGTACTGTGAGCGACCATCTTTGAATAGAGGCGGTGGTTTACGACACCAACTGTCTGCCATCTATAATCCAGTTTTGAGATACCTTCCCAGACGCCTTAATGCCCACTCACATCCTGGGCCATCTGAACTCAGGAAATCACATGATAGGGTGGGGCTAGGTTTCACAATGAGCTCACCCAAAACCTTGGCTGATTGTGACCTACATCCGTTTTCACACCTTGGCTCATGTGATTAAGGTAGAGGCTCATTAGGGGGTCCATTGTCCCTTGTGGAGGCATACTCCCACAGGGCTTAAATCTGTGACTCTCCACCATTTGACCCTAGAACTGAAGAAGCTTCTCGGATGAGAGGTGAAACGTCTTCAAGCAATTTAAAGAAGTCCAGACGCGTTTCTTTCCACGCTCCTTAGACCATGTGAACAATATACACAAAACGTTGATACGGTTCACATAACGTTCATTTACAGCATATATGATAACTAATTTCTATATAGCATCCTGGGCTAACAAAATCTATGATTACATAAGTTTCTCACAGTTCAATATATCAGCCTGTTTTGTTTAGTTAGAAATGGTAGGAAAGACAGATTTCTGTCAAATACACAAACAAACAGACCATAATTGCATAGATGCGTAGTGTTTTTGGCTTAAGGTCCATTTTGTGGTAGGAATAAAGTGTGTATTGCAACGCTGCCTTTATCAAACGATGGCATCTCAAAAAACTCCATGTAAATTTAAACCTGTAACCTGGACTAAAGTTACGTGTGTGATAACAGCGCCTCCTACTGCCAAAATGTGAAAGTGCATCACTAAGTAGCAGGGCCATAATTATGAGGTCCCACAACAATTACTACATTGACATTGCTGTGAAGCACGGTAAAGCTCGCTGGCAGCTGCGTTTCAGTTACTGGAAGTTAACTAGTCCTCACAGGAAAAGGAGGAAATTATATGTGGAGTGCGCCTTGAATGAAATGCGTGACACATTCTGCTTTAACCAACTGTTAGCTAGCAATGCTAAATCTACGTTTAAATTAAACCTAAACAAGTCTAGACTTTTGTCTTTGTCATATTCATCTTACTTTGAGAAGTCTCCTGGTATGTTTTCTGTATGTCTCGGAAAAGTTGTTCGGCCACTGCAGGTAAAAACGAGCGCATTTTCGCACCACTTATTACAGGATGTCTTTGCCTGCTCCAGCCAATAAGGTTACAATAAAATATTACAACTTCCGGTGTTCCCAGCTGTAGTTTTGCTTTCCCTCCAAAATAAACTCCTAAGTAGATCACATTTTTCTGTTTCGAGGAGATTATTTGGAAGAAAGGGCTGCCTTTGAGGTCGTTATATGAATATCTGCGATGTCACACAGGCATTTTCTTTTTCTTTTTTTAAAATAAATTTTTAAAAACTTGTTTGGCGTATTAAAGGAAAATAAGTTCAACGCGTCCATACGCGTCCGCGTACATGAAACCCCTTTCCACTTCCGTTCTTTATATGGGTTAAAACGCTAGTCATTTAGCTATTCAATGAGAAAGCAGTGTGCTATTGGCAGAAGATCAGCAAAGCTTTTTTCAGTAGAGGACATTTAGCTCTGGTATTAGCAGTAAGTAGTCAAACAGACCCATTTCACACCAGACACAGTGAAACACACACACACATTTACTGTGCCTACCCTAGTGTTTAACATGCTCTGTCACAATGGGTTGCAAAAAATCTGTAAACAAATCTCATTAGACAACCTACACTTTTTCTGGTATGACAGGTCAAATAATCAGTGTGTGAATCACGCATGAAAAGAAGCCCTTCTGCAAGAATAACCTGTTATACACTTCCACTGTGGCATCTCAGCTAAAGGTTTCAAACACACTGGGTCTATGACTTTCACTGCAGGGACCTCCTTTAAGGCCATCAACTTTACTGAGTGCAATAATATACAGAAGCAGTCAGCCAATACATAACTCAACTTTTTCTACAGTCCATGTTAAGATGTGTAGATTAAAAGGTCAAACTGACAGGAGCTGATAAGAAAATGCTGCAGAATTATTAGGCAGCAGTAATTGAACAACATTCTTTTAACTGGACTACTGAAGTCTCAGGTGTGTTGGCGTCCGGTTTAATTACACATTTCATTTTTCAATTTGTAGGAATTCAATTAACATTTTTGCCTCCTCACCTTCAATTTAAGTCTGAGAATCCTTAATAGCTGATATATTTGTTGCATTTGCCCAACTTTTACCTACGAGGGATCACTGGCATTAATTTCCATCTCATACTGCATTACCTGACAAATAAATGATTGCAATATGCATCAAAGAGCGCATGTAATTGCCAGTGCACAACCAGAGAGGGGAAAAAAACCCAAAAAACTGCACACGTCTCAAGGATCGGCACATTTTTCAGTGGTGAACTGATCCACTTTATTTGATTGGTCTGAACTCTTGTAATAGCCTACTGAGAGACATTGTGCGATACAAACATTGCATTTCAACATCATAGGTTACACGGGTTTTCAAGTCTCAATTCCGAAAAAAAAACAAAGACCAAAAAAAAAAAAAAAAAAAAAAAGACTCACCACTGTGTGTTTGATAGAGAGCTGAAAAGATGCTCCAATATTTTTTCGGCTTCATGTCGGATTTCTTTAAGATTCAAGTTTGTAAACTTTTTTTTTTTCTTTTTTGTCATTGCATTTGTAAACACATAACACCCCATCTAAATGGGATGAATTAGCAAAGATGTTGAAGAAAAAAAAATGACAGAAAATAAAAATCTGAACATGTGCTACGACAATTTTAAATCAAAAAAAATGAAAGAAAAAGCAACAACAAAGGAAATATCAAGTTTAGAGCAGAATGGATTTGTTAACTCAGCAGAGTGAAAGCTGAAAAAGCCTAAATATTTTTTTTCACATATCTAAAACAAAGTTTACTGCCATGTATTATAGTTGACCTAGTATAATTCATATTCAAAGCTTTATCCCTGTTGTGTGACACAATGAAAGCAGAGATTAAGTGGTCATGGATTTGAATCTTCATGACATCGAATGCCTAAACATGTAATGGTACCATACAGTTCAAACTGCAATTGTGATGCAAGTGTGACACTAAACAAAAAGATTCCTGTACCAGCTACAAGGAAAAAAAATATGGGCAAATTTCTGTGAGTAGTGGGAAAAGTTAAAGCACATTTTAGTATACTGCAGGGCTGGAGGATGAATAAGTTACACAGCAGGTAGTATGCTTTTTGTTGTCAAAAGCTACAAAGCAAAAAAAAAAAGAAAAAGAAAAAGTGCAACAATGGTGCAGACCATTTTTTAAGTTTGGTTAGTTTTGTCTTTGTGTGTAATAGAAAGACAATTTACAGAGTTCAGATTTTTGTCAGGACAGTATAATAATAATAAAAAAAAAGAGGGATTACAGAAACAAATACAAACATTAAACACAAACGTATATCTCTGAGAAAATTAGTTAAAGCTGCCTTCTTTCTCAAGTCACAAGGCATGGCAAAAGCATAAAAAAAAAAAAAAATTCCTGACCTTTTTTTTCTTTTTAAACCATGATGACATCGCATAACAAATCATTCTGGACAGTTTGGAAACTGCAAAGAGACAGCTACATGTGACACATCACATAGCTCTTTTGAAGAAGAAGAAAAAAACCCAAAAAAACACATTGGCTCACTTTCATTATTCAGTCGGGGTCCAGGAGTAGTCATAATGATATAATTTCTGGCAAAATTAAGCTTATATCAGACTTTTCACCTCTCTGCTATGACACCAGTGTTCTCAACTTGTTTTGAAGACATTTCTCTGTCTAGGGTGAGCGGTTATCACTACCATCCAACGCTTACAATCCATGCATCATCTCCGCTGTGTGATAAAGACGGTTATCAGATACCAATGCTGTTTGAAATGTTAGTCTGTTCTCCTCTAATGTCCGCAACGTTCAGGCTCTGGTGGTGCTTGGTGGATGGCGTGCAGGGTGGCACAGTCTCTGTGCTCTGCTCATGGTCAAGTGCAAACCACAGGTCCGGTCTCTCTCTCTCTTACCGTTGCAATGGTAAAAACATTTGTTTGTGTGTGTGCTGGGTGACAGGGTTTGGAAGGGTGGGAGATGTTGGACTGCACAGGACCAACTGTGTTATTAAAGAACGCACCCACACTCTTTCCATTTAAAGTGGATCAATTTAAAAGCGACATTAAAATAAGAAATAATCAAGTTAAGAAAAACACTGCAAAAGGTTACTCTATTTACATACAATGATCTTCTTAAAGACAAGGTATATCTTTACAGAAATCAAAATTCAGAAATAGTTTCTTCTGTTGTCTTTTTTTACATATTAAGTTCTTTATCTTTCCTGCATCTCATGTCATCACCTCAAGCTGAGTTTTGTTTATTTTTTCCCCCACCACAACAGGCTGGACGAGTGCTTCTGGACCAAAAGCAAGCGACGTCCAGGAGAACCCTTCCTGTCACAGGCTGCTGCTCATACTCTGAGCCAACAGCCAGGGGGCGCCATAGCACCAAAAATAAAAAGGACAACACCCCATCTACATGTTGCACTCGCCAGTGAGCGAGGTTAGTTCCAGGAGAGGGGCATGAACAGACAAGCCAAAGAGCAGGCCTCTCTTCTGGTTAATAAAGCTGTAAGCAAGCAGGGCTCAGTCGTCACTATCAGACAGGGTCTCGTATTGCTCCGACAGCAAAGACTGCCACTCTCGCCGCTGGCCAGGGGCTCCAGCTGGATTCTGCTGCAGCTGCTGCTGCTGGCTCTGTATGGAGGGTGAGGCTATGGAAGTGGGTGGTGTGTTGCTCAGTATGCGCATAGTCAGCGGGTTGTATGGGAACTGGATGGGTCCTGCGGAAAAAGGAAAACAACACGAGTGGGCAAAATGTAGATGAAATGATGCCAGGGCCATATTCCAGGAAGCAGGTTCAACAAACTCCGAGTCAAACCATAAACCCTGAGCTGATGTCTGAGTTTCTGGTTCAGGAAAGGCTAACCAGAGCTGGTGTTTTACATTTAACACTTTAGTTACATAAATTTTACACGTAATTTTGGTAGGATGACACATTTTAAATAAGAAATACAGATCATGTCAGGACAAAATAAACCACTAAGAATTCATCAGTTTTAAATCCAGCCATGCTAGTTTACTCAAACCCAAACGTGGTCTACTGAGCTGCTTTGATCCATTATGGAGCTTATGATATGGATCCAGTTCTGGGAGACCTGATTAAGGTGATTTTCAGATTAAGGTGAGTTTAAGTTTGGATTTCACACAGTGTACTTCAAAATGTTGTTTCACATCATGTGATGTGTCTGTGAACAAATTTCAACATGAAATGTAGTCAGAACACAATTAGAGTATCTGCAACTGCATTTAAAAAGTCACTTTAAAATAAGTTTAATGTTTCAGAAAAATTGCATGACACTCTTATAGTTGCATTTCTGTCCACAGAGTTAGAAAAATTGAGACTATAGATTTCTATTCTGAGCTGACCATACATCTGAGATGTAATCTTGGTCTCCATCTTTATAATAGTGACGACTAAATAACCGTGAACGCAGTCGTGTTACATACAAAAAATAGCAAATGAACAGGGACTTTAGTTTCTACCAAAAACTCGATTTCTGCAAATGAAACTTCTCAACTTGCACCTTTCACAGTGACTTTATGAATAAGGAAATGAAACTGAGTGTCAGTCAGGTGGTTCGGGTGCAGCAGGATGAATTAACAATTAATTCATTGTTCTGTTTTCTCAGGTTGCACAAGAACTAGTTCTCCACCTGCTGCAGGTTCTGCTTAGATGTCTAGAGCAGTAAAAGGTTGTCACCAACTGGTGTCCAAGACTGTGGAGTCTATTAAAAAAAAAGTCTATAAAAAAAGACAGCCCACCACCTAGAGAAGCAGCTGAATGATACTGAGGGCCCTCACAATAACAAGCTAACTAACAATCTAGCCGGGAAGTAACCATCAGGAAGGAAAGGAAAAAGTAAGGTTGCTGCTTAATAGGTTGAGCTTACTCTGGAATAGAATCATTTAAGATCTATGAGTAGGAAAGAGTAAAGTGACAGTAGAGACTGGACAGTGCACCTGTGGAAGAGGGTCGGTCATCCCAGCTCCACTGGGATTGGGCTTGTCTGTGATAGTCTCCCTCAGAGTGGACGGAGGACACTGATGAGGGGCGCTCTCCTCCACCGTAGACCTGACCCAGGTTAGGAGATTTGGATTTCCGGCTGTTGGCTTTTCCCTGCTTCTGCTTACCTGAATTCAAAGAGGTAGAGGTAAATCAACATGTTCCACATTAGAGTCCTTCAGAATGGGCACAAAGTTGACTACAATAGCAGGGGGATTCCTGCTTACCCATGCTGGGAGATGGACTGGCCTCCTGCCTAGGGTCACTGCCAGTGTTGGATGTTACACCACCCTGTTGGTCCTCCTGTCTGTCCTCCAAATTGCCCATTAAGGCCTTGCGGATGATGTCTTCCAGACCCAGATTACTGGCTGGGTCACTAAAGGAGTGATTCCTGGGGTTGATGCTGCCTAAAAATCATATCACATACACACACACACACACACACACACACAACACACACACACACACACACACACACACACACACACACACACAAGAATGATACAGTGAGAAAGAATCAGCATAAATACACAGTGTGTCTGAACAAAATATGCTGCTACTTACTGGAGCTGGTAACAGCAGGCAGGTTGAAAATCTCTGTTCCTGGTTGTGCGTTTCCTGCAAGACAATTAATATTGGTGAAAAAAAGCTGGTTTAGAAGAAACAGAGTTCAAAACGCTTTAATAAGTCACATGCATAAAGAGGTAGAAGGATTTAGGTTAACACAGGATAAGAGAAGACCCACTTACCAACATCAGAATCACCGACACCAGAGGTGGAGTTCAACTTACGAAAGATCTCCTGCTTCTTCGATTTCACCATTGGTGAGGTGTTCTCCAGCTTGGTGAAGAAGGAAGGCAGATAGCTAACATTCCCTGGGGACCGCGAGTCACTCCTTGAACCAAAAAAAGACAAAAAGAGTCAGACAAAACAGTGACATTAACCTTCAAAAACATCAAAACTAAATCTGAATCATTATAAAATCCAATTATCAAACAAACAAGCTGAGCCGCTCCTGTACCTGATCTCTGAGCTGTCACCCTCTCGCCGCTGGGGTGGAGGTCCACCAGACTCCTGTTTGTCCATGCCTTGGTAGCTCTGTGGTGGAGAGATGGGTTCATAGTTCTCCATCGGCCTGCCTCCTCGCTCTGGAGACTTGCCAAGCCTGAAGAGGAGAAGGCGAGCAAATTTTTGTCAGATGGCAGAAAATTTATTGGCTTCATTCTAATTAATTCAGGCGTTCAGTACCTGGCTCTGGACTTGTCTGGGGCGTTCTCTGGGGAAACTCTGCTGGAGGGTCTCTGGTGGTGTTGGGCCTGCACCTGATTCTCAGGACTGTAGCGACTGGGCATTTTGCCTCGACCTGAAGAGGACACAGGTGGCACAACGCTCTGGAATGCAGCAGAGGCTGAAGAGGAGACTGGAGGAGGATCCTTATTCCGGGCAAAGTCCTGTGTTATGATGTGCTGTATTACAGGGAGTGACCACAAAACCAAGTTAGCTAGCTGTGATTACCTGGTGCACATGGTAAATTCCTATGTGCTGCATTATTTTTGATGTTGCAGGCCATTGTGCTCTCCAGCATTTCTTACCGAAATGTGGTCTGCCAAGGTCATGACTCGATGAGTTTTGGGGACCTGCGAGTAGCTGTCAGTCTGGGAGGAGGAAGGTTGCTGGGAACTGGACTGTGGTGGTTCCCCTGATTGCCGGTATCGACTCATGTCATAAGATCGCATGCCAACTGCGAAAGGTTAACCAGGGACAGAGCAGAGTTGTTTTGGAGAGAGTCATGGTGAAGTGAGAAGTGATGAGATGGCAAGACGCCAAAAGACTATGCCAAAAGTAAATGATCCACATCTGCTTGCAGGTGACAAAAATAACTTTTGAGTGCAGTCTGGGGACTAGACTGACACAGAGGAATGCTGTCTGACAGTCTCAAATCACAAGGTCAGTGGGTGAAGCCATTCAAGGTATGGTATGTTTACTCAACACAGCTAATTTTAGCCTTTCATGCCAAATCTTCATCAATCCCCCAACAAGTAATCAAGGGTATCGTTCTCTAACCAGAAGATTAGTGGTCTGAGCCCCAGTCTGCATGTTGAAGGGTTTTAGGATAAGATACTGTAAATTCCCCAATGCACCAGTTGGTATGTGATTGTGTGACAGAGTTTAACTGCATTAAAAATCCATTGTATGAATATCTTTAATATAACTTGAATTATATTTGAATATTAGTAAAATCACTCTGTTTTACATAAAAAAAGGAATATCCCCAAAGTTAGGATGTTCATACCTGATGCCTGTTGTTGCACATCTTCTGGTTTGTCCTGCTGAGGCTGGACAGGGGAACTAGCTGGACTGATCACCTCAATTGCTCCACTACCAGTGTTGTCATAGCGGCTGGATGTCACTGTGGGACAAGTATGGACAAAGAGTTACTGTTGACTGGAGCCCAACTGATAGCAATATTTGGTGATTTAAAGAAAAGAAAAGAAAAAAGAAAAGAAAAGAAAAGAAAAAACCCACAATGAACATTAACATAACAGAAACGTATGTGTCTTTTTGAGTGCATAAGATAATATGACAATAAGGCTACTTTCTAATCACAAGAGGTTGTTACAGTCAGTAGCGCTGCATGTTTGTTTGATGCCCTTCCTGAGGTAAACCCAAAGGGGATTTGTGTACCTGGCTGGATTCGAACCAACAACGTTTTGCTTGCAAAGCAAATGTATTAACCAGTACACTATGGAGGGGCCTAAGATGCTGTGACAATGATTGCTCTTCTACGCTCTGCTTGACTCTGCTTGGATCCGCTGCTTGTTGTGTCTGTTGCATTCCAAACACTTGTTGCCAACAGGGCAGTTGGAAAGTTCCTTCTCATAAACTTTGCAACGCCAACACTCATAACACAGTGGAAGGGTATTTCTCCTATCTCTTTTTAAATTTTAATTTATCGGCTGCAGATACTGATATGTAGGCAAATAGCCAATATTTGCCTACATATCAGCCCCACCAATATATTGGTCAGGCTCTACTACACATGAGATGTACTGTTCTATGTACACCTATCCTTTCATGTAACTGCGGATGTTGTGGTATCACAGAGCATTTATGTGAAGCTTGAATAGTTATCATTTTTAATCTAGTACACTCACAGCTGCTAGAAGAATCTGAGCTCTGAGAGCCTCGCTCTCGTGAGTCTTTGTCCGAGGCTATCTGACGTTTGATAATGACATCAATGAAATTGGCGGCAGTCATAGTCGTCTTTCCAAGAGTCCGAAGCTCCTCTTCAATGCGGGACTTTGTTTGAGGTCCCTTATCCTTAACCCCAACACCAGCGCCTTCAGAATAAGCTGGATAGGATTTACTCCCTGGCAGAGACATAGCTCCATACGGTGAATGCAGAGATCGCCTTTCTGTCTCCTGTTGTTGCTGTTCAGACAGGCTGGATGCTCGCCGAGCTGAAGACATATCGTCATCTCGTTCATGTTTGCTCTCCTTCACCTTGGCCACATCCATCTGTGGAGCAGAAGCTGCGGCGTCCACCAAAGCAGCCAGAGCATCAGCTGCAGTACTGTGGCGGGCAGTACTCTGCGGTGCAGATATAGCTGCTGAAAGAGGCCTAAAAGAGAAAATAAGAACCTGATCACGTTAAAAATATTTGCAGAAACATGTGCTCATATAAAATATTTTTCCATTCCATTGCATCTAATGAGTCTAACGAGGAGACTTTTTAGCATAAAGAAGTGGCTCACACAGTTATCATGTCATACTGTTGCCCAAAATGTAATCATGTATAACAAAATATGCATGCACACAAAAAAATCTTTAGCGAGCTAGAGGAAAAGAGACCCAGATTAGCTTTAAGCTTACATCAGAGAGGTGATGACACTCTTTGGCTGGAAGATGCTTGGCCGCTGTGGAACTCCAACATCCTGTGGTCTGTGTGAGGGAGAAGGGGAGTGCAGATAACCTCGACTCCCTGGCCGGACTGGCTGCTCTGGTCCGCCTTGAGGACACACATAAATATTTTACTGTAACAGTGTTTCAAAATAAAAGCCCTAAGAGCACAGGTTCCTATACTGATGGGACTAAAAACATCTGAATGAGATTTCCAAAACTGTATGAGTTTTAAACTCAAAAGTGACTCACCTGCACGCATGTATTCATTGGCTCGCTCTCGTTCTCGCTCTCTTAATTCCCGCTCACGCTCGTGTTCCCTCTCCCTCTGCTCCCTTTCCTTTTCCCTTTCCTTCTCCTGCTGCTCCCGATCACGGTCACGCTCCCTCTCCCGTTCTCTCTCATTGGCAACAGCAAGGTGACCTGAAGAGAACAAGGACACCACAGACAAAATGTAAAGACACAACTCACCTGCTAGAAAAATGCTGGAGCAGACTTCCTTTAGAAATGTTAGCTTTGCTGACAAGTTCTGAAATGGCCAGATGTACCATTTCAGATGAAACCATGAGTGCAAGAAACCGTGCTGCTGCTGCTTTAAAGCTGCTTTAAACTCTTAAACTTACCTGGACTGAAAAATAAGAACAACTACAGACCACATAACTCGACTCTTTAAGCTGGGCATACACTGTGCGATTTTTTCAGTCGCGTTATTCAGCTTCTGCTCAAACTGCACAATTGACTCGCAGGGGTTAGAAGTTCGTAGGTCACAATGCAGGGTCTCACACTATACGGCCCAATGCTCTGATGCGACCTGAGTGCTCACACTGTGCATCCATAACATGAAGGTTATAACAGAAAATCTGTCGCTCGCTCTCCCTCTCTGTCTTTCACTCACACAGACACGCACACCACCACCATCAACTTTGCTAAATTGCTAATGAAAAACATTGATCAGACAGCTGTGATTGAGCAGCAATGCCCATGCAATTATTTTCACGGTTGTTGCGGTCGTGATAATTTTGTGAGGCCACATTGAAAAGACTCAGATGAGCTACAAGTTGTGCTTCCATCGCTTGTGTCCAGATAACATGCTGCACTGCTGTGCTGCTCCGTCTTTTCAGTTTCATTTTTGTGTTTGCGCGTGCGCAATGTGAGAGGCTGCGGTGACACCCTCACGACGGCCGACAGGATTTGAAACAGGTTTGATTTTCTTACGACCAAGCGATTGATGATCGGGAGCTGGTCGTGAGGTGTTAATCGCTTCTCATTACCCCACGTATACTACACGATGCACGACACACGATGAAGGCGAAACTCGGGCTGATCACCAAAACGGTCACACGACTGAAAAATCGGCTCAAAATGAGCCGAAAATCGCACAGTGTATGTCCAGCATAAAGCTCATTACCAAGTTTTGGAATCTACATATTAAAACAATGGGTTTAGGCAATAGGATAAAAATAAAAAATAGAGTGCAGGCTATTTATGTTTTGTTTGTGTTTTCCTGTGCAACTGAAAACAAAAAAA
Organism: Oreochromis niloticus; assembly: GCF_001858045.2. Taxonomy (NCBI): domain Eukaryota; kingdom Metazoa; phylum Chordata; class Actinopteri; order Cichliformes; family Cichlidae; genus Oreochromis; species Oreochromis niloticus. The sequence goes on from NC_031975.2 coordinate 6,219,720, forward strand.
ACAAACAAAAACAAAAACAAGGACATCAACTGCTCTGTGCAACGGTCAGGCAGTTTAATGGGAAATCACTCCCAGCATGACTTCAGTAAAACTTAACTTTTGTAACCGGACAAGCACAACTGACCTTTGCCACATCAGGCCAGCGCAGAGCTGCACTTTTACAGAAGCGGTGATCGTGGCAAGGAAGATAAAGGGCACATGGGGTGTAGGGATGGGGAAGGGAGGGGTCCTCACCTTGCGACATGGAGGTTGGGTTGAAAGCTCTAGGAGGGAAAGGGGGCTGAGGTCCAGTGAGGTAGGCGATGCGTTCCAAAGTGGGAGTACCTGTTCCCCCAGGGTGAGGCAACAGGATAGTTGGAGGCATCTGGGCTAGATCAATAATCCCTTTTACAGACAGAAGCAAAGGGCCAACGGTGAACAACAAGAACCAATCCATCAATTTCTGAATGTATGAACACCGTATACACTTAGCTGTAACCCATCACCTTCATCTGTTAGTGCTTCCAAATACAAATTGATCAATAAGCAACAGGGCTGCAAAGAGAGTGGAATAGTGGTCAACTTGTAAGAGGCAACCACTCAGCAAATGGAGATTTGCATGACCATACAAAATGTATAAATTGAGCTGTAGCCGAATCACTTGCAGCCCCAATATAAAGAACAAATCAGCAGAATTTGTCTAGGTCATTTGCTTCTGGGCGTCTGGAAAAGGTTGCCACTACTTCACAAGCACACAGTCTGCATACTACTACCCCTCCTGCCCACAGCTGTTAGTCAGCTATCGGAGGGCCATACCTCGAGATCCGGGTGCATAAGGGATAGCAACAGACTGTTCCCGCGGTGACAGTCCTCTGGGCATCTGCTGGGAAGTGATATAATCGTTCAGGATGGTCTGCCGTGTGTTCTCTATGGTGTACAGCTGGTAGTTGTTATGGTAGCCTGTTGGGGATGGCTGCCTGGGGAACATGAATGCTGTAGCAGAGGACAAAACAAAACAAAACAAAAAAGGCCATGAACAGAAGGCTCACTGATACAGATCACCACTGCTGACGTCAGCAGCTGTAAAAGATCCTAGACATGTTATGCTTATGAAACAGAAAGCCTGAGTTGCTTTCGTCAGTTTACTCAGAATCAAGGTTTTCATCGCTCACTTTCCTACATGGTGACAGTAGAAAAAACTAAAATGCTTTTATACCAGGATCCAGCACTCTGTGGAAGGCCAGGGTAGGGTCAAGATGTGGAGGCAAATGGCCTCTGTACACTTCAGGCCGGTGGTGGGGGTCGAAGGGGCTATGAGAGGCTACAGGGTCACCACCGCTCACTGGGGACTTGGCTGGGACACTGTCTCTCTGCGTTGGTGTCATGGTGCTCTTTCTTTCATGTGAAGCAGACTTTGCAGACCCCATCCCACCTTCAGAAGAGAGAGAGACACACACACACGGCTTATCTAATTAGTTGATGCAACAACTTAATATCATGTCATTATTTTTCTCAGGAAAAAAAGAAAGAAAAAAGAAAAGCTTATCCAGTGCCCTCAGAACTGGGTGCACATTGTGTATTAATTACTACTATAGTTTTTCTAAAAAATAAGATCATCTGGTAAGGGAAAGATAAATGTCTACTTCAATTCTATCCAACTCCATAATTGTAAGAGTTATAATGTTTATTAATTAATAAATAACTGAGAACCTGATGTTCTACTGTGAATAAAATGATTATGGAATATACCCTCTGAAGCTCGTCCCAGCATAGGTGATCCTCTAGACATGGGGTTGGTACTGTAACTAACAGGGGTCCTGCGAGCATTGGCGTCCTCATACAAGCCTGGGCTAAGCTGGGATTTGCTGGCCTCCTGGTGTGTGGAGCGTAGAACAGAGGTGGTGGAGTTGACCACAGAGGTGTGCCGTACTCCCTTAGCCTCATCGTATTTGGTTCGTTCCATGGCCTCCAGTTGGGGCATGTTGTGTGGCAGCTTAGTGGGACTGGGGATCAGGGACTTGACATTGTGTTTGATGGTGGGCTGGTTCAGATTGTGAATCTGGTAAAGGGTTTTAAAAACAACAGTTTAGTCATCAATTCATCATAAAAATCAGTTTTGTATTTTTGTAGAGTTCATATATTCAATTTCAAAAACATTAAAGTAAATTGTGTAATAGTGGCTGGAATCACAGCTCTGTCTGACCTGTGACATGGAGCCCTCCAAAACCCTCCTGTCTGGCAAATCAGGAGTCTTGCACATATCCTGTCCAGAATCTTGTCGTGGGATTTCATGAATAGAACGACCCATCTCTTTAATCGTATTGACACCCTCATAGGGCTTGCCCTTGCCAATACCCCCTTCGAAGGAGCGGGCAGGCGGGCTCTCCTGCTTTAACTGTTTTCCATATTTCATAGTATCGTCATAAGTCTCTGCGGCAGTTCTTGGCGTCCCTGGAAAGATTTGAAGTTATTTCAGGTTCGCTTATTCTTTCATGTGACTTTGAGTGACGCATCAACTTTACAGTAAGCTACCTTGCATTATGGATCCAGTGATCACTGGTCTTTCCTTAGATTCTCCATGAATGCTTTCTCTGGGCAAAGCTCTGCTAATTAACCCTGAGGGGGAAAAAAAAGAAACGGGCACCATGAGCCCCTGACACAGAAAAGACAAACAAGGACACAGTGTGTATATTCAGTGACACACAAGCAGTACCCTCCAACGGGGCTCCTTCTCTGCCCGTGTGTCCTCTGCCCATGGGTTCCTCCATCATGTTGAAGGTGCGTTTCAATTCATGGCTTGTTCGGGGGCTGCGGGTGTTTTCCCTGGGGTTCTTGATAGCTACTGGACAATAAAACATATGATAACATGTGTGTGCCAAACAAAGAAAATTTGCTATTTGCAATATCGACAATAAAAGCACTTACAACTATCATAGGACACGATATGCCCACTTTTGCCTTCATAGATGACGTGACCTTTAGCCAGCTGCTCCCCCCTAGCTTTGTCTGGGCTGCTTGGGTCTTCTGTGGCAAGCCTTGTGATGGTGCCCTTCAGAAGGTCAGCAGCAATGCTCGACTGGGCCAGAGCTGGCGTGCCCTGTTTAAGGGGAGAGCAAAGAAATGTTATATAAATATAAAAAAAAAAACGTGTAAAAACAAAACAACAAAGCCTCATTTCATCCATTCATTACCTGAGTGATAGAGCCTCTGAAAGGCAGACCTTCGCCAGCCTTTGCTGGGTTGCCTCTACAATCCTGTATGGATGGAACTGCAGCTCCTAAAGAGTTACGGAGAGAAGCAAAATATAACTAGAGGATAAGGCTTGAGAAAGTTTTCTACTAACAGGAAATCCGGTTCTCTATTTGCAGAATTCTGTGTGGTACAATAGTAAAACTGTCAGACCATGCCATAAAGTAGGTGTGTGCGATGCCTCAAATGTCAACTGTGACAGAATTTCTAAAGAGCAACGTCCTTTGATCTGGATGCTTTGCTTTCTGACACTGAAAGCAAAGCACTCATTTTCATGCCATGCTTGGTTTTCCAATGTTGCCAGCTCTATTTGAACAGAAGTGACAAACAGCTTAGTCACATGAAGCCTGTCATCCTACCAGGCTTGTTAAGATCCTGCTGCCGCGGCAAACCCAGAGAGATGGAGCCCACACTGCTCTTAGTTCCCTCTGGCCCATAGATAGCGTGGGATGGCAGGTATGTGCCAGGAGTTCCCTGGAAATGAAATCACAGAACATATTTCAAAGTCAGCTCACTGGGTTCACAGGAACAAAAAAGCAGTTCATTTTATTAAGTTGGGATCAACTGTCCTATTCTACCATCAACAGTGTAGTAGATAAATATAGTGATAGTTTGAAAATTAAAGTGTTGATCCTGTTATGGACAAAAAGATTCATAAAACCTACATATGTTAATCTTACATCAGAGCTCACATAAATTATTAAAGAATCTGATTTCTCTCTAGTGGTGTAAGAGAAGAGCTAGTCGACTGGTAAAGCACAAACATCATACCCCAGGTGCCTCACCTGGGAGATGGAGCCTCCTTGGATGAAGGAAGGCTTGTCTGTGGGCTTGGTAGTTGGAATGAGTGGAGGAGGAGAGGGAATGTTGGGAGGTCGAATGGTTCTGAATGTCATGCGGCCTCCATCTGGTATATTCTGGACCAGCTGGGTAGTTGCAGGGTGAAGGACTGGTGCAAATACAGAAAAGGAAATAAGATAACTGATTAAAAACAGCTGGGTATAACATCAAAAAAAGCAAACCAGTGCACCCAACATACTCTTTCTTTTAAGCTTTATTTCCCATTAAAGACTTCATGATAAAATATTAAGCTTTGTTCTGACAACGCTCCACTGAGTGGCGAAGTAAGGAGTGAAGACCTCATTTAACAGCCTGTCTTCAGCCTCTGGTATCTTTGGCCCATGCCCGCTGTCTGCTTGACTGTCTCCTGGGACAGCTGAGTAGACAAAATGAATCATAACACACCTCAAACATGCACCCACACAGACCGGGAGTAACCTCCCTGCAGGGAGAGCAGCATGCACTCTGCACTCTATCAAAAATGCAAATGGCAGCGAGAGTTCCTCCATCGGGCAGGAACGTCATCCTCCTGCTGGCTCATGCGGGGACAGATAAGAAAACAAGCCACTCTATGACGAATTTATAAGCCTCTGTTGCAGAGAAGGGACTGTGTGTCAGGCATTAACATTCATGCTCAGGAAGTTCAGGAACAACAACTTAATTCGGATGGACATGATTTTATGCTTGCCCCAAATGTCAAACAAGGAAAAAAAAAAAAGCAACAGCAGAATTTTCAGAGAAGTTTTTTATGCATCCTATAAGATGGAAAATGAGGAAGTAAAACATAGCACCTCTTCCCAGCTCTATAAAGTTCTGGCAAATATCTGACAGTCGATCTGCATGTAGTAAATCCCCTTATCTGGCTTTGATTTGCTGTCACAACATCATTAAAATGTGAATCTGTTAATCATCATCAACAAACAGACTGTTTAGGACCTTCAGTTTGCAGTGAAATTCAATTTCAGGATTCATAATTCACTATAACCATATCCTAACTGGATTGGTAGCACACCTACAAGGGCGATACAGTAGAAATGCTCTTTGATGACAGCAGTCTAACAGCACATCAGAGTGGACAGGACATGTTTAGGTCATTTATTTGGTTTTACTATTGGTTAATGAAAATCACCGATAGTTATAATGATATCATTTATGAAATTATTATAAAGAAACCTGTAAATATGGTTTAATGTGCTCACTTATGTAATGCAAATACACAAAATGTCACGGAGATCAGAGGGCAACTATCACTGGAAGTGGGCTCATTTTCTGAGACGCAACAAATGGAGCCAAAGAAGTGTTACCTCTGTCTGATCCATTCACAAATAAACAAATTATAATCCAACCGGTTATAAAACATTACAAGCAGAGAGGATGACTTTATAACAGATTGTAAAAAAAAAAGAAAAAAGAAATGTGACATAGAGAACTGCAGGATATAGATATAAGCAAAAGCAATGGATGGTCATATCTGGGCAGAGGTTTCTTCATTTCACCTTAACACTGATTGCACACTTCCTGTACATTGCTAAATACTAATGTGTACACATATACCTTTGGACTTCGGAAGATACATCTTGACTAATACACAAGTGCTCTGTAACTCTGTCACATACCTTGACAGGAATAGGAGCTCCACAGCAGTCCTCATCTCCACTCCAAATTTAAAGTGGACCTACCATGCTCACTGCTAGCTCCACATTTTTACTCTTGGACTCTAATATAGAGTACCACCACTCATTTACCTCATGCAGGGTCTTGGTGCAGTCCCTCAGGTCATATTCAATCTGAAACAAGCATTTTTGCACCTCTTCCTTTCAGGTCACCCTCCTTTAAGGCTGTCCCTCACAAGGGGGGGGGGGGGATTAAGCTGTTACCTCATATACTGACCTCATTCTTTTAACTATTTTAGTTAATATGTATGCACATTTTTAAAGACAATGTCATATTCCACTACCAGTGAAGTAAAAAAAAAAAAAAAATCTATAACACAAATAGAAAAGGGGTGTCAAACAAGGCCTGCCTGTATCAGCAGGGTCATGGGAGGACGGTTGGGAGGAGGAGGTGAAAATGTGTGCTTTTACCTGGTGGCACACTGTAGCAGGAGACATTGGGGGCGTTGGGGTCAGGTGAGGCCTTTCTTAACTCCCTGGGGGAGAGTCTGTAAGGAGAGCCTGGCTGACCGGAGTGGGTCTCCTGGTCCACAGCCAGCATCATGTCATAAGGCATGTACGGTAAAGGTTTACCTGCAGCGCACAGGCATAAGGACAAAGGGAAGATAGCCACTATTAAAAGAAAAACCCAATCCCAGTGTGCACGGAGCTGACCCAGAATGGATGTACTTTTTTGACAGACACAACGCCACCTGGACACGTACCCGCTAAAACCTACTATGTGTAATAAATACTGTGGTGTCAAAGCTCAGTCGCTTACTGACAGCTGCTCTCCTCTTCACGGCACTCACGCTAAAAGGTGCTAAAACCTTTGCAAAATCAAGCTGTAATACAGTCTGCCCATTGGCTTCACTGCTCTCCCTTCAGAAGGTGCATGGGTGAACAAAACTGACGGTCCAGCAGAAGTGACCTCTGACAGCCTCTAGTCACATGGCATCAAAAAACACAAACCCCAAATCCCCCTCTTCATAAGGTATTTCAAGAGAAGTGTAAATCAAGACTTGTGCTTATATATAGTACTAAATGCAGAAGGATTTTTTTTTTTTTAAATCTTGGCTCAGGCTGAAGAACATTACAACAGTCCAGAGCACCCTCAAACATTTCTTTTTATGAAACTGCATAAAAATGAATGGGTCCTAAAATATAGGCTATAAATAGTTCACTGTTAGCAGCAGAAGAGAACAATGAGGACAGAGCACTGAGAAGGCAACAGGAGATGTGAGCGTTGAACGAGGATAGTTTTACTTTCTTACCATGGTCCTGCCTTTGCTTCTCTTCCTGGTGCGCTGACTCATGCACTGCTTTGATCTGGTGTTGCAACATGGCGTAACCACTGATGGGCACGCCACCAGTGCCAAATGGACCAGGCACCTAAAGTATTAAGGAAGGGGAGAAGTCCATGAGTCCGGAAGCCAGATATGAACTAAGTGAGATAATGAAGCACTGCAGGGAAAGCAATTCCAGAACACGTTTAATAAACATACAAATATTATTTTTTTCATTCAATAAAAACCTTAATAGAAAAATGTATCCACACACAGTGGAACTGTTTGTCATGTATTACATACTGCTTACACTATAAAGGCCTGTAGTTTTTTTGTTGTTGTTGTTTTGTTTTTTTTTGCCTGAGAATGATCCTTCTGAAAAAGTAACCAACCATGGGTGGTATTGAAGCTGCCCGCTGATGCAGCTGATCGATGTTGAGCTGGGTTTGTTTGGGTGAAGGCACCAACACTGAGCCTGGAGGGTTGAGCAACGAAGGCTTTTCCATGGAGAATATTCTGCTGCGTGAGACAAAATATAGACGTCTAAAATAATTTGACAGCATTCTTTTTGGAAAATGCAGTTATTCACACACACAACATGAACACGTGAACAGAGAACTGAAAATTCACCTCTGCCTTTCAGGCTCTGCTTCAACATCCTCGTCAGCACTGCAGGTGGCGCTGGAGTCATTATCTGAGTGGAACCTTTCGCCATGATCTCCCTTTTCGCCTTTCTCCTTGATACCGGGCTCCATCTTCACTTTAACCTCTTCGGGATTCATAACCACATCCAGAGGTTCCGTTTTAGGATGTACCGAGCCTGCAAAGGAAGTCACCCTGGCTTTTTCCTCCTGAGATCCCGCCTCACCCTCTGGGATTTTCTCTTGTTTCACTGTGAATTCACATGGAGGCTCTGGAGCCTTCCCATTGCTAGTCTGGCCTTTGTCCTGGTCAGCACACTGAGTATCTCCTGCAGCACCGTCTGCCCTCTTGGAGTCACTGGACTTTGAGGAGTCAGCCTGAGAGGGGGAAGGGGCGCTCTCTGTATCAGAGCTGTTGTCACCTCCTAAAGAAGCACACAAGGACAAATTAATACATGACAAACAATTCATGAAGTTACTAAAACTCACAGGACTTTTCTAAAATCCTTCTAACAATGAAAATAAATATAGACATCCCGACATAAATCAAAACAAGAGCAGATACTCTAAGATTAATCATATAAAGAGGACGCAATTGGATCATGGAAAAAATACAATTCAATTAATATTCCACGAAACCATTAAAACGTCAGCCATAATACAGCCTCCATGTATTAAGTCAAGAAAGATTGGGGTATTTATATCAAACTCGCATAGCATGAAACCCCAGACAGAAAATCTACAACAGGACCTAAACCTTCACTTTACCCATTTGAAATGTATTCACACGCATTCACACTTAGGCACACATGTAATTGCCACTTATTGCAAAACACCATATTTTGTTTATTGCTGATAATATTTGCCTGTGCTACGTTCAAGGTCTCACAACCGCAAGCTCAGCCTTGAAAGATAAAAAGAAATCATAAGCTCAGTTCACACCTAAGTTTAGATAACTGCAATCTATGCGGATGTACAGTATGTCAAACAAAACAGAAAGCTTAAAGTGATAAAAAATAAATAAATTCACATCCAGAAACCACATGTTTAAAACCTGTCTGCCCGTCTCGGTTTGCATATTGTCTAGCGCTGCAGCTGTTACCATGGTGATGGTAGTCCAGATGGCATGTTTATGCAAAAACAATTTGTAGATCCATTCAATGCATCAAACCAAAAATCAAAGAAGCAAGCTTTACAAAATATCCAAATGGTAAATCACGGTGTTTATAGTTATAAGAGTTTTATTAATGCCTCTGATGGCCTAATGTGTAACTTTATAAAGTGAGATCTGCGACGTGTAGATCACCAGCAGTGTCTGATTTCCATCAGATGTAGATAAAGTCAACATTGTGACGTCGCCACAGTTATCTTGTAAAGCAGAGTTTGTTTAAATTATATACAAGTCTGCTGAGCAAACCATTTTTTTTAAACTTAGAAAGAAAAAACATCAAAAAACACTGTGCGAAGAAGAAGAAGAAGAAGAAGAAGAAGAAGAAGAAGAAGAAGAAGAATGCCTTCACCATGTAAACCCAGCAGAGATAATGATTTCTGGAAGTGAGGCAGGCAGGCAGGCTTGTTTGCTTGTTGGATCAAACAAGTGGGACCAGCACTTTGTGTTCAAAGAGTGGCCTTTCTTCAGTCTTCAAAGCTACAAACTGTTATGCAACAGGTACCCATGTAGTCTGAATTACTTCACATCTTTAATCTCTTCCTCTACTCGTTGCCTTTCTGCATTTGATCTCTTTTCCACTCACTTATTATAACTACTGTCAGTAGAGAGCAAGCCCACTGCCATCAACCCAGAGGAAACGCTTAAATGACAAATAGAAGTCTGGATCAAGCTTCCCAGATTTCTTCTAAACTGTTTACTTAACATTTGAGATTAAGCATTACGCTTCAAAGCTCATAATCAAGAACCTATCAGACGATGAAGACGTGCAGTCTTTACAACCCAGAAAGAGTTCTTAAGAATGTGTGTGATTGTTATGTGTTATGTTATCCATCTCTCTGACCTTCACTGTCCTCTGCATTGTCCTCATCATCATCAGGTGATTGCGTGGCTAGACCTTCACCTTGAGATCTATCAGCACGAGCCCTTCGTGTATCCTGGGAACCAAAAAGACGTAAACAAAAAAATTAATTAAATAAAATACATTCATTCATACAGAGTTACAACAGCTTGAAGACAGCTCGCAACTGAATCCAGATCACAATCAGCTTACCTGCTTATGCTGTTGCAACAGGTTGTCCAAGTTGTGCCGTCTCTTGTAATTGAAATAGAAGTTCTTGCACTGTGCCTCGCTTTTGGTGCCCACCATTTTGGCAATAGCTGTCCAGTTTCGCCCATGCTCAACAAGCCCTGGTGCAGGATGGAGAGAGATGATGCAAAATCAAAAATCCAACTTGAATACTTGGTAAAATACAAATTAACAAGGCATTTCATGTTTAATAATAGAAACTAATGCCACACAGGACTTTACAAAATCACGATGGACACTGTATTTAATTGGGGTTTGGCTGCAATAATGTAAAAGGCACTGTAGAAAGGACAAGTTTTAAAAGCCTTATTTAGCGTGAACATGCAGTAATGGTTCTCATGCTGTGTCAGAACCTCCAATGTGGCTCTGGAAGATGATCTCAGTTAAATCTTAACGATCTCTTTTAACAAATAAAAGCATCACCACAAAAACTACACTACACTCTTGGGATCCCCACTGCTGCGATTTGCTGTTCGTCTTCCCCATCCTGCACTGATTACACAATCAGCTTTAATGGTCCCACTAAACTTTGAAATTACTCTTTCACCCTGCAGTCAATTGGAAGCCTTCCATTTACCTTTGACATTAGAGCAGCTCTTCTCTAAATCCTGTAACCCGTGTGACCTCCCCCTCCTGCCCAATCCCACTAAGATGAAGGATACTGGCAGCTTGACAAATCGCTGCACAGCTAAACACAAAACCTCATTAATGTTCCGGTTCAAGAAGGGAATAAGGGCACTGGGACTGATCAGAGCAGCTCTCGTCTTAGTTACTTTTTTTTGGGGGGGGGGATGTACTTGAACAGTACAGTAAACTCACTCTATTCGATCACCACTTAGCTTATCTGCTTTGATCACTATGACAACTTAATCTAGCCAATATTGTTACAACCCTGGTAGTATATTTAACTAATACTCCTTCCACATAATCAAGCGCATGTCTTGAGATTAATTTACATTCAGTGGCTCCACGTTCAAAGTAATCATTGACAAATCAAGTTATGGTGCTATGAGCACAACAAACAATCTGAAGGCAGAAACTGGGAAACAATCAAGTGAACTTCTTCTAAAAGCTAATCGAAGAAAGTGTCACTGTTTCTTGTGTTACCAAGACAACATTCAATCCAGTTATATAATCCAAGTTCCGTAATACACGCAGCAATAAAAGGCCTTTGTGAGGTTTATAACTTCAATGTGGTAGCTGCTCTGGTCTGACTGATTTTAACACCTCAGATTTCACTGAGGTACAAGGGGTATACGGCCTACCAACAATACATAAGCTGCATTACATCAGCTTGATTATACCAAATTCTAAGTATACTAATATCAAATTTCAGTAAAAGGTGTGAAATCATCCAGACAACAATAAAGAACTGCAATGACCCAAATTCTTTCTTCATCTGAGGGGGTGTTCTGATTTGACTACCAAGCCTGGCATGTCTCAGCCTTGTAATAACACCAGGGCTTATTCAGATAAACAAATCAAGTTACTCAGGGGCAAAACTGTTCACTGGGCCTGCCTGATCAGCCACGTGTGGCAGCATAAAGGTAATTTCCGAACCTGCTATGTTATATGACTTTCCTCTCGTGGTTACATTAATTCACAGACATATGTAGCATAAAGGGCTGAAAGTCTGAGGAGATGATATCCACTCGCATTTTTGGAAAGGTGGAGCAAATCGAAACATGCAACAAAGTCTTAATTTTTCAACATGAATCCATTTGTTTACTCTGCCAATCTACCCTGAATAAAAACCTATAATCAGCAAATCCAAGCAGAAAGGGGCAAACATAGGCATACTTGTGTGGAATGAGCTGACTAATGACATGCAGTGTCCAACCTTAGACCAAGCGACGCGTGCAATGAATATTTCGAAGACTTGTTGAAGTAACTTTCACATTTTTTTTTTTTAAAGAATCTGAACAGGGTCTGAACCTGAATAATAGATAGAGATCTTTGAAGGAAACCGTCACGCTCTGCTGCTTCTTGGATGGCCTTAATAGATCACTTCTGAGAAGTCAGCAGTGAGGCTAAAAGGGGGGGGGGGACTACAGGCTCTCCAACAGTTTCCAGTAAAGCACCAGGAATAGTTTTTATTTGTGTGAATGCATGTGCGCAGTCATTCCCGTTTGCATGTAGGAAACGGGCAGGGCAACGCAATATCAGATAATCAAAGCGAATGGAAAAAGGCGGGAGAGGGAGGGAAAAACACAATCGTAAGAAGCAGAGGCGTCTGAGCCGCACAGTGATAAGAGGAATGACAAAGACATAAAGGAAAGAGAGTAGTTCATTAAAACAGTACCTTTTTTGGCAACCTCCATCTCCTCCTCGGTCCAGCGAGAAGTTTCTCCAGTTTCACCAGCGCCAGCTAAATAACAAAGAGACACAGCCCCATCAGCACTGACAGAAGGAGAGAGGAGGAAAAAAGGCAATAGAAAGTGAAGGAGGGAGGGAGACGGTGAGAGCGTGACAGTTCTTTCTTCAGCCGTCTCCTTCTCATGGCCGCTAATCTAATAATCTGTTTACATTCAGGGGCTGCCGAGACCTGCTCCCTCACTTACACTCTTGCTCTAGCTCACTCTCCTCCTCTCATTTTCTCCTCCTTTCTCCTCCCATTTCTCGTTCTCTCTCCTTCCCCACAGCCCTGAGCAAACCCTGCTCCTCTCTAATCCAGGAGGGGAGGGGAGGGCCTTGGTCAGCTGATGTAGCACCAGACAGTTGAGAGCCATGCCTCCCTCTTTGGGAAATGGCCTTGGATGGAGACAAATAGACAGAACAGCCAACCCAAAAACCCTCCCACCCTCTCTACTGTGATACTGTGCATCTGACACAAACACACGCACGTGCACGCGCGTGCACAGATGCACGCTCCTCCCCTTTGCCTTGGCTTGATTACACAGTTCATTGCCCCACCTCTAACAAAATTCACAGAAGAGCACGGTAAGTGTGGAGGGGGCTGAATGAACTCTAGCCCACTCTCCTCTATGGCACCCACTGAGACTGTGTAAACATTTGGACAAATATAGCTGCAGATGTACCCTTGACATTAAGAGGTGCTCTGCCCCCTTCGAACCCACCAATCTTGAAGATGAGATCAATTCTCACTGTTCAGACTTCTCCTCCCACACTGTGTTTTACTTTTAGTTAAGCAAATGTCTACCAGACTAAGCTTTCTTCTTCACTGACGAAATGCACGCCACTACAGGGGAGGCCCCTCTAGAGTGGCTCTTAATCGGTCAAATATAAAAACAGAGTGTCCGCCTACAGCGTAGCATGTTGCCTAATGACATATATACATATATACACACACACCAGCCCCCAAAAGAGAATCCAAGCCCCCACTGAATCAGCAGCTTCCTCAATCTGCTTGGCCCCATTTCAGCAAGGCAACACTGACAGATAGCTACCCTTTTGCCCACGTACTTCTAAGAAACATCATGGCTCCAGGGGTTACAGAGCAAGTAAACAGTCCCACTCAAAATCCACAATGTAGTCATTAAAGGAGATTAGGTTTGACAAGTCCTACATAAACCAGGATAGAGAGGGTTTGGAGCATGGGTGGACACTGTAGAGGGTTAAAGAGGACATGAAATGCTACACATATAAAGGCTAATTTACATCATGGAGCCCTGCTCTCAAAAACTGACACAGAAAAAACTGTCTGTGAAGCTGCATTTAAGAAATAAGTGCTTAAAGTTAAAGTTTTAAAAATATGTTTAGCGCCATCTTCTGTCAAAAGAGAGAATATTTTATTGCATAAAATAGCGCTGACCGCATCATGCAAACATCTGCTTTGCCAGGTGATTACACGGCTCAGTGTTGGCTGGAGTGTTGGACTCCAGCTTTTCAGTCTGGTGACTCCAACAGGTTCTCCTCCACACATTCATAAAGTGCTTTAGAAACCCAAACATTACGGCCAGCAGATGGATTTTCCAGTTTGAGTTCAGCTAGCCAAACAACATAGAGCAACTTACTGCTAAAGAGACAGTGAAAGTGGACAGTATATCCTCTTTTTCTAAACATAAAACTCATTGTTGCAGCCAGGGGCAGCACAAAAGTGATCCCCCCAAACTGACCTTTATTTTAGTGTCCTTATTTTCCCCTCAGTTATCGATTCTGTCACTAGTTAGCTAACATAAACTACTGTAAGTCTATTAGCCACAACCAACCAACCACATGACTTTGTGTTCCGTACTGACAGAAGATGGCACTAAACATGTATTTAAACTTTTACTTTAAGCACTTATTTCTTAAATTCAGCTTCACAGACAGAGTTACATCAATGTCAGTTTTTGAGAGCAGGGCTCTGTGAGTTAAATTAGCTTTTATATGTTAATTTAGCTTTTATATGTGTAACGTTTCGTGTTCTCTTTAATTATAGGTTAGACAGTGAAAAACTTTTGCGAGAGAGACAATTCAGAAGAGTGCTTCAATTATAAAAGAAACTTAAAAGACAGGGAGCTGGGTAACTGGTAACCTGAGCTATCACCCTCAGAGTGACAGACGTCAAATGCTGGAAGTGTGTAAAGGAGTACCATGACAAGAACACAACTACAGCAGTCCACTGATGACAGACAGACTGCAAACAGCTTCCTGAGGGAAATGCACACACCTGGCAATGAGTACCTGAGCCAGCTGTCCATTTTTAAGCTATTCCCACCTTTAAAGTCTACACATTTTTAATAAGAAGAAATCCAACAGAGCAATATTCTAACACATCGTGTACCAAAGTCTTTCTAGAAGCTGACACATGGCAGCCATTTTAAATGACCCCAAGAACTTATTTAGCCAGTCACTTTGAATTATTATTATTTTTTCCTCTGGAAGTTTAAATGACACCTTCTCGGATGCAGAACTTTCGTGTACAAGCGTAAGTTCAGCACTCTTTGAGTGTTAATGTCTCTCTTGCAACCTTGTTTTAATAGGTATTCATGTTAGCTCATAATACAAGAAGTTACGAGCAAACGCTGACGAATAACGAGAGAAAAATTAAGTGCAGTTTGCTTTCGCTGATAGATTGCTGTGGGTTTCAACTATGTATACTTTCATAGAATTGAATTGCTTTTGTTCACATTTTAATCCCATTCCCTAAATAGTATACAACTGAATGTGGAGCACAAAAATGCACAAGATTGTCAACACTCCCCAGACTCTATCCTGAGAGTATTCACCTTTAGCAGCATCCATGGAAGCTACTGGAGTCTGGGGTTTTGCAGGCTCCTTCATGGCCTTCTGAGCTGGATCGGTTTTAGGGAGCTGTGGCGGATCTGGCAAGGCAGGCTCGGGGGCAGGGGGAGGTGCTTCCTCGGCTGCCACAGATGCAGCCTCATTGGCCATGGAGCGTGTGGTGATCCTTCCCTTACGGCGTCCCTGGCTGTTGGCAGTCTTCCTGCCACGCGGCGTGTTTTGCTCCTTTCCGTCCTCGTCTTCCCCACCGTCACACTTTTCTTTGTCCTTGCCAATGTCCCTGTGGTTTTGGACAGGGAAACACAGCTTTTAGCTGTTGGTACTGCAAATATCTATTCCCTTTTGGCTCCGCAAAAACAAGCTCTCTTACGGTAACCTGTTCTTTCTCCTCGCTGACTGAACACACACACACACGCACACACACACACACCTATACCTTATTAGAGATTGGGCGTAGACAATCTGGACAGACAAATTTACAAGTTAGCAAGTTATCTGTCTATTAGCCAAGAACCACTAATAAACACTGCAATACACCTTAATTTAAGCCTTGTCTAGACCATGAATTTATATCACTGCTGCCAGTGAATTTATCATGGCCATTCAATAGGACTAATAAAATGTTCCACCACAATAATAATAAAAATAAGTAAGTTACCTTTCTAATCGTACATGTCATTCACGTTTAAGTCACCTTTTTAAATTCTTCACCTTTGTGTGCATTTTTTATTTAGTGTCAACACACTGAATGCAGGAAGTGTACTATTAATAACCAAACCAGCTACAGCCATGTTGTTTATAGGCTGACATGACACTGTTGATATATACAAAAGTACAAAAGTGTACAGGGTCCCTGGGTATCAAAAGTGAACACTTTCCTAATAACTACAGCTAACTGAAAGCAGTGAAATATAATACAGCATATGTAACCATGACATCCTTTCTCACAGAGTGAATGGATCAAACACTGACATCAAACAAACGGGACTTTTACCTGCAGGGCCTAATGGTGACACGAGGACAAACAACTATTCATAACTCACCTAGAATCCTCCTTTTCATCTTTCTCTTCCTCGTCCTTCTTTTCCTCGTCCTCTTTTTTCTCTGACTTCTCAGACTTGTCCTCTTCGTTCTTGTCGTCTGACTTGTCTTCTTGTGAGGGACGTGTTATTTGCTGAAGACAAGAGCACATGGGGGAACTATTGAGCAAAGCATTAAGGAAAAGTACAGTGTGGATTAGTTAAAGACATTTTGTTTGTTGAAGCTTAGTATAATCTCTGAAAATGCAGAATCTGACAAGATTTTTGGTAGTACAAGCTTTTCGTTTATAATCTGCTTGTAGTCAAGGTGCCACTGAACCACCGTGTTTGTGTAGGCTTTGCTTCCATGTAGTTTAACAACACGTGTGGAGCACAAAAAACAGGACTGCATTTGCCAGAATGCACCAGATAACCATCGGCTAACATCTTAGCTATGTAGCTTCTGATTGTCCATTTTAAATTATATGCATTCACAAACAACAACCAGCGGATATGAATGGGAATTTTTGCCTGGATATCCGTTGGCTACACTGGAAGAACCAAAAAATTGGCCGCTCTCCCAGAGGCTACAGACGAAAGTCAGCAGACCAGCCGATGGCTTCCAAGATTGATATAAATCAAGAACTCAAAGAGGGAGACTATTATACAGGGCAAACTCTTATCAATGCTTCAATTCAAATGTAAAAATCTACCCAGTAAGACACTTCAAGCAGTTCCAACCACCACAAAAGCATTTTATCTTTGTCCCCCCTCAAAGGGCTTGTTTTACCTTCCGCCAGTCTGATGCTCCTTCACTATCATAGAGCACAACCTAAACAGTAAGGTTAAATGTTCAGTAATAAAACGATAAAAACAAATGTTGCTCTCATTGATTACTCTTACTTTTCATCTGCACAAATCACAGCAAAACTCAAAATATGGCAGAAAATTAACCGGCTTTGTACGCTCTTCTTTAGATGTGACGCTATACTGTATCTTCATTATCCAGCATAAACAACCCACATTGCAGACAGTGTCCTCTTTCATGTGTTTGTCCTAATTACAGAATGAAGAACCCTGATGTGTGGCCAGTTCTCGTGTCTCACTTAACTATTCATGAACTTTATATCATACTGCCAACAGATAACAAGAACAGCTTGAGACTGCTTGAGTAGTCCTGCAAACAAACAAACAAACTGGATCAAAGCAAATTACCTCACTTTAATATTACTACCTATATGAATGGGGCGAAAACATCATTTGTATGTGAATTAAAAAGAAAAACAAAACACAAGCCAGATGGAGTGATTGAGGACAGAGCAGCATTCTTTATCATCATTGCTGGCGTGGTTCACCACAGAATGCTTTCTCCTGCCTGTTTCAGTGAAAGAGCTGCACTGCAACAAGTCTGGCTACGCCAAGCCAAAGATCCCATGCTGGTACCAGATGGGGCCAAGGAATGTGTTTCGCTCAATGGTAAAGGCAAAAGATATGGGCAGGGAAATAGAATGAAGACATGGGTACCACTTAGGGGAGAAGAAGAAGAAAAAAAAAAAAAAGGATGTGGCTGTCTTGTCTATTTTACAAAAACATGTCTCTGCACACGAGGAGTCTGGCTGTCTTGTTATACAGTACAATCTACACAGCACAAAAACAAGCAATAACAAAACTGTAACATAGTTTAATGGAGTCAGCCTCGACTCCTGTAGAACAATAGTCTGTGTTCTTGTTGAACAACTACCGGCTGCTTTAGCCAGTCTGATAGTGTATCGGAGGGTTTTTACATCATAATGGTCACACGCACACAGACACACACAGAGGAAATCAAATCAACAGTATGCGAGAAAACTGCACGTGGTGCTGTCCTCAAGTTTTCCCATAAACTCTATTAGTCTGTGCACAGAGCTTCCTTTAAATTAATTGTCCACATAACTAGAAACTTTGATGGTTCATGGTTAATGTCATTGCAATTTGCTGTTTATTTGTCAAAACTGTTGATCACAAGCTACTTAAAACAAAAATCAATGTAATCCATGCTATCCATATAACAATATTGCATAATATAGTGCCTACAGTGTAATTGACTGATGACCTGTCCAGGGTGTAAACTTGCCTCTTGTGACCCTAAGTTGGATATGCAGTTAAGAAAATAGATGAATGAATCAATCGTGCAGTATGATGATGCAGCCTTTAAGCGCTGCATGCCTGAAGTTGAGATTACTAGTGGGTGGATGGATGGATGGATGGATGGATGGAGTACCACCTATCACTTGGATTTAACTCTTGACTCACTGTCTACCTACAGTAGCATGAGACGCTTGCTTTTTGGTCAGTTTCGCCAATTCACAGACCTTTCTTTCCAAAGGACAGCAGCCCAGTTTATTCACCCCATGCATGTCCTTCTGTGATGCGCTGTTGTGGTTTGGTCAGGGAATGCTCGTGTTTGCTTTGGAGATGGCCATAGAGCCGTGGCATTCCTGCCTCTTCTCCCACACTGCGTAAAGAGCTTCTACACAGATGTTCTCCCAAAGTCGGGGAGTCCCTGTGGCTCTGTGGCTCTTCAGTGTTTTTAAATGAAGCTCTTTCCTGACCTGTCTTGAATATTTTAAGAGTTTTAATTTCTGCCCTCTTTTGCTGATTCACAAGTTGTATTTGATTTAGGAAATGACAGAGCCACAAGTCAATCTTCCTTTTCCTACCACAGAACTCAGGCCACCCGAGGAATCGCTCACTCTTTCTACAAACAATTCCACTGTGGGAATAGGAAATTTAAAAAAAACCCCAAACATTATTACTATGGATCATCTACAGCCCTAATATTAATTAGTTATTGCTATCACACATAAGACAAATACAAGGAAAACACATCTTTATAAGGATTCTGGTAAAGGAACACAAAAATTATGGAAAAAAAGAAAAAGAAAAGAAAAAAAAGTTGCTATGGTTACTATCCAGCACTGTGTGAGGAAGAACTATAAACCAATAAAATCTACTTCATGGCTTCAAAAACTGGCAGGAAACTGAGAAAGAGGCTATTATGGAATACTGTGGCAAAACAAACTGAAGGTCAAAGAGTAATACCTTTGGTACAACCTGCAACCTCAGTTCATACCTTCTGTGTTCTGTGTCTGGCTAAGAAATCACTTCTACTCCTTTACCACTGCTCATACAGTGGTTTCTTCTGAGTATCGACACCTAAAGTGCCTATATAAACGATGATGGGTGACATCAGTATCATCATTTTCCCTGTTCACAATGGTTTATAAGGGTCCACCTGGGTCTGAGTAGAGTACATTTTCTCATTTAGGAATGAATGGAATGCTCCAGTACAATACAATGTACCAGCTATGCGTGCACGCTTCAAAGTGACAGACAAGTAAATAAAAATGCCTGCAAAAATCTTTGCTTTACACCTGATAGGTGAGGGTGTGTTGTGGTAAATTGCCCACCCAAGTTACTCTAATTGGACACTTCTATCCTCTGACCAGGAGACGACGAAAGTTGTTTCTTCCAGGATAAGGTTGCCCGATACCTATGTAGCTATGTGACTGGTTCTTATACAGCGCTACTACAAACTGAGCACACAAAGCTCTTTACACTAGAGCGAAGTTATAACATATAAAGATCTGTAGTGAAACTAAGTGGTAAAAACTATGACAAATGTCACTTCAACCACTGCAGCCAAGTATCAAATAGCCAACCTTCAGATTAGTAGATGACCTCCTCTACTTGCTGAGCTACAGCCGTCCCAAAATTTTTGAGGAGAATGAAAATTATGTGGATTTCAACCTTTGGCTTTCACACAATTTCAGTCAAGTTAAATGCATATGAGGTACATGTTTAACAAAGTTCTCCAATAACACGACTAAAATACCTAATGAGGGAAGATCTATTGGAAGAATAGCTCCATATAAAGCCTGACCGATATTGGGCTGTCAGAGATATACTGAATCTCAGTATATTCCATCCTGTTATGTACAGGTATGAAAACATAATGCAGCAACACAAAAAAATTGGGAACATTTCAAAATGGTGTCATGACAGAATTTTTCCAGTAGTGTCTCCATTGTTTATGTTCCTCAGCACTGTCTAATGCACTTGAACCAAAGTAACACCACAGCTGAGGTAACTGTGGCTTTGTGGCAACTGGGGATGTATGCTTCAGCAGGAGATCTACACCCTAACTACATCGTAACTGCAATCCCCTCTGAAACCCTACCTTGTAACCTTCAGCATAGCCCGATGTACACCTCCCTAGAATTGTAACTACATGTTGGGTCGCCGCAGCGTGCAGCTACCGTGATTGACCTGTTGAGAACCATCAATTCCTCCTGTGCATTTCCAGCTATGTTTTTACCACAGTTTTGGGATTTATCAGTAAGAGAATAACAGCCATCATCCCAGTAATAATGAATAATAATCACTTCATGACTATAAGGACTCACAAGTGACAAAAATGATCTGGACTCATGTGAGGGAGCGTACAAAAAACTGAAAAAAACTTGAGAGGCAAATATGTTTTCATCTGGAGAAAAAACAACTAGACCACTAGAAAGAGTGGAGACCCAGGAGGGAAAAAAGTCTCAGCATTTTATTTGTTTCCATCGGCTGACACTGCATATAAAACACCGGGACACGACCACATGGTGATAAACACATAATGCAGCAGCACAACAGAAATGCTGGCAATGACGTTCGCCACTTGCATAGGTTACTTTGTAGGCTCTACAGAGATTCCTTGCAGAAATCCAAATTAGACCAAAGTTGCTAACTTTCTGTGAACTACACTGTGGAGCAGCTCATGAACCAATTATCACAGCAAAGCAGGACTCCGCATCCGAAAAACAGGGTTGACGGCCTGTTGGTGGAAAAACATGAGACATGCAAAATAAAAGTAAGAGTATTGTCCACAGATTAAAAAAAAACATAAAGCTAAAATGCGATGCTAAGTATATTTGGTTGACCTTTAATATACCTGGGCACTATGCCAAAGTAAAGTCTAAGTGTGGGAAACTCAGCATCAGCCAATATATTGATATCTGAATTTACTCCCTAAAATTTGTATTGGCAATCAGCCAAAAACTCAAGGATCAGTCAGGGTATAGTTACATTGTTTTAATAAAGTTCCAGAAACTTATTTAGCTTAAATAAGTTAAATGGCTTCAGGCTCACTGAAGCCATTTAAGCAGAATGATGTGGCCCGACATCTTACAACATCTCATATTTTTATTCAACTTGTCATCTGCTTGTGTATCTACTTGAGGATTAAATTTGCTTAAATATGCTAAATCTGTTAACGTGCAGCTAACGTCACCGCATGAACATGACACTGAACCCATTTCCAATATTTTCTCAAAGTACTTACAAACAGGCATGATCACATATCATGGATTTGAATTTTTTTTTATTTTATTTTTTTAAAAAGAAGAAAAAGAACCATAGCAGCAGAGGTCCTAATACACTTCAATAGGCAGGCGAAGAAACAGGCAACAGAGGATTCAAGAAATCAACTCCCAGACTAAAGCAACAGAAGTAAACTGGCTTCGAGTCAAAACTAAAAACTCTGGTTTTACAGTTAGTGACATACCTGTAAGCTCATTTGCTGGTCATAAAAATCCCTTTCCTTCGCTGAGAGCCACAGCTTACCAGTGGTGCAAATGAGAATTTACCCTCCGGTGCTTCCATAGCGGTGGTAACGGTAGCAGTAGAGGGGGAGGACAGCACCATAGTAGAGCTCCTTAGAAGGGCTGCCGGGCCACGGCACAACCACACATATTCCGGGAAAGCGTGTCATCAGGCCGCTTAAGCCGCCCAAAGAATTGTCCATCTCACATGCACGCACTAATCTATGCAGGGTCACTCAAGGTAATCCCTGCCGAGCACTCCTCTTTGATTGGCACTCACAGCAGCACAGTGAGATTTTTGGGCCCGTCAGATGGCCGGGCTGTACCAACTCAGCCGTCTCAGAGAGGGGTGAATATCTCTTTCTCTCGCTCTCACTCTCAGAAGAACAGAAGAAAGAGGAAATGGAAAATGAGGAGGAGAAAAAAAAGAGAGAAAAAAAAGCAGCACACAGCAGATAAGCTGCCAGCGCTGACTCGGTCTCACTGAGGATTTTTTTCACTCAGCTTCACTCACTCGCCCTACATTCCACTGCTTTACTCTTGCTCACTCTTGTCCTTTTTCTTCCAACTCTAATGACTCACTCTGCTCACTTGAGCTGCAGTTTTTAAGGCACAAAAAGCTTAAAAATTGCACTACGTCCTGATGTGCATTACACCGAATATTAATAATAATTCATTGTATTTGGGAAAAAAACAAAACACAGAATTATTTAATGAACTGCCCTGAATCACAGGATGATGGCATTTTACTTTAGAAGTGACAAAAAAACTAAATATTTTCATTCCGAAGTGACAAAAATTACAAATTGCTCACATCACACTAGTGATGAGTTAAAAAAGTAGACCTGGGCTAGTTAAGTATCAATCAATGTTCATCAATCAGGTAAGGACCCTTTATAGTTCATCTGTGTATGAAAGAAGACTCTGAGAGCCATAATCACTCTGACAATTTAAAATCATTTCAAAGAAAGGGACATTTACTGTATACAGCCTTTAACGTCCATTACACTGTTTGGAAAAGCAGCCCGGAAGCTGCATCAATCAGAATCTGCAACAAAGCCGACTTGCTTACTATGCATGCAAGTAAAACGGTTAATGTAAAAGGTGTACAACAATCCACTACATCACATACCAGCGTCCACAAGTTAAACAAAAAGTGGTTTCAACAAGTCCAACCAATCATGAGCTCAGAAACTGGCGATACAGAAAGACATTTCTCTGCTCATAGTTGGCCTCATGTGTCACAGAAAAGTCAAGTTCTCTCTCAGCTGCTGGCAGCTTTTTTGCTTATGTAGAGAAATAGTCTACAACCAACCCATTGTACTGCACAGTAGATGTACGCCACAGAGACAGAATGTCCTGTACACAGACTATAGTGAACTGGGGAAAGTCCAGCAGGGAGGAGAATAATCCAACAGAATGTGTTGGCTGACATTTGGCACTGATTTTAATCAGAATTAGGAGATGGCTGCACTTAAAATGATGCAGCCAAGACAACAATCATATGCATGTCTCTCTAAAGCTTTCCTTTTGGCATCAACAAAGTTTACATTCCATATCTGACAGTGCTCGCACGCTGAGGCTTCAAAGAAAGACGCGGCTCCGCTTTGTCTCTTTGCTTGATGCTGGGACAAGTAAGTCTTTTGAGAGACCCATGCGGCAGATGAAAGTAGCATCATCTCAAAAGAATTCCAGCTTACTCTGAATTATTTACAAAAATATGGAATTATTTCATGTCTCTGAATCACTGTTCTGTATTTTGCACAGCTTTTCAATCATACACCTAGTTTTTTACTCACTTTTCTTTTCTGTGTGTTCCTAGCATTGCATATTCAGCACTTAATAAGTAATTGCCACAATACATTTAGTATTTTCTTTTCAAAAAATACGTTAATATTAAATTAATATATCTCCACTCTTAAAATAATTAATAAAATTTTCAACAAAGCAGCACTCTTCATGGCTTTGCATGATGCTGATTCCATGCCAGAAAACAAAACTGCTGGCTAGATTAAAAATGAAGAGACGTTTAATAAACTTGTTCGTCTAGACAGTGTTGCCTTTTAAGAATTTATGAAACTTAAGTCATACCAACAGTGTCAGGTTACCCAAACCTGGAGGACATTTTCCACTGTCCAAACTTCACTGCACACTTTAATTTATATTTCAGTAACTGAGAGGTTATTCATATTTTATCTTGTACAGATAGCGTTTGTGTCAAACTGAACCCATATCGTAATAATCCCACTACTCGTAGCTTAAGTAAATGTCACCCTGCTTTCAGGTTGCTCTCTCTGGCCCTTGAAGACTGCGAGCAAAGCAGAGTCTGCGGTGTGGTCCTTGTGTAATATATGTAGCATATGTGTATATTTATCAGCTGTCAGTCTGATGAGAAATGAAACAGGTGTGTAAGAGTAAGACGAAGCCAATGCTGCAAACTCAGCATGTGAAATAATCACGTCATGGCCAGATGCAAACGCTGTGCCCATCCATAACAATGGTTTTAATATAAGGCCAAGTGACATACTGTATAATTTGTTATTTTCAGTGCATACAGGGTGTTTTACTGCTAAAGTTGACCTAATTTCCTAATAATAAAAGAAGCCTGTGAAAGACAAATCCATCATCGTGTTACTGACACTAGTAAAAAGAAAATAAATAAAACACATGAACTCTGTAAATCTTGGGTGAATCACATTGGTTTGATTTAAGTGAGGGTGTGATTTAAAGGTCTGATTTAAGTGAGGGTGCTCCTTGTACAGCATGCAGAAAAAAGGATGCACAGCACCCTGTGGCCCACTGAATTCACCACACCTTTACCTATGCTACTCTCACATTACACAGAGATTTGGATGGTTAGACTATTAAGACTCTTTAATGTCTGATCCCAGTGTGCCAGACATTTAGGGCTGCAGTACCTGTGTGAAAATAGCTACATATCTTTTTTTAAAGTGTTTGATTTACCTGGTTCCTTCCTCTCCGTCTTCCATAGTTTCGCCTCACCAGTGTCTTGTAGTTGTTGTTCTTTTTGGTCAAGTAGTAGTATAGGACACAATCAGCAACACACTGAAACAGGAATATCAAATTTAAGAATTTCCATTTCTTTAACCTGGTTTATTATTATCAACTATCTATTTTTCCCCCTAACAGATGTGTTTGTTTTTCAACTGAATTGTACAAATTGTAGGTCATATTAAAGGTGGAAAAGGTTTGAAATTTATGTTGGTCTTATTTGTTTTAACACAAAAAATGCTGGGTGTGTTATGCTTTTTATATCCACTGTAAGTGTACAAAGAAGTCTGCTTTATAGACACCACTTCATTTATTTTTATTTACTTTCTAACACCAATTTATTTTTATTTGCTGATGGAAGCTTTTTCATTATTTTCTATTTTATTTTATTTTGTGATACATCTGTATTTGCTGTGTTTTATCTATCTTTAATTTAAATCTTTTTAGGGCCTGAGCACAAAACATGCAAAAGCCCTATTGTATCTGTTCCGTTTATTATTATTATTTTATGTCTTTGATCGCCTTTTTGAGGCTTTATCATGCTCAAAAAATCATTAAATTTTGCACGTGTCAGGTCTGGTGAAAATTTATATATTTTATTGGATTCATATACAGAGAGCAGGAAATGGCTCAATGGCGTCACCTATGATAGAACTACCAGCGCATGGTTTGAGCTACATGAATGAAATTTGGTACACATGTGTAACATGCCAAGAGGAACAAAAAAGTCTGGGGGCATTCAGCAAAGTTCGGCCACATCACACTCGGAGGTACGCCAGAATGGGAGGGCCCTCTCATTGCTGCTTGCAGCTTTTATTATTTCTATTTTTTGGATTTTATTATTTCATGTGTCTACCAATTTTTTTGTTTTTGGTAAATGTATTGATTCTTACACAGGGCCCATCTCCCAGAGCAGTCAAAGGCACTCCATACTTTTATTTTGCCAGGTATGATATGTATTATTGTATTACTTATTATTGGCTTATAAGTCATCTTTCAAGCACTCCGAACTACACTGACCTGCATAAAAAGTGCCATACAAATAAAATTTGACTGATTTGCGGACCTACTAAATTAGGAACTAAAAATGAACACATAATTTGGTTACAAGTAGTCTTATGACAAACACTTTAAGTGCAGTTTACCTTTCTTTCAAGATAGGAGGCAATCAGGCCAAAGTTCTTGGGGTGTTGGACAAACCTGCACAAACAATCCACAGATTATTCATGTGCCAAAACCACAAGAGCAAGCTAGCATTAACTCCCATAAACCACATCTGAGGTACAGGGACACACTGCGGCTGTAACATCTTGTGCCGCCAGCAAAACAAAAACAACTCACTTCTCCTTGAAGATCTCCTTTTCGTGTTCGGTCCAAACATTCATGAACTGCCGGGCTTTGTACACCTTCATCGGGTCGTCCATCAAGCCGTTCATGTTAATGAACTTCACTCGCCTCTGCTCAGAGTCATACATCATGGGTGGGATGACTGACAGCTGTCTCATCTGCTTCTCGTTGTTCTGTGGAACACAGACAAAGCAGCCTCTGTTACCCCTCTTAATCAATACACCACCTTACTGCTTACTCATGAAGATTATGTGCTTTAGGATTTGAGGTGATGTAGTAAGGGAGATAAAAGAGACATCTCTCCCTCTCCAAATACACAAAAACCTAGACACTAGAAACTTTTCAAATAGGCACTTTTTGAACTATGTGAGTTTCACTCCTTTTTGCTTAACCAGCTGTTTCAGTTTCACATTAAAAGCATTATACCAAATAACCAGTGATGCTTTTATTGTGAAGCAGTTCCAGAAAGACTAGTGTGGTTACCGCAGAATCAGCAGAACTCATTATCATCTAAACATTTCTACTTTCTGTTTGGCGCAATGGAAAAAAAAGAAAAAAACAGAAACCCTCAGAGTGGCCCTCTGAGGGTTTCTGTTTTTTCTTTTTTGGCTGAACTGGTTACAGCTGCTCATGACTGTGGCATAGGAACCTCATAGCACATTTCAAATTATGTCCACTTAATACCCACCTCCTGCTCAGAAAGCCCATCTATGATTTCAGAAATCTCATGTTCGCTTCTTGCAATTGTTGCAGACAGACCTGTTCCTCTTTGTCCAACCCTGTGAAAAAACAGAGTTATAAACGTTACAATATTGATCATTTATTTCAAATGTTGTAAAAATAATGTAAAAAAAGAGAGTAATCCATAACATTTGAATAGAAGCTAGCTGATACTGACACCCTTTTTTTTTTTTTTTTTTTAAACATCCAAACTCAGGGACAAATTGCTGAGAAAGGGAAATTTTTCCCTTTCAAAGCCCTCTTCAAGATCAAAATCCTTGTGCCCATTATTAATGAAGAAAACAGTCTCGCTGAACAGTTATCACTGGCAGCGCTGACATAAAAACTCTTACGTGGATATTTCAATTAAAGCACAAAGCGCCAGTGCCAGGAACAACCAGACGCTGGACCTGACCCTGTCTCAAACCCAGAGAGCCAAAGTAGGCCATTAAATACCACCAAATGCCCTCCATTTAAGAGATCGCTGAACAGACCTCTTAAAGACAGAAAAGGCAATTTTAACATCTAGGTGTAGTGCCAGTTCTTGTTGTTAATGTATCAAATCCCTGCGAGAGTGAAAATTCACAGTGGCGCCTTCAGTTTTAATCACATCCAGCGTACACTATTCATTTTGTATGATTTTAACTCACGCTACGTGTTTTGATCAGACTCCATGCATGGTCAGAATGACTCCTCTAACTACACAGTACAACCAGCCATGTGGACTTCACTCTCAATGTAACCACAAGCATTTCACAGATCATTAAATTGATTGGTGAAAAGAAAATTAATCAAAACTGAAAATAAAACCAATTAGTTTCAGTTTAACCCTAATCTGTATGTTGACCTCTTTAAAACAATCCTCACTTTGCTAAGTTCAAAAGGCATCAGTGTGTTTGTGAAAAAAGTACCAAAAATATCTAACCATATGTCTCTGGGTTTTTTTTACATTTTTACCTCTGGAAGCGTTCCTGCTGCTCTCTTTGCTTGCGGATCTCTGGGAATTGCCTTTCATAGTACTCCCGTGTTCTGCTCTCCTTGGCTTTGCGTCTGGGGTTGTTCTCCATTCGCTCCACCTTCTTCTCCCATGCTTCCATCAGCTGGTCATAACGCTGGCAGATCTTCTGCTCCTGTGTACACAGCATGAAACATGCACGACTACATCAAGAGGGGGTTAAGTTAAACTTCATGGATATCAGTGTGTCCATTCAGGTTACACAAATAGTCGAGCTCCTCCAGCGTGGCACATCAATACAAGCAGCGGCTCCCAACACAGTCTGAGGAGTGTGGAGGAGATACCAGCAGATGTGCTGTTACACAATGAGAGCCAAGCAGGGCTGATCAGACTGCTGCTGAACATCAGAACTGCAAGACCACTACTGGCGCCCTGTTCTCATCGCAAATGAGGGCAGGTTCACACCGAGCACATGTGACTGACATGAAAGAGACTCAATGGTGAACGTTACACTGCCTGCAACACCATCTGTCTTTTGAGAGTTTGGACTGAAAACATGCACGAGTAGTCCGCTGCATGTAAAACTCAGACTCGTCTGGAAGCGTGGGGTGCTGGTAAATGACGGCGGCGTTACCGATTCCCTACTCCCCTGGGATTATATCAGAGGGATTTTCTACATCCACATCCCTGCCTGGATGTGATAGGCCTGGATTTCCATGACACAGGTATCTCATGAGTGTTTATCCAGACTCCACAGTGTCGTCGTAACTTATTAAAATTGGGGGAAAGGATCCTTTTTATTGTGCTGTAGTGTACTATTCACCTGCTCCAAACAGCATGATAAAAAGGATTTTAGTGACTTTTTAATCATCCACCCTAAAACTGTTTTATCATCCATATTGATAATGACTCTGGACACTTTTAATTTTATCCAGCCCAACTGTCCTTCGGAACTCGTTTTTACTTTGGACAACACCTGCTTCATCCTCACAGACCTCCATTCACGCTACCCTGTACAACGCGACTAAATATCCCACCAGCTCCCAGAGACACAAGGAGATAATAAACGCGGTAACGTTTTTCCTCGCCAAAGACCACTGCTCAATTAACACAGTGAACAACCAGTATTATGCAGTATTTTGAAGTTCACTAAACATAGATGTTTACATTTTTCATTTATTTTTTATATTGCAAACATTTGCACTGTTATCAGTATTTGCACACTATTTTATATTATTTTTTGACAATCTTTAAAGCCATTATTCAATACATTGTTATTGTTAAATAAATATCGTCAAATAATCGAGATCTCAATTTCAGTGAAAATAATCGGGATTCTAATTTTTGCCATAATCGAGCAGCCCTAGTGTCACGTCCTAAACTGGAAATGATCATTCATCCTTTGGTTTCATCACAATTGGATTACTGCAATGCACTGTATACATGTCTTAGCAAAGCCTCCATAGAACCCTTGCAAGTTCTTTAAAATGCTGCTCTTGATGCAGCTATACTGGCTTTCGGTCTACATTAGAGTGAAATTTAAGATTCTTTCACTGACTTGAAGAGCTCTTCGCAGACAGGCACTAGGTTATATCAGAGGGCTTCTGTACCCATAGGTCCCCGAGGTCCTGTGACCAGGGTCTGCTGATGATGCCCCATACTAAGCTGAAAACAAAAGGAGACAGAGCCTTCTGTTCAGTGGCCTCCAGACTCTGCAACTCTCTTCCTTTGGACATGACTGTGCAGTCTCTTTTAAAAGCCAGTTAAAAACATCTCTTTAAATCTGCTTTTTATTCATTTATTCATTTATTTTTACATTGTTGGCTCTTGTGAAGCACTTTGTGATTTTATATCCTGAAAGGTGCTATATAAATAAAGTTTAGCTTACTTGCTTAACTCTTCTTGGCACACATGGATATGCCATGCTGGAGGAGCTACACTGCTTATCCAACCTGAATGGGCAGCTCATCCTATCAGCAGTGACAAGGACATCAGCAAAAATCGCAACTAGAGAAAAATTACTCAGGAGAGTGCAATGATCTGTGGCCAACACCTCTACAACCATTCCCTTTTTTGTCTTGTTGCATTTCTATTGCTCATGAGGTTACTTTCATTTGCAACAGACATGGTTTATGCTTCCTTATCCCTGAAATAACCGACCTTATGTTGGATTGTGAGAATCAAGTGTTCCCTTCATTCTTTTAAGCAATATACATCACATTTTAAGGAAGCACCTGCAATCTCCAAACAAAAATGAAGTTTTTATATTTGGCTCTGCAGAATCTGTGAAAGAGATATTTAATCTGGATGGCATTGCCTTGACATCCAGTATTACTGTGAGGAAACTTTCAACTAGGACCAGTACTCTAACTCAACACCGTCTTCTTTTATCATGCAATATTGTCAGAAGCTGTCTCTAAAAAGGGCAATAAGTGCTAAGAAAAAGTAGTACCAACATTTACTGTCTTTTACTGGCCGGTTGTCCTAGAAGCTCTTGTGAACTGTTGCAATATAGTGTCATGACAAAGAACTCTACTTCTCAGTAGGTTACACTCTCAATGGATTACTTTTTAGTTGTAATGATCGTGTGATGTAAAGTAACACTCCCCAACACAGATTTATAATTAATTCAAATAACAAAAATGCACCGAATCTGGTGGATCATAACAGCATTGCTGTTAAACACCAACAAAAATCTCCATGCCTTTAAAAAGTCTGGCTCATTCGCCAGGAACTGCACTCAGACATTTTTGAACAAACAAACGCAACAACTCAGTTTGTTGGGGCCAAGCCAAACGTTGCTACACCACTGGACAGATGAGGCAAAACAGATGCAAATAATGGTAAAAGGTTAAAAAGTTGGAAACCGCCCCCCCCAAAAAACCCAAATGATTGTGACATTTACGTGCAGGTAAGCGTGTGTTTATTAGCGCACGTGTTATTTGACCAGTCACTGAAATTTGCGTTGCACTTTATCATTGAAAGGGAGCGAGAAAGTAAACATGGCGACAGACGGGCTGAAGTGAAAGCAGAAGAGTTCACAGAGTACAAGCTGCTCAGGAACTCGTGTTTGTTATGCGGTTTGTGTCTGCCTTTGACATTACTTCTTTCAGTATCCTGACCCACGCACAAGCTGCTCCCATCCACCAATGCCATTACAAATAAGGTTCAAAAGCTTATTGCCTCTTTGTTTTAGTTTTTATTAACACACGCAGGTACCATTTGTTTATTAGTAAGTGTGGAGGGAAAAAAGGATTTGTTTGTAATAATTTCCAAAAGTGTAAGAGTTAAAATGCTAAGTTACGATCTGGAAAGACTGGAGGACAATATAGCCTCATTTCCACTTTGTGCAGCGATAGACAAACAATTCACCTTCCTCTTGGCATGTAGCCATGTGGACTCTGCCATTGTTCAGAGTCCAAAAGCCTGTCTGACACAGAGAGGGAAAGGTGGGACTCACTGAGCCACTGCCACACACACCCACGCCAAGTGTTTCCACATGGCTTACGTTTGAAATATTTAAATAAATGGTAACTGATAAGAAAGATAGAGAATTGGCCAGCTGTTTCTAAGAAATGGTCTTTGATGTGACAATATTTATTATTCTGTTACACAAAAAAAGCATTTATTGGCTGCCACAGTGAACAAACAAGGGAAAACAAGATGTTTCCTGTTCTGTAAATACATCAGTACATTATTTTTATTAGCCATTAGCACAGCTCAAGGGACAACAATACTGGTCTACTGACCATAGGCCTGTATACACACTCAGAGACACAGACGCAGAACTGCTTGCTGATGTTCACTGGAAAGATGAGTCAGAGTGAGGCACGCTGGATAACTCGCAGAGTTTCCAACAGATTTTTATCTGGTTTGGTTTGTTACAAATGCTCAAACTCTAGTTAACATACAGGATACTTAGTTAAAATGCTAATGTTGATCGTTAATGGCAACAGTTCCAACAGTTTTTTTGTAATAAAGATTACAAAAGGGCTGATCCTATTGTCAATCGTTTTTACAAGGGCGATTTATTTATTTATTTGCCCATGAGTAAGTTTGCTAATAATGATGGAGCTAATAGAAGCAGTCAACAGAAAAAGAAAAAAAAAGATAATAGTGCTGTTTTAACAGCACCATCTTTCATCTGCAAGCAGATGCACCATCCTCAGAGTGCGCCCAAATGCAGCGATTCATTTACTCAAACTCATAACAGAAAGAAAGAAAGGTAGTAGCCTATGTTCAGAAAAAAAACATTTGAACGGTGGACACGTACATGCTCATGCAAGATAGTTGTGTTCGAGTCCTTTGCTCGCACTATACGTCTGCACAAGTGGCACACCACTTTGGTTACATCCTTAAGTTTACCTCTTTCATCGGTTTAAAGCCAAAGTTGGCAACTTTATATTTTTTTGGCAATTGGTTCATCCATGTTTGGACTTCTTCTGTGTTGTAAACACCCAAATCACTCCGTGCATAATTACATTGCTCCACCCATCAAAAAGTCTGCCCATGCGTGAATATATCGCCCATCGTCTATTATTGGACAATGGACAATGGACAATGGATTTTCAGTTGGAAAATTTTTACATACCGCCCAACCCTAGTTATGTACCTAAAAAAGTCCCTTCTCCCCAGCAATGCTCTCCATGTATGTCTTAAAATAAATTTTGGGGAAATATGCACACAGTTTAAGTACGCCGTGTCATTCATTAGAGCCATAAAACAGATTTAAAAGCTAGTATTTGCTTTATATATAGTCAGGACAGTTGCAGCTTTTCAACTGCAATTCCAACTGTTTAGTTTTTCATTGTGACATCAAATAGCAGCACAAAAGTCTCGCTATTCATCATTTCTTTACATTTTGTTAATGTATGTAGACATCTTAGTAAAGTTGTCTCTTTGTCTTATGCCTGAATGACACATAGGTTAATGTTAGCAGACACAAAAACGGATGTTCTTCTGAAAATGGTCAGGTATGAGGACTGGACTGAAAATATGTTTTTAAAAAAAAGAAAAAAAAGCACCCAATATCCAAAGAAAGCCTGGAGAGCTATTGATCAAGAGCACTTAAGAGAAGTCTCCAGCTCTTTGGAAGCCAAATGTAAAGAAATTGGGCGTGGCTCAAGACTTTTGCACAGTATGGTATATTGTTCCCTTTCAGTTGATTCACTTGGTACAACACATAAGTATGGGATATCACGCCCTCACGTATCCTGGCTGAAGAAGCCTTTATTCACACCTTTAAAGCAGATGACGTGTGATGACACGCGCACGGCCCCGCCTACACATATAGCCGCTGTCATCACAGTCATCCCTCAGTTCTTACGCTCTTCACCTCGCTGAGAACACCTCTGCTGAGTTGGGCTAGCTAGCTCCATTGTCTGCCGACTTGAACTTAGCTTAACTGCCCCTGTTGGTGTTAGCCTCCACCGCGCAGTTGAGCGCTAATTTCAAGTTTTGCTGTGCAGCGTTTTGCTTTGCGTTTTGAAATGGACTCCAAACCGAAGCGAGCAAAGCAGAAATCTTCTGTTCACCCCTGTCCTCAGGGATGCGGTTTCTCTTTGCACAGCAGCGACCAGCATGATGCCTGTCCTGTCTGCCTGCGGATCGTCCACGCTAGGAGAGCGTTGACGGAGCCCGAAGCCTGTGCGTTTTGTCGCTAGCTCCGGCGCTCGACCCTGGAAAGACGGGTGATGTTTGTGGAAAAAGTGCTGGGACGCTCAGCTGTCGCACAGCATGACCCTCTCCTTTCCGATTCTGGAGCCCCGGCTTCGTCCGAGTCCGAAGACGAGGATTATCCGGTTGATGTCCCCGCAATTAGCTGGGCTGACCACATGGAATATGTTGACGGGTTAGCCGATGACAAGCCGGAACCATCCCCAGGAAGACTATGGACATCGGCCTGGACATCCATGGTTTGTCGGAGGATGAGCAGGAGAGCTCATTGTCGGCCCAATGTGCCGCCGCTGCAGCGCCGGTCGACCACGATGACACCTCTCTTTTCTCCCTGTTTTGCCGTGCTGCTGAGAAGCTGCAGGTGGACTGGCCCTCTCCTCCGCCAGCTCAGAAGCCATTGCGGTTCGCGGGTTTTTTTGAAAACTGCCTTCCCATGTTCCCAGACTTTGTCTGCGAGCTAACAGCATCATGGGACAAACCTCTGTCTACCCGCATCACTGTGCCCGGCTATTGACAGTACATGGAATTGGACGGCGCCAAGGAGGCTGGCTTAGCTAACCCACCCCCTACGGAGTCCTCTCTGGCTGCTTATCTGGCCCCGTCCCATAACCATGGTGTCGGCGGCCCCGCAACTCTGCCGTGGCTGTGCAGCGCTCTCCCTGGGCAGAGGGATGACTTCGACAGTAGTGGCACAGAGGCACCTGTGGCTGACCCTCTCTGACGTCCCGGATAAGGACAGAGCTGTATATCTGGACGCACCAGTGTCTGCGGCTGGGTTATTCAGACATTCACTTGAAGCCATTCAGGCTAGATTCGATCTGAGGAAGAAGCAGACGGAAGCTCTGCGCGACATCATCCCCAGACGTCAGGCGAAGCCCAAGCCCGCAGCTAGCTCTCACAGGCCCGCCACTCCTCTGCCGACTGGCAAGAGACCGGCGCCCACTGCTGCAGTGGGTGTGCCGCCAGCGGGAGCACATACTCCGGCCCAAGCTCCACGCCAGTCGGCCTAGAGCAAAGGCCCACCCTCAGGCTCCCGGCGGGACCCGACGCCCAGGAGGAAGAGTGTTGTTTATTCTCAAACAATCACATGCTCAGCCTGCAGGCAGAATGAGCCAGGTCAGGCAGGTGATGCATTCCCCTGCACACACACTGGGGGTGACAACGCCCCGCCGACGGTGCTGCAGGTCAGCCAGCTGGCTGCTCACTTCCCTCAGTGGCGCGCTTGCGACCCCTCTCCGTGCGTGCTGCGAAACGTTGCCATGGGTTACTGGTTGCAGTCCCGGGTCAAGCTGCCTCGTTTCCAAAGAGTCGGCACCGAGGCGGCCATGATACTCAGAGAGGAAATAAAGGCGCTATTGCACAAAAGAGCAATACGGGTGGTCCCCACTTTGGAGACAGACAAAGGTTGGTACAGCCGCTATTTTGTTGTTCCGAAAAAAGGGGGAGGGCTTCGTCCCATCCTCGACCTGCGAGTCTTGAACACGTATCTACGAATGTACAAGTTCAAGATGCTAACACTCAGACAGCTCTTGAATGCAGTCGGCCCGGGAGATAGATTGTTGCAAACCAATCTAACAGATGCTTATTTTCATGTGGCTATACACCCGAACCACAGGCAGTTTCTGAGGTTTGCATTCGAGGGTGTAGCCTACGAATACCTAGTGCTGTCATTTGGGCTGTTGCTCGCTCCGCGCACCTTTGCAAAATGTGCCGAAGCAGCGCTAGCACCCCTCACAGAGAGAGGCATCCGCATCTTAGCCTACCTAGACGACTGGGCTCTCGTAGCTTGCTCAAGAGGGCAGGCGGAGACACAGCTGTCACTGGTTCTGTCACACACTGGGGTTCTCTGTGAACTTTCAAAAGAGCTCGCTAATCCCGAGTCAGCAGATTTCTTTCCTCGGTTTGGAAATATGCTCGCTTTCCAGCCGCGCACGTTTGTCGGAGCACAGAGTGGCCGCGTTTCATCGCTGCCTCGCTCAGTTTCAGCTGGGACGCAGACTGCGTTTCCAGACGATATTACGTTTGTTGGGCATGATGGCATCTATGATCGCCATAGTGCCACTTGGACTGTTAAAAATGAGAGCGTTTCAATGCTGGACTCTCTCTTACCGCCTGTGTGCATCGCGTCACCTGAGGAGGAGGCTGACGGTAACCGCATCTAGCTCTCCGTCCTTGGAGGGAGCCCGGGCTGCTGCATCAGGGCTCTCGGATTGGGAGGGTGTTGTTTCGCAATGTGGTGTCCACAGATGCTTCCCTAAGAGGGTGGGGAGCGCTGTGCGAGGGTGCATCAGTGAGAGGGATCTGGTCCGCAGCCCAGCGCGAGCTGCACATCAATACTGTTAGCAGTATTCTTAGCTCTAAAACATTTCCGTCCAGTCCTGGAGGGCCAGCATGTCTTAGTCAGGACGGACAATTCTACAGTGGTGTCTTACATAAACAGGCAGGGAGGAACATGCTCTCTTCCCCTGTTGAAGCTGTCTCGCTCTCTGCTGTTATGGTGCAGTGTTCATTTTCTGTCTCTGAGAGCCACCCATGTCCCGGGCCGCCTGAACCTGGGGCCGGACCTTCTCTCCAGGGGGGGTCCTCTGGTGAGAGAATGGAGGTTACACCCTTTAATAGTGGCTCAGATTTGGGATCTATTTGGCAAGCCGCAAATAGATCTTTTTGCTTCCAGGGTAAATACTCACTGCCCCCTGTTCTTCTCCATAATCGACCACGATGCACCCTTGGGCATGGACGCGCTAGCACACCAATGGCCAGACATGTATGTATGCATTTCCCCCAGTGGAAATGATATCTCCAGTTCTAGAGAGAGTGCGTCGGCAGTCCCTCTCTCTGATTCTAGTGGCCCCTTGGTGGCCCACAAGGTCGTGTTATGCAGAGATAATCAGCCTGCTAGCAGCGAGTCCTTGGCAGCTTCCTCTCCGCAGGGACCTCCTCTCTCAGGCAGGAGGAGAAGTGGCTCATCTGCGCCCGGATCTGTGGCGCCTTCATGCTTACCTGCTGAGAGGTTAAACTTGATTGCTAAGGGTTTGCCACCTAGTGTGATAGCGACAATTCAGAGCGCTAGGGCCTCATCTACTAGAGGCTTGTACGCTTACAAATGGCGAGCCTTCGAGCAATGGTGCCAGGACCGCCACACTCTCTCATTTCAGTGCTCTATTGTGGATGTTTTGACATTCCTGCAGGAGCTGCTGGATTAGGGCCTTTCATTTTCGACAATTAAGGTTTATTTAGCAGGTATATCTGCTTGTCATGTTGGCTTTGACGGGGTGACACCAGGTGCACATCCCCTTGCCATACGTTTTCTGAAAGGGGTTCGCCGGCTAAGACCAGTGCTTAAGTCCAGTGTCCCTGCTTGGGACTTGTCTTTGGTGCTGGAGGCCCTTTGTAGCCCCCCGTTTGAACCCATTGAGTCTGTGGATATGAAATTTCTTTCATATAAGACTGCATTACTTCTCGCTTTGGCTTCAGCAAAGCGAGTGGGTGACCTTCATACGTTGTCTGTGCATCCCTCCTGCACACAGTTCTCTCCTGATGGCCACACGGTCGTATTGCGTCCAAATGCTGCCTATTTTCACAAGATCATGCCTGCATCAACCTCATGGGCTCTTTTTAAAGGGGTGCCTGTAGCTGATATTTGTGCGGCAGCTAGTTGGGCATCACCGCACACTTTTGTGCAGTTTTATCGGTTGGACGTTACAGCCCCTTCGGTGGCTCATACTGTCCTTTCGGTGGCTGCTCTGCGGGGCGTGTATATATGTCCCATACTTATGTGTTGTACCGAATGAATCGACTGAAAGGGAACGAATAGTTATGTCTATAATTTCTGTTCCCTGAAGTAGAGGAACGAGGTACAACACAAGGTGGCCCCACTGAGCAGTTTGGCTCGGTGAAGAGCGGCTATCGAACTGAGAGATGACTGTGATGACACCGGCTATATGTGCAGGCGGGGCCGTGCGCGTGTCATCACACGTCATCTGCCTTAAAGGCGTGAATAAAGGTTTCTTCAGCCAGGACACGCGAGGGCGTGATATCCCATACTTATGTGTTGTACCTCATTCCTCTACTTCAGGGAACAGAAGTTATAGACATAACTATTCGTTTTTAAACTGTGTGCAAATCCGAAGTCTCAATAATTAAACTTTCATGAGTAAGACAAATATAGAAGCAATTAACATTTTAACTACACATAATTACAAGAGTTTCTTTTAAAGAAAACTATTAAAAAATATTTAAATTAAATGTTCACCAAGGTTCAGTATTTATTAGTCAGTCCAATAAAATGGAGCCCGTAAAACTGTTGGATGTTCTGATACAAACTTTAAAACCAGAATAAATTTTTTGTTATTCATGGCATGTATTGCTTCAAGATTCAATTCAATTCTTTTTCATGTAGATAGCGCCAACTCACACCAACTGTCGCCTCAAGGCGGTTAATATTTTATTAAACCTGTAATAATACAGAGAAGACCCCAATAATCAAGACGGCTCCCTCTGAGCAAGCACTTCGTGACAGTGGGAAGGAAGAATTCCCTTTTAATAGGAAGAAATGTCCAGCACAACCAGACTCAGGGAGGTGCTTCTGCATCTGTTGGAACCAGTTAGGTGTGAGGGAAGGAAGACAGGACAAAAGACACATTGCGTCTTATGGCTCAATATGTCAAGACTATCTCAATACTCTTTAGCTTTACATAAGCAAAGAATCTAGCACGTATAAAAAAAAACTTAATCACATTGTGTTTATATCACATCAAGGTCAGCTCAGATCATCTGAGCACAAACAGTCACATATGTTATGACTGTCACACTAACCATGGAAATATGGGATGCTATTCGAGCTGTATCCATAACAATGACCCAAATAAATGTACAAGGACACTTACCCTTTGTTTACGTGCATGGTTCCTCCTCTTAAAAAACAAAATCAGCTTCTTCCTCATTACTTGGTTTCTGAAAGTGAACAGTTGCCAAAAATCAGTCAATATTTTTTAAAGTATAACCAAAACAAAAAAAAGACTTTAGTTTCAACAGAGCAAGAGTTGCCTTTAGCTGCTACCTTTAAAAATTACAAAATTCATTGACGCAATGAGCTCAAATTTTGTGCCAGCACACTACCAAACACTTTATTTGTGTAGCAAGTACAAAATACTGAGAAGTATTCTGTTTGCACATGATGGTGGGGAAAGAATAGTGAGTGCGCCGACCCTGAATGTGCAGCCTGTGCAGTAGATTCACACAGAAGTGGGCCCTGTCCTGATAAAAGCAGAGCCAGATGGGCTGCTCTCATGGTACACAGCGATAAGGGTTTTGTCCCAGACGACACGACCTGCTTTAAACACACCCAATGCAGGCACATACACACATTTTCTCACTTCCTTTCTTGCTCTCCTTGGTGTCAGTAGGCCAGTTCAATGAGGTGACTCAGCATTAAGATTAGACGGACTTATCAGCGGGTTTATCTCGCCACGGTCAATATTACAGCCACTGCTGTCCACAGCTCAGAGGCTTCTTATACTGATACCGAGGCAAGCATCATGTCCAGTACTTAGGATATTTATTAAATCTATTTGT
This sequence comes from Oreochromis niloticus, assembly GCF_001858045.2. Classification (NCBI taxonomy): domain Eukaryota; kingdom Metazoa; phylum Chordata; class Actinopteri; order Cichliformes; family Cichlidae; genus Oreochromis; species Oreochromis niloticus. Next base: position 6,258,739 of record NC_031975.2, read on the forward strand.
AAAAAAAAACACACAAAAAAACAAGGACACTCACGTCTTGATGTTGTCATGGTACACCTTTGTGTCTGACGGCTGGTTATACAAAGGCTAAAAAACAAGAGGGGAAAAAAGACCAACAACAGAACAGCGACAGATGGTGGATTAATTATTAGCCAACAGACAAACTGTAATGTCGCAGCACTACTTCTTAAACAAAGCTTATGTAAGGTCAAAAATCTTAACCATTAAACCACTTACCAGCTCAACCTTGGGACCAAGGCCTTCCAATATTTTATGGGCCTCTTCAGCTTTTTTCTAGATGGGGGAAAAAAAAAAAAAAGATTACAACAGGTGACTAAAAAAAAGAGAAAAGTAAAGTAAAAAGAAACAGCAGGAACAGACCTTTGTTAATCTTCAGATATGGATGTTTATGTTGATTCTGAGATATTTTGCCAGCACAGCATTAAAAGGAAGGTTCAGTTAAAACAGTGGATCTCAAACTGGACTACTGCAGGAGGACAACGAGGGAAAACACTTTTTTTTTTAAATTTATTTAGGGGGGGGGGGGGGGGGGGGGGGGGGGGGTTATAACATTTATTCAACTGATCAATCTGGATACTTTTTTCTTATTATAATCTTAAAAGTAAAATACCAAATATTGTGGTATGCAGAGGGCAAATGTTTTTCCTTTCTCAAGTGAAGTACCGAACTATGACCATAACCATAATCTTAAGACTTTAAGACTAAACAAAAATGTTTAACAGACACGTGTTTGATTATTTCAGATGTATTCAGCTGGCTTGACATATAATCTTCTTCCATTAATTAATTCAAAAAGCAAGAAATTGCAAAAACCTGAAAAGCAATTCATAATACAAAAAATATATAAATAAATATAAGAGTGAGAACTCCCACTGAAGCGTAAATAATAGGGCGGGCAAGGCAGTATTCCGGGATTGCTGCAGTCTGTCAGCTTTTTCACGATCATTAGGGACATACCAACTCCTCATTTTCACATTTCACAAACCCCCATCTGTAGACTGAGACAAACAACCACAGCTGCCAGACTAAATGCTATGTGCAAAGCCTGAGCAGCTTTACAGCCTAAAGGGTTAATGGTTGACTGAGAAGGGAAGGCGTGCCCCAGCACTCTCCTACCACAACACTGTCTGACACACATGAACTCCAGTGACCTCTGTAAACACATCCTCACTTGCTGCACTGTTGTTCAACTGAAATACACATAATGAGGCTTACCTCCGCCCTTGAATGAGATTAATGTATTCTTAACTGATAAAAAGAATCACATCTTCTGTTTGATAAACAGATTCGGCACTTAAAACAAGCATCATTTCTAGTCCCATTAACTTCAAAACACAATGCTACAACCACAAAATATTCCATCTTCTTCTAACAGATGATGCATATGAACGGGGGGTGAGGAGAGTCAGCAGTAACAGGAACCGTTCAGATATCATCAGTTGGTTACCACAGCTTAGATACGACAGAAAGTGATTAGTGGGAGTGAAATGAAACTCCAAACCCATCAGCTAACAAAAGGAATTACTTAATTTGAGGGTGGAGACTGTCACGGGTTGGCTGGTGTCATTGGTGATTTTAACACTTGCTCACAGCTTACTGTGGAACGATTTTAAACAGAAAAAGTAATGTTGTTCTCCCAGCTCTGCAGACATTGTTTGCAATTATTCAAGATAATAAACTAACAGAGACCAGAGAGCAAAGAACCAATGCTACTTGCAGGCGTGTCTTGGTGTTTGCATGAGACGACTAACCCTGTTTTCGTCATAGATGATTTGGACTATGCTGCGGTGCTTGTGCTCCACTGGGGGAGGAGTCACTGGCTTTTCGGGCTCCACTGGCTTTGCTGCTTCCTCTTCAAGTTGTTGCTAAGAGACAACAAGAACACATGAATTTTTGACCTATGGCACACAAGATCAGAATAACAATGTGGAGTGGAGAGACTAATTTCATCTATGCATGACCATACAGAGCAGATTGTGAAAAAACACAGACCCATAAATAGTGTAGTGATCTGATCCCGGCATCTCATATATGAGGACCATGTAGGTATTGTCAAATTATTCCCTGCAGGCGTTTTTGTGTATAAGGTTGAAGGTTTCTGCCACTGGGGCCATGTTAGTGTACACAGACAAACTAATCTGCTGAATGTTTGCTAGGTCAATGTTTACAAGCTAAAGGTTATGTAAACTACCAGGTTACAGGGACCAGATTAGGAGTTCCTGAAATACCTCAAATAAACATTAAATCTCTGAAAACCTTGGGAAAAGGCAGGCTGGAAAAGGGAGAGGTATTCTCTTGCAGCCAAGATCAGCTAACAATTCTATCTAATTAAATGGAATTCCAAAAGACATAGCAGTTCAAAGACGACCAACAAGTAAAAAAAAAACAACCCAAAACAATCTACTCTAAATAGGACGCTGAGCTCGAGAAAAAAAGTAAACCTAGGGATGTCTTGGTGCATGCTCAATCATCCAGGTAAGTAAATCTCCAAAAGTTGATTCTGTTCATCTGGACGTAGCGTTTTGTGGGAGACCATTATGCAAATGTACTGTTTATAAGATTGGGGAAACCTGCAGTCAGCTGACACTGAAGAAGTCACTTGGATGAGTGACGAAACGTTTCTCCCACAAAACGCTACGTCCAGATGAACAGAATCAACTTTTGGGGATAAACCTAGGGATCTAGAAATGTAGTTTCTGAGAGTGCCTTCTAGGAAAAATACAAGAAAATGAAAGGCACAAGTCTGTCAGCCTATAGATTTACAGCAGAGGCATCTTATAGCCCTGAGGAATGCTTTAATTTTCAAGGTCAAAGAGCAACTTGGAGCTAACCGAGAAGACAAGCAAGCCTCCAGGGCTTATCATCACCAAGTCAGTAGAGAACTTGATATTTAGCACCAGACATACTGAACAGGTTTTTCTCAAAGGGAAAGGCTTCCGGTAGATTACTTTAAGCCTGAGCTGAGAGTACAAAACATTTTACACTAAATGGATCTGCGGATTTCTGAGACCTATCTTAGTGTTTATCCTCAGTGTCACTTTCAATAAAAAGTCAGTTTGCAGTTTAGCTGTGATACAGTTGCATAAAAGCAAAAAAACATTTATATTTAAGCACTTCCTCAATGCTGTTCTAAAATTTGTATCATCTCAGTCTCTCAGTTTTATTTCTTAAAGAAAAAGAAAGAAAAACATTATCTGTGCCAAGTTTTCTTACTCATTGTGTTTGAAATATGTTAAGAGGAAAAAGGCCAAGCTGGGTAACCAACCTGCTTTTTCTTCAACTTGAAAATCTGCTGCTCCACTTTAGCAATTTCTCGGTCTACACGGTCCATACTCTGGATCAGCTCTTCCTTGGACAGTTTGGAAGGAGAGGTGTCCTGCTCCTCCCCCATGTGTAGTGTAGGTCCTCCTGGGGATGGAGACTCCACTTTGACAGTGAACTGAGTCTCCTGGCAAAAAAAAACAAAAAACTGTTAAATAAGTTTATACAAATTACTGGTAGGCAATCTGGCAATAATATGACAGAAGAGCTTCATTTACCAAGTATTTTATTTTTGAAAATGAATTCACCACTAACCAGCTGAAACCTGTTTGGTTTCATGCTTCCCTATGCGTAGGCTCTTAGCCATTCAGCTACCTCTCCAGTCGTTCTCACCTCCTACAGGCTGACTCTGACTGTCATTGTCTAGCAGCTAGAAAGAGCAGCTCTTGTTCTACTCTGCCTTTCCAGATCACAGATGATGTCCAGGGCAGAACAAGGACTACAACCTTCACTGGCAGTCCAAGACAGCAGAGTTCCTCTGATTGTAGGATGAGAGACTAAGCAAAAAGGCAGCTGAACAACATCAAGTGCTGACAGTAGAGAAACATGAGCCAGTGCATGGCTTACTGGCTAACCTGATAGTATCAGCAAAGACCAGATAAATGGGCACTGCTCAGGTCCAAAGGCCTATAAATTACATCCTCTGAGGATACAAATCAAATCAACACCTTACCAAAATAGCCCCATCCTGCAATAAAACCTTCATAAAACGTCATGACTGCATTTGTGTTAAGTGTTTGAGAATCCATGAGTGTCTACTCAGACTGAAGTTTGTTTGTTTTTTATTGTCTACAAGAACCTATTGTTAAGTTTATGACTTTAGCAACTGAGAAATAAAGGGACTATGGCCGATGTTTTAAAATTTGGCCATTAACCATAGTGGAGAGCTTTGTTTTGTACAGTGATTGTGCTTTAGTCCTCATTTATATTCACTTTTGTTCCAACAAAATAAAGAAATCTTAATTATGAAAAAGAACTGACCTCATCTTTTGTCTTTCAGATGTTCATAACAATAACTTTTATGAATACTGAACACTGACATTAGTAAATGTTAGCCCAACCTTAAGCTTAACTATTTCTGCCTGATAAACTGGTTCAAATACAGGACCTACAAAATAAAAATATTATGCCCACCTTCTTGACCTCCACAGTGGCTCTTAGGCTGTCCTGTACAGTATGGGGCACAGGCAGAACAATACCCCCCGCAGTGGGAGGGGTGCGGGTGATATGAGCCTCAGCAACAGTCTCCATGCGAGGGCGTTTAGCCTCCAAGGCCTCATGCTCAGGTTGGGCTGAGACAGAGTGAAACTGCTGTTCGTAACCATGGCGCCTCTCTGGAGGCCTGACAAAGAAAAGTAAACAAAAAATTTACAGATTTATCAGAAGCTGCAACTAGCTGTCAAAATTAATCGGAGGATGCAAGAAGGGAAAACCTCTCTAGAACAAAACCTAAAATGAAATAAGAAAGCACCTAATAAAGCCTAATAAGCAGCTTGGTATTTGAATATTACGCTCCTACCTTTCAGCTCCAGGGTGGAATTCGGACAGTAAAGACGGTCTTCTGCGACCCTGTGGATCCTGCATGTGATTTCGGTAGTCTGGGACGGTGAAATCCTAAAGGCAAGAGGAACACTTAGGAAATTAATTCTTAAATCTCAATCTCATTCAAGTTCTTGACAGTGTGAAGCAGGGAAAATGGAAATCAATACACAAAAACAAACATCACCTCACATACCATCACAAACTATAAGAACCTCACAGATGCAGCAACCGGATCATCCTTAGAAAGTCGTGTCTACAAAAGCGACACATTTCTCTGCCACAGATACATCTCACTTTGAATCAGTAAAGCTGCCTCCACTGCCTGCTTCACTCACACTTTTACACATGAACTATAACCTGAACCACAATTATTGGCATCAATGCTTTTTTTTAACCCCCTAGCAGCTCATGTAAGCACCATCACTGGCTGTACAATGCACTGTCAAAAGCTTTGAGAGGCACAAAACTTATGTAACTGCAATGTCCCCAGTTAGAGTCTAGCCATGGACCTGTGCTGCATCTCACCTCATGCATACATACACACATAAACACATGCCTGCAACCCCACCCATCGCATTTCCTGTAAGCTCTGTTCTACTTAATCTAATAAAGGCAACTCAATGGGCATTTCTGCCACTCAGCTGCAACTCTGAGTAGACAATCATGATGCCAGCAATCAGAGATTAAAATCATAAATAATTAAGCTAATTAGCTTTGCTTATTTTGTTAGCTTACATAATTTTATTTGTTGGTTTATTTAACAGGGACATTGCAGATATATAAAAAAAGAAAAACACAGCTATAAATGCAGCACAGTTATCCAAGAGGCCATTTTCATCTGTGATCTCTCCTTATTAAAACAACAAAGTTCCCAAATTAAAGCTTACCAGGAATATACAAAAAAAAAAAAATATATCCTAGTACTAGAGAATAAGAGCTGGCCTGAAGTGTGGCACAGTTCCACTCGTTTTTCAAACGTGTCATTAGTCAGTTCACAATGGAATTACTGAAACCAGCAGCACTACTCCTCCTCTGGCAAACTAAAAGGAATGTTGTTGATGGCAAGAACATTGATTAAAACATCTGTAATAGTCAGAGGCTTTTATCCAAAACCGTATGGGGTAAAGAACACAGAAATGTTATCAGCACAGTGTGACCGCCAAACAAACCTGAACAAGCAAATGCAGTTACAGGAAACATTTCCAAATTCCCATTTTGTCCCGGATCTAAGCAAACAATGTGAATGCTCAGAAATGCTCAGAAATGTCCCATCGAGAGTTTTCTGTGAAAGTAAGCTTCTAAGAAACATGTCACTGAAAATGTCCAAACACCATCCAACATTCTCAAATGAATGTGCAAAAGGACGATGCTCTAGAGTTAAATACTGCTACGGGAATTACCATCACACATGGTTTTTCACTACTGAGACTACAAGCAAATTTAATCAGCATCGATGCATTTCTAATTGGTTTAAATAAACAATATAACACTAATAAATTAAAAAAAATGGGTTTGGTCTTGGGTTTTGTTTTGTTTTTAAATTACTTCCATCATCAGTTGTAGTTGAAAATGAAGCAATAAGACTCCTTAAAGCTGAAGCCACAAACAACATGACAGTGAGCTTGGTAAAAACTCAACTTTGGACTCGTTTTCCATGCAAAGATGGAATCTGGCTGTAAATTAGTCCGAGCATGTGCATTACCTTTTCAAATCAGCCGGTTCAAAAGTAAGCCCAAAGCCTCAATTAACAACATCTTTAAAGTTCTGCTGTCATTGGCCCATCTTTTATTCACGCATATAATATAAAAAAACCAAAAACTTCTTGGTAAGGAGTGCAGTTCCAATAGTATGAAGAGATATGATATCTACTCATACTGCACCCTAAACCACAATTAACAGAAAGAGGAATAGATTGATTTCATTTGGAATACTAGCTAAAGCTAGACTACTAATCAAATTTTAGATTCTATCCCATTTTTGACATCCAACAATTACAAAAACCAAATGGTGTGTATTTATGCTACAGGACTGATTAATCTATTGCATTTATATTCACTTCAAAGCTCTCACTTTTAGCCAAGTAGAGGAAGAAAACAAATCACAAAGTTTTAGGTAGTTTCCAGCAGGGACAGGCAGCTGTCATAGCAAGTTTGAAAGGAGAGAGAAAAAGAAAAAGACAAAATATATCTAGATGGGTCCGCTATTTTGATACCTTGTGTTATCAAGTGAAGCCAGTGGCACAAGACCTTATGCACAATCTGATTTCAGCAACAATAAAACCATTTTACACCATTTTTTTTAAAACTGAAAACAGCCGTGTAATTTCTCATAGAAGTAAAGCCGTGGCTCCATAGTGTAGCTACTTTTGGCATTAGCCCAACAAGCAAAAGATCCCTGGTTCAATCCTGGGAGGACACTGATTGGTCAACTCAGAACAAGTGGTATTTTTGAAAAGTGAAAATAATCTATCTGCTGCTCTTTCAGATATCGCCATCAACAGCTTAAAATCTATCATACAGGCAGACACTAACGCAGTGGTTCCCAAACTTTTTTTGCTAGGCCCCCCTTTGTTTTACAAGAAAAATGTTCGCACCCCCCCGCGCGCGCACGCGCGCACACGCACGCACAAACACATCCTCCAACCACACACACCCATTTTCACACCTCAAACATTTAGTAAACAACTAAGTAAATACAAGTAATCTGCAATAAATTACAGGTAGTAAGAAAATAAACTAACTAACTCTTTTATGCTGCGTCTGCACCTACACGGGTATTTTGGAAAACGCAGCTGTTTCGTCCACACGTAAACGGCGTTTCGAATCACCGAAAACAGACACTTTTTAAAAGTCCTTTTTTGCGTTTACATTTGGACGAGGAATACAGAGTTTGTCACGCAACATCAAAGGTATGTGCCTTTTTTCACGTCACGCTGTGCGCCACGTTATTGTTTACATGAGATGAATTGCAGAATGGCAGATGTTCAGATTAACAGTATTTTGTCTCTATCTTCAGGTTTTACACGCTTACATACACACACGCAGTTACTGTCCCTCTATTTAGAAAGGCAGAGACGTCAAGGTGTAATTATTTTAAGTGTAGATGTTTTTGTGTAATAAAAACATGTGTAATAATATTCAACATTGCTATCAATACATTTTTCAAAAAATGCCTCTCTGTAGAAATTGGTTTAAAAACATAAAAAAAAACTGTGGGATACTGTTTGTCCGTGATTTGAACTGAGGGAACAAATTCTGGCAGGATCAGTCCCTACTGTATAAAGAGCTAACATCTCCAAAATGTCAGGAGTAGTCATTATAAGAAGTGTTTGTGAACTAAAAATCAAGAATGTGGGATACTGTTTATCCGTGATTTGGAGAGCCCAACGCCTGCTCCCGCCGAAGGGAAAACCAATTCTGCAGGGGAGACCTACCTTGGCACTTGTGCAGGTGAAACCAAAGGGAAGATATGCTTCACCATATTTTCTAGTCTTTGGCTTAGAATGAAGTTGGTTTGAAAACATATTCAGCGATGCTTCATCTCATGCTTTGCGTTTCTGTGTGGGAGCCCCGTCAAAAACCTGTCCATTATGCTAGCAGTGTCCAAGCGTTGTTTTTTTTTCTCCCCCTTTTCATACCGCGCCCCCCCTGCAATGGCTCTGCGCCCCCCCAGGGGGCGGGCCCCACACTTTGGGAAGGTCTGCACTAACGCAACACGATCAAAACTGTCAGTGAGATTCTACACCACAACAAAAAGGCTAATAGGGTTTGACTGGGGTGAGGATACAAACATAACTGTTTGCTCAAAACAAAAGAAAGCAGAAGGGAGGCTTTACCTGTGGGTGGCGGCTGCTGGTAAAGGTGTACTGGACAGATTGTGATGGGTATCGGCTCTGCTCATTGCTGAAGCTCCCCTGACTCGGGGGGTAGCCCGAGCTACTGGACATCCTGGCTCAGTGCTAGCGGGCTGCAACTGCTTCACGGAATGCAGAGTTTAGCTAGACCATGTTGGGAGACACGAACCACCTGCACCAGACAGAAACATACATGCACTTTTCAAAGAGTCACATTTTAGACATTAATGTGTATATTTTAAAAAAAAGTATTTTTCTGTACTTAAAAAAAAACTAATCAAGTCCTCATATAAGCTGAAAATATTTAAGTATATGATCAAATCTTTTTCAAGAACCCTGCAAAAATCACACAACCAGAACTGGAAATGAGCTATCACTTTAGGGAATACTATCAAGTTATAATATACAACACAAACACATAGGCACTAGGGAACAGACCAGTCCCAATGTGATCAGGCTGATTAAGACCTATTTATATGAACAACAAAGTATCTGTGAGGAGAATTTTGGCTTTGATCAAAAATCACCTCATTTCCAGTGTAAGTAATGAAGTTAACGTACCCCAAAATAAAATAATTATAACCCTAACATTATTATTTATCCAGGCATTTGTTTAAGCCACAGCTTTTAAACAAAATAAATGTAGGAATGGTCTGAAACAACTAAAGCATAAAACATATTTGTCTTTCCATTACAGCTGCAGTTCTAGAAAACATTACAAAGATCTTTCTGTGGATGAAAACACAAAGATGGCCACTTCAGATATGGACAATTCAATTAACCTGATTTATGACTGTTTGTATTAACCTAAATCTTTTGTTTTAGACTGTGTAATGTGTAGGGAGCTCAAACATACAAAAATGCCCCCAGATTCAAAATCACTAAGAAAAAAGGCCACCAATATTTAGATATTCCTAAACTGATTTTATTGTATCAACCTAGTAATGTTATGTGGGGGCAAAAATCTTGAAGATTGCTTTTATATCAATATCTGAAGCAGAGATATTGAAACATGTAATTATTATATTCTACAATAAAAGAGTAAAATTCCTAAATGATGTTTGAAATACAATCAAATACAACTGTTAAAGAGGAAAAAAAGAAATGTACAAATGTGCTATAAGCACAAACAAAAATAATACATGCCAAAAAAATAAGACATGCAAAAAAAAAAAGGAAGTAGCAGCCTGTGTTTTTTTGTTTCAGTAGTAAAGATAATGTAATTATGTATTTGTAATTTTGTTTTGCTGACATGATCCATAATTCAGCATACCCTATTTCTAAACTTTGATTTTATATTCACTCCATCTATTTGCTTCCGCTTGTCAGGGTCATTCAGGGTCATGGACGACTGTGTTTACATTCTCAAAAAGTCAGCAATCTATCATATGGCTTTTAAAGAAAAGAAGAAAAAAAACTTTCACACCTCCGGCCAATTGCCAATTAATGTTTTTGGACTGTTAAGAGTACCCGAAGTGAACCCACACAGAACAAGACTCCAAGCCAGAACCCTGTTGCTGTGAGGAGACAGTGCTAGCCATGACTCCACCATGCTGCTCTATATTTTAGATTAATAACCTAAATCTGTAAAATATTTAGTAACTTAAGCTTTAAAATAAATACAGACCCGGCCTTGCTGCAGGCATCACTGTTAAAAAAAAAGAGAGAGGTGGAGGTTGGTGAACAGGTGGTTTGATGAAGGAATTTTATTGACATTTTATTGTGAAAATACTGACTGTAGGGAAAAAAACTACTTATTTGCGAGGGTCTATTTCAGCTACTTTGAGTCACAGGTGTATTCATACTACTTTACTGCCTCCATGTCTTTATTTACACTGAAATCAGATTATAACAGAGGAAGATTCAGAGGAAAATTAGTGAGTTTGTTTTGGCTGCACAGAATCCTGTCACCCTCAATTAGTCAAGCATCGTACAAAGAACAAGAGCCAGGACCGAGCCAGGGTGCATTGTGACCCTTTCTCATGAGTGTCTTCTCTCTAATAACAAATCATAGAGACCAGATACTCTAGTACTTTCCAAATGAACTAATGCACAAAATTTTGTATTTTGACTAAATATTTATGGATAAAAACAACACACATCAACAATAGGCCTGCAAGACACAAGGAAAATCTGCCATGTGTGACAACAGTGCCAATATCATAGATTACACGATATGACTCGCCATAAACAAGTACAAGCTTGTTTAATATTCTACAGATACAGGCTATAAATAGGTACACTGCTAACAAAACTCAAAATAATGAATGACTGATAGAAATTTTAAGCCATTTCTGAATGTGCTTTTCCTGAAAATTTAAAGTGTTTGCATGCAGAGTATGTATATATAGTGCATGTACAAAAAAATTAAAAATGATGGGCTAATAGCGCAGGATCCTCTTGCAGTAATAATGACGGCACTATTCAGCAGTCAGCACTATACTGATGAACTAAAACTAATTTAGTCTGCATGCTAGTTTACTGCAAACACAAATCACTGGATTATACAGTTATAACCGTTACCCAACTGGTGATTGCTGGTGTTTGTTTGTTTTTAATAAAAACAAATAAAAAAAGAACTTTCATGGCTCCCTTTGTAAACCCTAAATGCAGTGACAAATGTGTCCATCATCATCATCTCCACAAAACCAGCACCAGACAGTCTGTGAATGTGGTTCTTAAATCTATAAAAGGCTCAGCCTCATTTTCAACAGCACCTTCTGGCTTTGAGCCAAACTCAGGTAGAACAAATCAGCTCAATAATTACAGGTCAAAATGTTTGGCGGTAAATGAAATAAGAGAAACTGCTAAAAGAGATCCCAGCAGCCCCACAGCTGCCTGAAATATTACCATTTTATTGTTCTGAAAAAACTGAATCGCAGCATGTGGCGATGACCTTCTATTTACAAGCATAGCTGACACACAAAACTGGCAACTATTTAATTAAAGTCGCACGGATAAAACTAGGGAAGTCATATACTTCTATATATAATTCAAAATAATTTAAAAGTATTAACACGTGTCCTCTAAATAAGAAACAGCTAACCACCTGGGCTCCAGAATGCACGTCTGTTACAGTGCTTCATTCAGGGCATTAAATCACTTAAACTTTTCTTAATGCGATATTTTCTAAAACCAGAGCATAATAATAATGACATAGGTATGCTTCGCATTACAATCTGGAACTCTACTTCTTAGGGGCCTGACTATAGCCTCGTTCTCAGTTGTAGTGTAGCGTAGTTTATGTTAGTGTAACTTGCAAACAAACCCATGATGGGAGTCATTTCTTGGATCTCTCGCAACACTTTAAAATAATGTAATATGGCAGCTAAACGAAAATGATGCTCCTGGGTGTTCTCAGCGTCTTAATTGTACTATTCGAGCGGATTGGGGTCGTTACATCTGCAGAATTAAAAAAAAAAAATCCTACTTTGATCAGCTTTCGTCGTATCGCGGTAAAGTTCTAGGTAAAGTTGGCAAGTAAATTATTTACAGTGGTCCCTCTGATAATTTCCACGCTAACCGAGCAGTGGTGGTGACCACCCTGGCCTCAGCTACAGGCATGCATGGTGAAATAATGCTGTTGTACGTTGTTATTGTTGCCTTTTAACGCCACACTGTCACATAAACGCAACTGAATTTGTAGCTTATCTTGATCGGGGGGATGGGGTTATTTCTACAACAGAGAGCATCTCCGGAAATGCGCCAAAAACGTGCACGACAATAAAGGTCAATTTTAAAATATGAGGTACTTTAACGCTTTAGCTTAGTGTAGTGGCGTTTAAGATGTTGCTGTTGTTGTCGCTAGCTTGCTAAGTTAGCCGTATTTCACCTTTGAAATCTCAACCACGTCGCCATCTTGCAAGGCAGATTTTCAGCGTAGACCGGGGCGCTTAAATAGCGTGCTAATTAGGCATGTTGATGTGCTGCATGATAACTATTTTTACTTACCTCATTATAAGAAAATATATCGATGGCAGAGAAAGGTTTCCCTGTGCAGAAATATGTGGCAATAGTTGATTGTAAATCCGCGGGTTATGGGCTGTGGACGACTGTGCAGTCTGAAGGCTGCGCCGCATTTGTCGGTCGATGTCCTGGCAGAGTAAAAAAAGATTCCCCTTATTATTAATTAATCCCCAGGGTATATCTAGTCCTTTAAATATATGTTTATACGAATAAAACTAGACTCTGCAGAAAACAGAGCAAGTGGCCGCCAAAGGCCATTTTTTGCGAAGAACTTTAAAATATTATTTTGGATTGTTATATATCTGCAAGGACAATGTAATGGTGTGACAACTAAATCTTCCCCTCAAACACGGTAATGTTCTCAGTGTTTTTTTCTTTATTTCACTTTTCAGAAACGATCATTTCTCTCAATTTATACAACGATATAAACGTTTTCCTTCTTATATTTATTCAGACAAGCCAGAAAATTATTCTGTTTCGCGCTCTCATTAAAGTGAAACGAAAATAAAAGTCACCGAGACTGCAATTAGTACAAAAAATAAGGCAATCGTGGGAATAAACATGTGAACCCATGCTTGTTGAATTGAGTTATACTTCCAGTTGTTGAGTTAATTAATAAACGACTAACTTTAGGAACAGTTAAAAGACTGCACGGGGGTGTTTTTTTAGGTTTTTGTTTTTTGTTTTGTTTTTTTACACATGGAACCAGTTACACTTCGGGCTTTTGTCTTTACACGGATTTTATGCGGTAACGGTCAAAATAATGACTTTGTACATGGCTCTCATCATAATTTTGTCCTATTTGGCTTTGATAAAATGCATTTTTTTTCGACATCGGCGGACTTTGGTGAAGTCATTGAAGCGTGCATTGAACGCTCCACCAAGCAGAGAAACAAACGGCGAGAATATCAGGGCTCTGGTCGTAACTGCGCATCCGGATGACGAGTGTATGTTCTTCGCGCCAACGATCATACGACTCGTTGAATTAAATGCCACCGTTCATTTGCTCTGTTTGTCTGAAGGTACGGTGACAACACACTCATATTTGCATACTCAAGAAAAAAAAAAACAATATAAAGGTACAGAAAATTAAAATGAAAAATGGTCCTACCTGCTAATCGGATAGAACCGTATATTTATATATAGACCAATTAAAGACTTGTAGCCACTTTTTTGTTTGTTTGTTTGTTTGTTTGTTTTTTTTACTGTCAGTTAGGGTCACACTAGTTTTTCTCCTCTGCTCCCTGTTGTTCTTACTTGCCACCACCCCCCAAATCCAACATAAATGTATGCACACAGAGCAGATCCAGGCAAAGGAGAAATGAGTGAACAAACCGTAACTTTAAGCACATTTAATGGTTTATCCATCCCTTTTGAGTGCATGCAATGCTCTGCAGACATTCAGGAGCTCCTTAATTTTCCAGCAGTTATTCCACTACAAGAGTACCAACTGCTCATGCATCTTCCAGGAGTACAACACCAATTCCCGAAAAAGTTAAAATGCTGTGTAAAATGTAAGCTAAAACACAATTCAATGATTTGCTAAGCTCAAAACCATATTTTACGCATAATAGAACATAGAAAACATATCAGATGTTTAAGCTGAGAAAATATGCACTTTAAAAAAAGATCACTTTGAATATGAGGGCAGTAAGATTTCTCAATAAAAATGGGACAGGGCAATGTTTATCACTGTGCACCATCCCCTCTTTTTCTTTTAACAACAAGCAGTAATCACAGTAACTTTCCAAGTTTCCTTAGTCCATTTTAAATCAGCTTTGGTCCAGAGAAGACAGCTGCGTTTCTGGACAACATTCAGATATGGCTTCTTGTTTGTATGTTAGAGCTTTAACCTGCATTTGGTGATGGCACAGTGAGCTGTGTTCACAGAGAAGGGTTTCGGGAAGTGTTACTGATCAAATGCAGTGATTTCATAACAAAATCGTGCCTGTTTTTAAAGCAATGCTGTCTCAGGGTCAAGCATCCTGTGCTGGCTTTTGCTCACAGAGATTTCTCCAGATTCTCTGAATCTTTAATGATATTATGTACTGTAGATGATGACATATTTGAAGTGTTCATAATTTTATGATGACCAACATTATTCTGAAATTGTTTCACAATTTGAAAACATAGTTTTGCAGACAATGGAAGCTCTGCTCATCTTTACTTCAGAGAAACTCCCTCTTTAATATTTTTTATTATACCCAACCACATTCATTCCTTCTTGCCAGTTAACCTAATTAATTGCAGTTTGTTTCTCCATTAGTTTTTTTAGAACTACTTACATTTTTACCCCTTTGTTGCCCCCTTCCAACGTTTTTCTGACATGTTGTTGCCATCGAATTCAAAATGAGCTGATATTTTTCATTAAATAGTAAAATAAGATAAGATAAGATAACCTTTATTAGTCCCACACGTGGGAAATTTGTTTTGTAAATTTTGTAAAATTTGAAATCCCTCTATTTAAACATATAATATATTACCTGTGTTTTATAGTGAGGAAAATTTGGGTTTAGGAGATTTGCAAATCATTGCATTCTGTTTTCATTCACATTTCAGACAGCATTCCCAACCTTTTTGCAATTTGGTTTGAAATATTATTAAAAAAGTATAAGAACAACTGAAAGAGAACATCGATGTACCTTCATAGTCTTTTTTTCATGGATTTTTAGACGTTACCCTTAATGTTGTGAACTGTTGTTCATTTTCTGTATGTCTTTGCGCACCTTCCTGTTGTCTGTGTGGCTCATCCCTCTTTTTGTTTTCTTCCTGCTTTGTTTTTGAATTTTTAATGATTTTAGTACCTACCTTAAGCCTGCATCCTTTGTGACAAGCACTGCTTAAGTTAAAAACAAGTTGTCAGGTACCAGAAGTGCAATCAAAGCTTCCCAATAAGTGGTACAAGAACAGGAAACATGGCTGTTGTTCAGAGTTCTCTTTGGGAAACCCCAGTCCTGTTCCAGAGGCCATCTGTACGCCACCCCCATATTTAAAACTATAAAAACTGCTAATTATACATAATCTACTGAGAGGAATACCATATCTAACATCTATTGTGACCTCTACATGTTACGCAGGAAACTACTACAATCAAGGAGCTCAGCGTAAACAAGAACTTCTGAACAGCTGTGCCGTGTTGGGGATACCAGCCTCCAGAATCATCATAGTAAACCACAAGTAAGAAGCCATCTACCCCAAGCATGCAACATAAAAATAACAGTCATTCCGTTTTTTGCTTTTCACAATCAGGGAGTTTGTGCCACTAAATATACAGATGTGTGCGTTGTCCATTGATGTATGCTGCCTTCAGTTAAGGAGTCAGGTCTCAGCATGTGTTCCTGCTGGAGCTCATCACCCCCCTCCCTGCCAACCAGTGTCTATAAGAACAAATAAGAGAGTTGACCACAAATCACAACCCTCCCATTCTCACTGTGACAGCTCTGATGTAGCCTGACCTGATATATTACCTTTGTGTCACAGGGTTAATATATGAGTAGGCCCTGGAGGCAGCGATGGGTCAGCCCTGCGGGAAAAAAAGCTCTTTAAAGACCTTAAAAATTCCATCATGGAATCAGTCTATTGATCCTTTTATCCGTTTACAGCTTGTATATACAGATCTATTTAAATATGCATCTTTGAAAAAGTCAAGTATTTATAGAACAAATTATCATTAAAGTATCTTTTTTGTTACTTTTGAAAGTCTTTAGAAGAACATTTGCCTGTTTGTACACCCTGAGCAATCAATCAGACTGTTTAAGCAGTCACAAAGGATTAGTTAGCGATCCCTGGGAAAAAATAACTAGGCACTCTGGGATGTCTGTACCTGAGCTGAAAGTATTTGTTGGAAGTTTTATCATGTTAGTTGCATGATGATATTTTTCTCCTGAGTACAGAATTTAATTATATAAAATGGAACGTGACCTAAATAAAGCCCTTTATTCTTCAGTATTGTGTTCAAAACTTGATATTTACGTCCATTTAAGGTTCAGTGATGTGTAAGAGGTAATCCTTTTAGTAATGCTAGTTCCACTGGAAAACCTATAAAAACGTGTGTCTCGGGGAGGCAGGGGTTAAAAAGAACTGTGTCACTCTTTGGTGGCACAACAATTTTCTTGCAGAAAGATGCCCATGCATTCCAGTTTTGTTGCAGAAACACAGAACAGGTTATGCTACAGCTAAAAGCACAATAGAAGCAAAAGCTTTGCATCATAAGGATTTTAGTCACCAAATGAAAGTCGTCTGTCTCTGCCTGCTGGTGAGGTGAAGTTACACAGAAAAGGTAATGGTAAAGGGTATTGTTTTCCCCTCTCCTGTGGATCAACTGTGCAGCTTTTCTTGAAAATGTTTTGAGTTTCTAAGAACATCAGGGCTGCCTACATGTGAGTGTCTCCATGTTGGCTCACCAGGAGAGCTGTATGAACTCTGGCACTAACCTGGAACTCAGTAATAAGCTGGCAGACTGCCCAGATTGTCTGCCCTGGAGAGCATTGCTTGTGTGTGTGTGTGTGTGTGTGTGTGTGTGTGTGTGTGTGTGTGTGTGTGTGTGTGTGTGTGTGTGTGTCACACATGCACACACTTCCCATTCTATCATCTTGTGCACACAGAATATAGCTGAACTTTGATCTTAGGGCTCTCTGCACTTCTGCTGAACTGGAGTGTAGCCCATTTTCCCTTTCTGTGTATTCTGTTGTTTGCCCAAAACATACACCTAATCAGCACTTTAAGAGCCCGAGTTCCACTCTCTGACAGTCTGCCTCTCTCGTGCTCTCTCGATCTATCCCACCCCTCCTCCTCTTGTCCATGTCTGCTGAAGCCAACTGCCAAGGACTGTGGGATACATTTTGGCCACGCTCTAAGCACTGCTAATGTAGGTCATTCCAAAATGTTTTTTCCTTGGCGTGTCTGTACACAGCTAGCCAGTCTTTGGCTTTTTGCTCTTAAGCCCCTCCGTTCAAGTTCAAAGCTTGAAATCTAACACACAATAGTCAAATAGTGCTCAATTACACAGACAGTGCTATCTTTTAGGCATAATCTCAGCAAAGATAGGGCTATGTAGCCATCAGATTTAGAGGCTTTTTTCTACGATTTGAATAGGAGGATCAGTGTGCGTCTATTTGTGCACATCTGTTAGCCGCATTAAACCTATAATGTTCACGTTTGCCTAATTTTATAACTGCGGGGGCGGGGGGTGTCTATTTTTTATATTGAGGTGTGTTTCTAATATTCATAAATATTGGATACTCATGTGAACACAAATATGTCATTGTATATCTCACTAAAATAAAATTGTATGTTTGGCGATCATTTTGTGGTTTGTCAGATGGGTATAGGGAGTGATACTGATAGCTGATATTAAGCACCTGATCCCCTCCAAACAAGGAAGTAAGGGGGGAAGTGAGCAGAATGTTTTATTTAATTGGTTGATTATTTTGTGCAGGTTTTAATAAGTGAATTATTTTGTACATCAATGTGTCAGAAAAATTATGCATACTTGGGTTCAGCCTCTCAGTAATTTTTGAGCCTTTTTCACAAAGTTGCTGTGTTATATTAGAGAGGATTGGGAAAGATCCAAAGGATATGAAGAAATATTACAATTCTTCTGTTTTTGGTCCCTCCAGCTGTGAAACATTGATCCCATATGCTTTAGTCATTGGGGAAAATAGCTGATGTTTAGAGCCACAGCGTTTTTGTTGGTTTTTGTTCAATGTGGCTCCTTTTGTAATGCAACCACTAGCTAACTAACACAAATAACGTGCTGATTGCACATAATAACCCCCACTGGTCACAGCAGATGGCTGCCCCTCCTCTGAGCCTGGTTGTTCCCGAGGTTTCTTCCTGTTAAAAGGGAGTTTTTCCTTCTCACTGTCACCAAGTGCTTGCTTATAGGAAGTCATCAGTTGTTACAAATGGGAAACTTGGCAATGACAACCAATATCATTTTTAGATCAGCTTGTAAACATATCAGTTTCATCTCTGAAGTTGGTTATTTCAGTATGGTTATGGTTATATATGGTTATTTCCATATTTATTGGAATGATTCGCTTTTGAAGCCTCAAGTGTCAAATAGAAAGAACTGCAATTTCTGGCACTTCTAGTGTGGCTTTACGTCCACATCAGTGATTCTCAAAAGTTGGGGTGGGGCCTCCTGGTGGGCTACAACGGTACTGCAGGTGGCCTGTAGTTATATAAATGTATTTACTTACATTATAACTGGTAATAGGAGGTAGTGATTTTGTGATATTACTCATTACTCTGACCTAAATTTATTGCTCTTCTATTGAAGTTTGTGCCCCAGTGGCAGGTGAGTCACACAATGGCCTTAACACTTTGCATGTGACTAGATAGCTTTAGCAATTTTTAACCTACGGCCTCTGTTGTTTATGTTTTTTGAATTACATTTTTTAAGAAAATACATCACTCTCTCTTGTACTTTGATTAGAGTGAAGAGTTAAGATTGGGTGGGCCCTGTTGGATTTTCTGTTTTTTAAGAAGGCCGTAGGATTGTGTTTTTTTTATATGTCAGATTTCGGTGGTACTCACTCACAACTGTATCAGTGTTCTCCAAGATCACAGGAATAATATGCGCCTTCTTCTTTACATTATGATTTTCCCTTTAGTGCACACTGAATAGGACAGCTGTGTTGACAGTATCTAGGGGCCCCGGTGCATGTTGGGGCCTTTGTGATCAAGCTCAATCTGAGCACGCTCTGCTGCCTCTCCACTTGCTCCGGCATGACCTCTGTCTGCTCCCTGGAACTTGATTATAGCTGCTCGCTGCACAAATCCAGCCATTCTGCTTCTTCATTACATTATCCATCAGACTAAAGTGAAGTCTCACTCTGTCTGGCTCACCTCATTTCTTTGTGACTTCAATAATTGTACTTCCCTGTTAACATATTTCACGTGTACTCTGAAAGCTTCTCGCAGAAGTAAACAATCAACTAATAGCATCTGTTGTCAATTGGAATAGTGTAGTTCTCTGTAGTCATGTAAACACAGAGCTTCTCACAAGTTTCAGAAAAGGAAAGTGGTACTCACAGCAGAGACAGCATATCCACACACAAGCATTAAATATACATTGATCAGTGGTTAAAAATAGTCCTGGCTGATTTATAAGCTCATGGCAGGGCCAAGTAAACCGTGATGAGATGTTCCAGCCCTGCCACTGACCTCTGGCTATACTTTTACTCAAGATTCATTTGTCAGCAGCACAGACCGGCCTCTGTGTAGTCACACTGTTAGTTTTCCATTCACCGAACCTTGCAGCCAACAACAAATTTTGAATTTTGTCACATTAAATCCCTCTTTTTCTGCACAAATTACTTCCAAAACAACAGTAAGATAATAATTTCCATGGTGAATAGCACACATCTATTCTATCATGGTTCTTTTTCTGCCTTATAAGTAGTTAAATATGGGTGAATATTGGCCATACCTGCAGCCGCACATGTCTGTAAATTATCATGAAACATCACGTGTAAGTTAGTGTTGTTACTATAGTTGTAACTGCCTTATTACATGGGGATATTAGGGGCGTACAATTGGCGCGTAGTGGCATCTCAGCCATTCCCAGCAGGACATATAATCTGACTGTGTGGACAGAAGTCTGGCAGTTGCGTAGACCTGTGGTCCATGTGACCAGACTAAACAAGCCCTCTCTGACACACACACACACACACACACACACACACACACACAGAATCCCTTTAGTGGGCCAAAGTTCAACAACTGCATACAGATGCCTGCAAGCAATTAGACATCCACATGCAAAGCTACAAAAGGGAGCTGGGGAGGTTACTTTAGGACATTTTGCACTGTTGCCATGGCAAAGGTGACACTCAGCCTGCATCCTGCTTGAGAAAGGTCAGGTGTCTTTTATCTTTTTTTGTTCATTTTTTTTTTTTTACTTCGCTCCTCCTTCCTCTCACGGCTTTCGCACAGCTACAGTTATCGAGAGTCATTCAATGTTTTGATGTTGAAATGTTTTGAGTAATAAACGATTAAATGCAGCAGTGAGAATAATGCATCATGAATATCTCACTCTGGTTTTACTCTCTTTTAGCCCAAAAGCAGGTCCATACACACAGCTGTTATTAAATGTAGGTCACTGGTATCCAAGTGCCAGAGTGGGGCATTCACTCGATGACAGACAGTTTTAAACTATCTGTGAACCCCTGACCCTACGCCTCTCCTTCTGATGACACAGTCAGCCCTCCAACCCAACCCCACCCATGCAGTCTCACAACAGCATGTCATGGCATTGATGTATCTCCCTATCTATATGTTTCCCTTGAAAGAAAAAACAACATCAATCTGTAAACTACTGTTCTAAATATTTTTATTTCTTCTTTGCCTTTGTACACGGACATGCCACAATTTTAACATTGTGCTAGAAACATTTGTCAGATATTCTGGTCCATATCAGAATGACAGCATCACACAAGTGCTGCAGATTTGTCGGCTGTACATCCAGGATGCAAATCTACTGTTCCACCACATCTCGAAGGTTTGACTGGGATCTTGTGACTGTGGAGGCCATTTGAGTGCAGTAAACTCATTGTCAAGTTCATGATATAAGCTTTGTGACATGATGAGTTATCCTGCTGGAAGCAGCCAACAGAACACAAATATACTGTGGTCAGAAAGGGATGGACGTGGTCAGCAACAAATTCAGGTGGCCTTTGACATTTAAACGATGCTCATGGGATGGTGGCGCTTATTGTGGTCTTCTGCTGCTGTAGCCCATCTGCTTCAAGATTGAACATGCACCGCATTCAGAGATGCTCTTCTGCATACTGTGGTTATTATGAGTGCTTATTTGAGTTACTGTTGCCTTCCTAGCAGCTTCAAACAGTCTTCTAGCCATTCTCCTCTGACATCAACAAGAAATTTCACCCAGTGGACAACTGCTCACTGGATATTTTCTCTGATTATTCTTTGTAAACTGTAGAGATACTCATGCCGGACAGTAAGCCGTTTATGACCATCTGGCACCAACAACCATGCCACGTTCAAAGTAACTAAAATCACATTTCTTCCCCATTCTGATGCTCAGTTTGAATTTCTGCAGGTCATCTTGACCGTGTCTACAAGCCTAAATACACTGAGGGATCAGTTGATGAGATATTTATGTTAATGAGCAGGTGTACCTAATGCAGTGGCAAGTGAGTGTGTTTATATTGTGTTTCTTTTTTTTCTCTGTCTCTCGAGTATAGGACATTAAACAACCATAGAAAGCAGTGCTTCCGTTTTATAGCCTAAAGGGAGTGTGCATGTTAGTGGGCCAAGAGAGTCAGCAGGCCAAGTGTGATGTTTGATGTGGACTCTGTGGAAACGAGGGCCTCCAGGCGTTTCAGATATACACAATACTAAGGGCCTTCAGACCCATAACCTCTGTATTTCCCAGCGCTCCCACATGTTTGCATTCTACAACAGCCCCTTTTTTTTTTTTTAATGAAAGCTGTGTTAAATGTTCAAACTGGTTACAAAGTATAACTCTGTTTTAATATTAACTGGATATATAACCGCAGTCCCTTTCTTCCTTTTTTTTTTCTTTTTTTTTTTTCCCTACAGAAAACTTCCAGATGATCCCAAAGCAGAATGGAGCGTCTCATTGGTCTCCTCTGAAATCCTGAAGCACATAAGAGCTCACTCCATCAACATGGTACGCCCCGCTCTGTGTTTGGTTCGTGCCTTTCAAAGAAGTGGCTTTTGTGTAATTTCCTGTTCGGTGTCACCACACAATTTCCCCGCCATTATGTGTTAGAAATACACGTACTGTATTGTTTTCTTTGTACAATGTGTTTTGGCACCATAGCTTCCTTGTTGATTATCCCAGTTTCACGGTGGTCTGCATAATAACCTTGTCAGCTGCCATCCTTTTCAGTCCTAACTAGACTGCATTTTGAGGCTCCTTGAAGCCAGGGGGAAATGGCCTGTGCTCTGTGTGTACGCAGAGATTCTTATCATACCCAATGCAGTTCCGCACTATTAGTTAATGGGAATTATGTAAATTGAGAATCGGACAATTTCTTTCTCAGCAACGACAAAAATAGTCACAGAAAGTACAGCAGCATTAATGGCGGCGGGTGAGGGTCTTCATGGTAGAAAATGGAGAAGCACGACTGAGTTATTCTGCTTTAGCTACTGATCTTTTTTGGCTATCAAAGATAACAAACAAACAGGCAGTCTCCTCCCATCCTGTCACGCGCCACAGCGAAAAGCACCTTTAGTGAAAAAGTAACTTAAAGAGTCCTTCAGTCGCACAGAAAACATTTTCTCTAATGAATATAAGAAGGGGAAAGCACCGAGGAAACAGACTTCCGTTTCCTTTTTTCCAACTAAATAATGTTGTTTGTTTGGTTAAAGTGTTTTTGCACTTATAGATGCAAAGATCACGCGTTATTTATAACATATTGGGTTTGGCTGCTTAAACTTGTGCTTGTTTGCAAAGTCATGGTAGAATATCGCCTGAGCAGAGCAAGCACTTCAAGTCTTTTAGTTGAGTTTTGTTCTCTTCCCTTTGACCTGATTTTTTTTTTCACCTGTTTCCTCTGGTGTGCAAGCATGCATGCACAAAAAAGGCTTTTAAATATCAGTTGTCAGCTGCCAAAAAGCCTCCACAGTCACACACAGAAACCTAAGAAAATCTTTCTCTCTGCCTTTGCCTCAGCTTCTAGATACCCAGACTCTGGCTTTTCACCCACACAGTGACATATTTTGTTGTTTCAGGTGCTGACCTTTGATGGAAGCGGCGTGAGCAGCCATGCCAATCACATAGCTATCTATAACGCTGTCAGGTACAGGAAAGACTTTAAGATTTTTGCCATTAGGAAAACCTTTTTATTTTATTTTTTCAGTTCCTTAACTTAAAGATGCCATTTTGAGGGGATACTCTGTGACTTAAACACAGAAAGCAACTCACCCTGCTATCATTAAACACAATCCAGGAAAATGCTGAACATTTGGACCCACATCAACATCCATCGTTCCAAATGTTTCCCCACCAGTACACACACACACACACCATGTTTTTCCAGAATTGGTCTGTTACATAGCTGAGAGGTCATCCAAACACAGTCCTCAGAGGCACTCGGCTCTGCTCCCAGCGAGCAACAGTAAATCCTGTCCCTGAAGTGGTGAGGTGGGAGGGCAGCTTTGGTTTTGAGAGGCCGGCCAAGCAAGAAGTTGCATCAGACTGTTGATTTGAAACAAAAAAAAGAAAAGAAAGTGTTTTGCACACTGAAGAGAACATCGCAGTCCCCGTACCACACTTACCTGTCTGCGCAGTGAGCTGTGCTCTTTTCTCTCATAAGGCTCTCTGTTCGTCTGTGGGCCTTGAGTTTTGTGCTCTCCAGATCGAATCTGGAAATTCCCATTTGACTAGAACACAAAGGGGGGAGAGGCTGAGTGCGAGTTTCACAGCCTCTAAATCTTGACAGTGTGCTGTCGTTTTCTGTCAACATGTTAATAACCATTGCATAAAAAAATGAAAGTGGAAGAAAACTTCCAAAAACCTCTCTCCAGTATTTGATATATCCTTCGACACACACACGCAGAGTGGCCACTTCCATGACATTTTCTGTGTGCAGCACTGATGTTCACTTATTTTTCTTACAGGCATCTCGCTTCCACTGGAGAAGTACCCAATGGTAGGTTTGACACTGGGAGAACTTTTAAGAGGCTTCTAAGCTTAGGAGGGTTAGATTCACTGATCACTCTCAGAACAGTCGTCTGTAAAAGTAATTCTTGGGGTACTTTATCCTGCTTGTTTTGGTGAAAACGGTACAGTATGCTTGCTGTGAATATGTTCATCACCGTGAAAGCTTTAGGTAGCACTTTATATTAAAATGCAACGTTCTTTCACAGGAGAAACGCCACCTCTCCAGCTGCGTTTTTGCAGAGAACCATGCAAAGTACACTGGCTGGTTTTTTAATGTACAGCGCCCTCTACTGTTCTTAAAAGCCGCATGAGCATTGTATCTCCACTAAAGGCGCTGGTCTGTTGGTGGCAGCGTGAAGAATGAATTGGACCTAAACTCTAAATGTGATAAGAATGTACCATCAAACTTCTGAAGACTTTTTGACTGCAGATGTTAGAATGTCTTTTGTGTCTCTTTAAGAGGATTTTTTTTTTTTTTTAATTTAAAGAAATTTCCAAAATGACTAGATTTTCACTTTTGGTTTCTAAGTTCTCGTGGTGATAAATTCTGGGAATTCTATCTAACAGAATGTAGAAGGAAAAGTAGGACAGTAAGGTGGGGGGACATGCTACACAACCTTATTTGCTTATCTGATAAACATTACAACCCAAAGGTCATACCAAAGCATAAATGTTTGAGCAAAGAGGTGATAAGAAACAGACATTCAGGTAATCATGAACCCACACCATAAACAGAAACACACTTCTTTCTATGGTAGAAGCTCGTCGATCCGCTTTGCCCACATGAGCTCAGTGGATGATCTTGACCAGCAGCATGCCATTAACTGTGGTTCTTTGTTAGTAGGAATTTACACCTCAGCTGTTAGACTGGTCTTACACTAAAGGGGAAGTAGATGAGAATTCAGAGTGACATTAATCCTCGTCACTCAGCTGTAAAACAAAGCTCCCTGCTCTTTTCCTAAACCTCTGAGGTTCACGTGTTTCTGCCACAAGACAATAACTGAAAGAAGTACTGACAGTTTGTGTTTTTGTGTAGCATAGCAGTACCAGGCATTCTCACTTCAAATGAACTGTATCACAAATGATGATGTTGTGCTGGTGTGGCACCTGGATGATGGCCTCATTAAATGCATGCTTCTGAAGTAAGCATTTAAAAACATTAACAGCTCTGTCTTTTCTCCCAGACTGCACTTTGCTCTCCCTGGTGACCGTTGGCCTTCTCAGGAAGTACATCTCCTTCTTGGATGTTCCCCTCAGCTGGTTTCTGCCCTCATGTGTCTGCTGTATTATAGGCTCAAAGGCCTACAAGCAAGCCAAAGTAAGCCTCCAAGTAGAGACTGTATGTTGGCAGGACTTTATGTTCTCTACTCTGAGAAGTGCACACTCTAATAAGATCATGTACAGTCTACACTAACACTCAAACTGTCCCTGTTTTTGAAGGAAAAGCACATTTGTCAATTATCTGTTATCATTTTCAACAGTTTCATTTTATCTAACATGAAACTGTTGGAAATGTTTTCATGTTATATTAGATAACATGACACTGCTGTTAAATGTGACTGAGGGGAGAATGGAGCGGGAGATCGACAGACAGATTGGGCGTGTCTGCGGTGTTGCACGCGCTGTACCCATCTGTACCCATCCCATCTGTAGTGGTGACGAGAAAGTGAGCATAAAAGCAAACCTGTCGATTTATAGGTTGATCTACGACCGCGAGCTCTGGGTAGTGACCAAAAGAATGAGATTGCAGATACGAGCTGCAGAGATGAACATCCTCCAAAGGGTGGCTGGACTCTTTCTCAGAGGTAGAGCGAGAAGTGCGGTCATTTGGGAGGGGCTGATAGTAGAACCGCTACTCCCCCACATCGAAAGGAGTCAGTTAAGGTGGTTCAGACATCTGAATAGGATGCATCCTGGACAATGATTAATGGAATCATTATTACAAATAATGTTTTCCAATAAAATATCTCCATTTAAGATAAGATAAGATAACTCTTTATTGTCATTGCACAGTCATACATAGTACAATAGTACAATGAAATTGGAAAAACTGTCCCATGTCGGCACTACATACAACACGACACGACACAACACAGTAACTTAACTTAGTAATAAAATGAAGAATCAGTGTATGAGTATTGCACACTATTATTATTGCACATTTACTAATAAAGACTGTTGTTCAGCAGCCAGCACACCGATGTTCCAACAATACATTGTTTCCTAATGCAAGCTATAGGTTAAAGTGATCATTAGTAAAACTCTTTGTTGTGCTGATTACAGAAACAACAGCTTTGGTTTGGATTATAATCGTCATTTTTTTATCCCCTGAAAGCCTGCCAGGTGTAACTCTTGAAGCTCCTTTTAGAAATGAGTGGTTCTATCATATTTTAGCCTTGCTTTTAGACCAAAATGACTGGGTGTAGATCAGAAGTTAGCGAGGGTTGTCACTGTGTGTGCAGCTCACCTTAGAAAAACCCTGAAACTGTTCTAGCCGGCATCAAACCACATTTTTATTCATATGTACTGAGGTGTCAAAACTTGTCATTTGGGGTACAGAGGAGGTCGTCAAATGCCGCCTTTATGTGGGGAAGAGTTCAAACAAAAGAAAATAAAAAATAAAAAAATTCCATGCATGCACACCCACACAAACCCACAACAAACAACTCCTGTGGACGACTCCTTTCACAGAAAGGCAAAAACTCTAACCAGAATAAAAAGAGAATTTGGAGGCCTCATCACACAGCTAAGGAAGGGCATTATAAAGTACATTCAACTATTTAATTTTAAAAACAGAATTAATTATAGAGCACCATTATAAGTCAGATTGTGCTGGTTTACTGACTGACGAGTATTAACCTTTAACAATTTCAAAATAACTAAATCTAAACGAAAAAGTGATTTTCTTACAAAAACATGGACATTTCTGACTGAACCCAGTTTTGTGTGTTAGTGTAGGTGCTGAAAAAGCAAGAGATAAAGAGGATGGAAATGACCTTGCCAAGACACTAAGTACATTGGTGCTTGTGTTGCTGTTTGGACCACTACTGGCTGTTTGTTATTTGAGATTTTAACATGTCAACCTTAGAGTTGTGTTATCTCCCTTAAAAACACCTTTGTGTTTTTTTCAGGCTGCCATGCTGTGCCATCGCACTCAGCTGCTGTGGTTTCGTTACCTCTACATCACGTTCTCACGCTACATGTTCGTAAACACATTCCAAACCATTGCTCAGGGACCAAAGAACCTGAAGATCTATTAAAAGCTCTGATGCACTGATTGCCACATTTATTACACTACAGGGAATTTAGAAGCTGTTTACAAATGTCTTTGATACTCTGTTAATAGCAGTAGGTGATATGCATTTTTCTTAAACACTGTTATTTTTTAAATAATATTTAATAATACAAGAAACTTCTCATCCTTTTTTGTTACAGAAAAACTTTTATTGACTCAGTCACAACACTCTATTAAAAATATGGAGTATTTAAGCTTTTACTTTTACTTTAACCTCCTAGGACCTGCCGTCCACATATGTGGACATCACATTTTGGGTTATTTAGACCAAAATACTCAATTTTGCTCTACAAGGGCCTGATATCCACTTACGAGGACATTATACTGCTACTGTTCTATCGAAATTTTAAACGAATATCCTCATATGTGGCTCTCATTTTTCTTAAAAACAAAAATAAAGTAAAAAAAAAAAAAAATCTGGTAATTCTTCGTTTTTACATTCATCGGGCCCCAATATGCCCAAATATCAAAGAGAAATTAAAAATGCATGCCGTGGAAGAGTTCGGGTCTTAGGAGGTTAAAGACCAATGAAAGTACTGTTGAATGTTTCTGATGTCATGCTGATTGAAAAATAAAGTTTTTTATATGACAGTAGTGTTAGTTTTCCTCTGGTTTTGACATGTCTCTGATAGTTTTGTGAACTTGCATACTTTCTTCCCACTTCTCCCCACAAAAGTTCTCCACTGTGACACTGTGCACAGTACCTGGATCCAGACAATGTGGAGCAATGCCTAATGGAGATGAAGACATGAATAACAGAAGTTTGTCATTTGATTCGCATTCAAATCCCACTGTGAACATACAGTTTCTGTTTGCTACAAATAGCATAAAAACATGACATTAAAGAGACAACTGGGTTGCTTGGTGTGGAGTAAACATTAGCAGGGTGTTGAATTCTGTTTACAACACATGGGATCGAGTGTGTTGGTGAGTTGTCAGGGTCATACCATATCCGTCTGGGTTGGAGCGTGGTGTGTAGAAACTTTGAACTCCACAGGTTTTACAGAAGGTGTGTTTTGCAACATGAGTGTTAAATGTGTACGTGGTCAGATTTTCCAAACCCTAAGAATGGAAAAAAACAAAGTATGCTAAAATTCAATCTTCATTTTAAATATCCAGGACTGTGGAAGTCTTGAGTCAACTCTAATTTGTTTATTTTGCTAGGAAAATATGAAATAGGTGTAGTAATTTATTTTAATATATGTGCAAACATACATGGAAACACGGTATATAAGGCAAAAGTAGATTTGAATGACTTTGAAAGTCAGTGTTTGGTATAGCCACCTTTATTCTTCCACACAGGCTGAATTCTTCTAGACGAACTTTCCTGTAATTTATTTAAATAGACTTCAGGAAAAGTTCTCTGGGATTCTTTTTTAGGAACATGACTTCCAGATACTGCTCATCTGCTGGAGACAGGCCTGCCAGTCATTCTTTTGTCCTCCACCTTACAGTTTCCTCATTTTTTTAAGGATACACTGCACACCATGCCAAGATATTCCATGTTTTTAGCTAACAGCTTGAGTTAGGTGCTATTTACAACAAACAACCAAACAAATTTCCCACCTGTGGGACTAATAAAGGTCATCTTATTTTATGCTTGAATGATTCATAGGACGGTGTTAAGTGGCTTCGCGAATAATTAATTCCAGCTTTCTGACAACCTTCAGAAATCCTGAAGAATTAATGGTCAAGACCACTTTGAAAAATTACAAAAGAGTCTGGCTCCTTTGGAAGCAATACATAAAAAATAAGGGTGCCTCTAGACTTTTACAGTACTGTATATTGAATAAAACAATGCATTTCAAGCAGAGCTCCTTACCTGTAAGAGCGTGAAGCGATTTTTTGGCGCAATGAAATGATGATTTTGCTTCTTTGTGCAAATGCTGCAACTGGAGAAAACATATCAGTTCATATGGATTAAAGTGTATGTGCAGCAGTGTTTGAAATGCCTTCAACATGGCATGAATAAGATATTTGAAAGTTTAGGCTATGTTCCAGAATTACCACGTAGTTTTTATCACTGAATTAATTCTTGTTCTTAATTGTTCTTACTTGCAATGAAAAACATGGAGGTCTGGGGAATTCCAGACTTCAAATCGCACAGCCCCACAGTGGCAGCCACCTGTATGTTTCACCAGATCCATGCTGTAATTGAATCAGTATAAATACATTTACAATGAGATTTGGGAAGGATTCACCTTTTTAAGCCACATGAAGGAAAATGCTAGAATGTCCCTATCCAAGTCTTACGTAAAGTTCAAGTTGAAAGGGTGTCACATGTTAGTTGTGAAACTTGCTGACGTGGAGCTCCCAACCAAAAGTTCCAGTCATTCTGCCATGGAAAACAATGAACCTGATTAAAGTGCAGCTCTGATAAGAACCACATTTGCATTGATAAAGAACCTTTTACCTACAGAGGCTAAGCTTTTGTTTCAAACACAGCTACTCATGTGCTCATTTTATATTTAAAATAAAAGTCAGATTTCTTGTTTTTCCAAGGTGTGAACATGTTGATTATATGTTAACCAGACCTACTTCCTGCTTGCAATCTTTTCCTGGAACACTTTGAGACGGTCCACATAACAAAGGGCAGGGCGAGGTACAGCAGGCTTGCACAAACACATTCCTCAGAGGCAGAACTAGATCAGCCAGATGCCCTGCTCTGTGTTGGAAAGCAAATGCGTGGTGCACCAGGAATTGGGTTTCATATGACACAGTGCCAGAGGGGTGGGCTAACAGAATGCTGTGACCCAAATACATATTTTATTTGAATCAGGGCTCTCAGAGCTGCATTACAGCCAAACTCCCAAAAATAGAAACCCACAAGGCCCCATCTGAGTCTAAGCTGATTTAGTTTACAGTGCTACCTTTAATAGTGGTGGGCGCTAAAAGTAGGCACTGATCAGTAGTTACAGTCCTGGAAATAAACTTTAGAAACCAGCAAATATAAAAATTAGATGCTCAGTATGTCTAAACAGATATATCACTCAATACCCTGCAGTCATTCCCTACAATGTTCAATCTGACGTTACCTTGTTGGAATTTTCTAGTCTCAACTGGGTGTTGACAACATGCCGAAACTAGATGAACTCGTGTTTTCTTGATGTTGCTCATGGAAACAAAATGAAGAGATGTCATATTACCTAAGGGACTTACAAAGTAGAGAAGCATTACACTAAAGCTGTTAGAACTGTTCAGCTCAAGCCACAAAGATAACAATATGTCTCTGAGGCCTGAATAATTTTATCATACTTTATGAGGAAACTAAATATTTATCATTGTGTTCAGCAATGTAGATAATGTAGTTGAATTTCTACCCCTCATACAGGTTTATCTTTGCAGTGGAGACTTGACAATGACCTGTCTGTGTATGTGCATCATCAGACTGAAGAGAAACATACCAGTCATGCTTTTATTTTATAGTAACTTTCATGCCCATATTTTCACTGATAACAACTAGATTCAAATAAACCAAGCTAGCATTTGAATACGCTACTTAATTTTAAGTTACACAGTAAAGGATCCCTATAAGTTGGCAACAGAAAACAGCACATCAGGTCTGCTAAACCTTGCTTATCATCAACGTTAGGTGTGCATATACTGTGCATCTATGCATGCGCGGTGTGCCCATAATCAGTATCGTATCTCATTGGTGGCCTATTTTGTACTGATGTCCTGACTATTTATCATTAATGCATTTTTTTTTAGATGCGTAGTGTAATAAGGATGGCTTGCTAAATAAAATAAATGAGGTCGGACAACTTCCGCCTTAAAATATCCTGCTGTCGCGTCAGCTGCTATTACGTTTACTAAGCGCGTTGCCATCTGTTAAAGGTTGAAAGATCTAATAGAGATGAATAGAATTCCTGAGTGTACATGTCAGTCTCGGTGTGTTAGTCATACGAATAGTCATTCTGACATGGCGAACTCTTATTTTTCAATCTATATCCATGACGGTGACGCTTGAATGTGACACGTAGCCTATACTTCTATGGACTAAAATATATATAATGGTTTGTCGATTTAGGTCACGTTTAAGCTTCTTGTTTTAACCTTCTTGTCATAACCAATGACTGTAGAAACAGTCATAACCAGAACTTTGTCATGAAACGTTACTTACTGTAACACAGCAACCAATCGCTGATCAAACAAACAACCGGTGTCATCCAATCAGAAGCTCGGAGAAGATTCCCGTTGCTGTGCTGGTTCGAGCAAATTCCGGAGCCAGAGCCGTAGTGCATAGAGATATTATTCCGCGGGGGAGGATTTATGAGTACATTCTTGCAAACACGATAGTCTTGAAATGACTTTGAAATAATTACGTTCTACATTATTGTAGAACTAAGTTATAAATATTGGAGTTATAAATATTGAAGCAGTGACTTTTGGAAGGGTGGGAACTACTTATTAATGCGGATGGACATTTCTGGATGACGTGTGCACCTCCATACTATATAACACACTGCTAGACAATACTCCCGCAATTCTACAAACAAAGAAGGAAGAGAAGTTTGTGCTGTAGAGCAGTTTCTGACGTCACTTATCAGTCGTAAGTGTTTTTCTATTTCTATTTCTTTTGATATTCCAGAAAAGGTTGTTTGTTTTTAACAAATGTGTTGCATTAGTATCACTGTGTTGAACGTTATTTGGGTTGCGCTAACGAGGTCTCCAAAATACAGTAGTCTTTCCGAATTATATTTTTCTCTTATATAAAGTTTGTACGTATTTCGTCGTCGTTTCATAGTCAATTTTCTTTTCCCTTTTTTTTTTTTTTTTTTTTTACTACCCTTTTGTTACGCAGCAGCGTTTCGGTAACGTTCGCATACAGCAGTGACTCAACATTTCCAGTATCCTCCATTACCGACTGCTGAACAAAAGGAAGGTCACTGAGATCTCAAAATGGCGCTTGGGCTGAAATGGCTCCTGCCGTTCTCATTCTTAGGCGCTTCATAGTAATTTTATTTACTACCCTTTTTTTAAAAAAGCTTTTTAATCCCTATTTGAGCTTAAGCTTAAAGTAATGTAATTTCTAGTGCATTTATATTGTTTTTTTTTGGTAAAGAGGTTTTTAATCAATAATTCATCTTTATCTATTTATTCATATTTATCTGGGGGTTTTTGTGTGTGTTGGAGTAATGTCAAATGTTTTAAATTGTTTTTAATTCTTAATAAATATCCATCCATTTTATATAGGTGCAAACATGCAGATCTTTGTGAAAACCCTCACTGGCAAGACCATCACCCTGGAGGTTGAGCCAAGCGACACCATTGAGAATGTCAAGGCCAAAATCCAGGACAAGGAAGGCATTCCCCCTGACCAACAGAGGCTGATCTTTGCTGGCAAGCAGCTGGAAGATGGCCGCACCCTCTCTGACTACAACATCCAGAAGGAGTCCACCCTCCACCTTGTCCTGCGTCTCAGGGGTGGCATGCAGATCTTTGTGAAGACCCTCACTGGCAAGACCATCACCCTGGAGGTTGAGCCAAGCGACACCATTGAGAACGTCAAGGCCAAAATCCAGGATAAGGAGGGCATTCCCCCTGACCAGCAGAGGCTGATCTTTGCTGGCAAGCAGCTGGAAGATGGCCGCACCCTCTCCGACTACAACATCCAGAAGGAGTCCACCCTCCACCTTGTCCTGCGTCTCAGGGGTGGCATGCAGATCTTCGTGAAGACCCTCACTGGCAAGACCATCACCCTGGAGGTTGAGCCAAGCGACACCATTGAGAACGTCAAGGCCAAAATCCAGGATAAGGAGGGCATTCCCCCTGACCAGCAGAGGCTGATCTTTGCTGGCAAGCAGCTGGAAGATGGCCGCACCCTCTCTGACTACAACATCCAGAAGGAGTCCACCCTCCACCTTGTCCTGCGTCTCAGGGGTGGCATGCAGATCTTCGTGAAGACCCTCACTGGCAAGACCATCACCCTGGAGGTTGAGCCAAGCGACACCATTGAGAATGTCAAGGCCAAAATCCAGGATAAGGAGGGCATTCCCCTGACCAGCAGAGGCTGATCTTTGCTGGCAAGCAGCTGGAAGATGGCCGCACCCTCTCTGACTACAACATCCAGAAGGAGTCCACCCTCCACCTTGTCCTGCGTCTCAGGGGTGGCATGCAGATCTTTGTGAAGACCCTCACTGGCAAGACCATCACCCTGGAGGTTGAGCCAAGCGACACCATTGAGAACGTCAAGGCCAAATCCAGGATAAGGAGGGCATTCCCCCTGACCAGCAGAGGCTGATCTTTGCTGGCAAGCAGCTGGAAGATGGCCGCACCCTCTCCGACTACAACATCCAGAAGGAGTCCACCCTCCACCTTGTCCTGCGTCTCAGGGGTGGCATGCAGATCTTTGTGAAGACCCTCACTGGCAAGACCATCACCCTGGAGGTTGAGCCAAGTGACACCATTGAGAACGTCAAGGCCAAAATCCAGGATAAGGAGGGCATTCCCCCTGACCAGCAGAGGCTGATCTTTGCTGGCAAGCAGCTGGAAGATGGCCGCACCCTCTCCGACTACAACATCCAGAAGGAGTCCACCCTCCACCTTGTCCTGCGTCTCAGGGGTGGGCAGTAAAGCAATAATTCGATACAATTCCATTAATGTTGCTTCCTTAAAATAAACAGGTGATGGTATATAAATGCCTTGTTACGAAATTGTTCCCCACTGCTAAGGTTTTAACCTTTTGTGACCAAATGTTGCATATCAATAAAGGATTGAACTCCACTTAAGTGTCGCTGCTTTTTGTATGACTAGTACATGACAGACCGCAAGAGGGTGGGAGACACTGAATTTTGGGGGGATGGTTTTTGCTGGCGAAACAACAGGCCTGTAAAAATTAAAACTTTACTCCTGAATAAAACAAAACTATATGTCTGCCTTGAACCATGATTTGTGTAAAGCCATGACATGGATTATAACCAATGCATTTAAAAAAACAAACTATAATATAGTCAGCCAAAGCAATGACTTCTGCTGGTTCCATACATGTCTATACATAAACAGCTAGATGTGACATCCAAGAAACACCCTTCATGTATGAAAGTCAAAGTACATTATGAATAAATGTATTTGAACTCTAAAATCAATTAAATATTGTCTGGAATTAATATCATGGTATGTTGTAGTGTACTACTAGCTACAATAAAGTTTCATGATAAGGGTCCTGAATTAAAGGATGATATATTACTATACCAAGACCAGCTAGACTCCTTTTGGACTGCTCAGTGCTGAGTCATTGCAGAAATGGGAGTATGGTTAGGTTCACCTTCTGGAGAACGCATAAGGTTAACAGGGTTTTTTATTTGCAAGGATGCTGCGCCATCTATTGTTGACATCAAGCAGGTTACCCAGAGGAAAGATGGCAGACATAATACTGGGAAATGACATCAAGGGTTTATTCCTGGCATGTCCACGCTACTGTATCGTAGAGGAAAGGTTGTTAGATGGAAACTGATCTCAGCAAAGTAAACAATAAGCATATTAAAATAAGCTAAAGTTTGCCATGTCTTATTTAAACTGGGACATATACCTGTGCGCTTATGTTCACCATCATTTAAAACAGTAAATGTGGTTGGACTGGCTCACAAAACATATGTTAGGGTGTGAACATTTAAATATAGGAAGCCTCTCTGTGTAAGACATACCTCTTGAGAAATGCTCAAGTGGTAGATCGATGAATGTTTTTTTTTTTCCATACAGTGGTTGGTCTGAGGGATCCTCCCAAATAGGATATTATCATCAAGTTATCAGATTTATTTCCTGTTTTTCACCATAAACTGGAATATTATGCAACAGGGCTCTGTTGCTTTTCTGGGAAATTATTCTTCATTTTCTCCATTATTACTATCTCTTCTGAGTCAGCCATGATGTCCTCCTCTGTCCTCTTTTTTTGTATCCAGCTGACAGTCTAATCTCTAATATGAGTATTCATATTTGAACTAACCTAGCTGTGGACTTAAACAACTACTATTCTTCAGCTACCTTTCTGCTAATGTCTCTAAAACTTTCTGGAATCATACAGCTGCGTTACTAAAGCTTTAGTTTTTATATACTATATAAGTAATTAAACCCATCTCCAACTGCAGGATTAAAGTGATACACACATGAACGAATGAATAACTCAGTGATTAAGAATCAATAATATGATAGTGAACACTTGTTTCACAACTTTGCAAAACAGTTGTTTAGAATAGAATAGAATAGAATGCCTTTATTGTCACTATACAGTTGTATAATGAGATACAGAGCATCTCCTACTCAGTGTAAACATGCTGGGGGGGGGGTACAGTACATAGGGAAAAAGATATATATATATATATAAATGTACAATATACAAGCCGTATTTTTAAGAAAGGAAAAAAAAAGTAATATGTAATAAATACTGTTATGTATATACAGTTGAGTTATTGCACATAGAATTGGTATTGCACAGTGGTGGTCCATAGAGGAAGTGGGAAGTGGGGGGCTGTGTTATCGGTGCATGTGTGAGTTCAGGGTGGTTATCGCTTTGGGGAAGAAACTGTTTTTGAGTCTGTGGGTTTTTGTGCTGATGCACCTGTAGCAGAGGGAAGCAGGCTGAACATGTTGAAACCAGGGTGGGAGCTGTCCTTGATAATGTTTGCTGCTCTGCTGAGGCAGCAGGAGGAATAAATGTCCATCAGGGAGGGGAGAGGGCAGCCAATGATCTTTTGTGCTGTCTTGACCACACTCTGAAGCCTCACTCTATCCGCCTTGGTGCAGCTGCCGTACCATACTGTGATGCAGTAGGTTAGCAGGCTCTCAATGGACGAGCGGTAGAAGGTCAGCAGCAGGTTGGAGTTCAGCTTGTACTTCCTGAGGACTCTCAGGAAGTGCAGCCGCTGTTGGGCCTTCTTGATGACCGCTTAGTACAAAGCAAAAACAAAGGTTCCCATCCACCGTGCCCTTGATAACTGGGAAACAGAAAGGGCAAGAAAGAAGATGTTCTGGCTGAGAAGGCAGGAATAAGAGTATTTGTTCCAGCTACACGTCCAGAATAACAACAGACAACTTCTTCATGGAACATATAGATAACCTATATAAAGACTACCTAGACATGTACACAAATGATTCTAAAGATATGGAAACAGGTCATGTAGGAACTTGAGATTGCACTGCAGAAATGACAGCAATAATAATGGTACTACAGACTAAGCTCAGGGGGAAAAAAATGTGCTCTTTTGTTCAGATGCCAGAGTCACTGCATGAATCACACCTGCTGTATATAGTGAAAATTGGGAGGGAAATTCAACTTATTTGAGTACCAGAACATGTCTGTATTAAGGGTAATGAAGTGGCAGACATTTACCTAAAGGGTTAAAATGTAGTCAAAATCAACACCACAATGTGATGCCCAGGTAGCTTCTGTTTGACTATACTCACTGATGAGACTTTCACATAACTAACCAGTGGTATATATTGTTATCAAATGAGCATCTCCAGACTGCTATTATAATAACAACTTACTTTTATGTCACCTTCTAGTTGAAACCAGTGTGATTGTGTGGGAATGTCAATGCAGAAAAGCAACGAGGAGGATGGAGAGAGACACAAGAGCAGGAAGAATGAGGTTTCATGCCTGCTTTGTGTTCTTTTCAATGACTCACTTCAAAATGTTGGCTGAGGTTCTAAAGAGAATGCATCAGCTGTCACACTGAAGTCTATTTCTTCCCTCTTTGAACGGAGGTACCTGCCCCTTGTTGAATCTGCACAATAAAGGAAGGACGTGTATGAGCTTTGGCCTTAGATTTGATAACTAAACCAAGGCTATATAACCAGAAGGTCGCCGGTTCGATCCCCGGGCTCTCTGTCCTGGTCGTTGTGTCCTTGGGCAAGACACTTTACCCTACCGCCTACTGGTGTTGGCCAGAGGGGCCGATGGTGCGATATGGCAGCCTCGCTTCTGTCAGTCTGCCCCAGGGCAGCTGTGGCTACAACTGTAGCTTGCCTCCACCAGTGTGTGAATGCGAGAGTGAATGAATAGTGGCATTGTAAAGCGCTTTGGGTGCCTTGAAAAGCGCTGTATAAATCCAATCCATTATTATTATTATTATTACTGAAATCTGTGATTATTAGTTCTGAATTATTTTTAGACACTACAATAGTAGTGCTTAGGTTGCTTTTACAATATTAATATAGTATAATTGTAAACAGAGGTTTAGGTAGGTGAAAAAGGTTTAATGTTTGTAAGCAAAAGGTCACTGTATGCATGGCATTATGATTGGCAACTGAGCCACAGTCAAAATTTGATTCTAGACAGTGTCATGGTCCCTCAGTGCTCCTGGCCATCTCACCTCTCTCTCTCTCGCTCCCTCTCCATGTGTGTGTGTGTGTGCACTAACTACACTCTGTGTTTCAGAGGCGGGTCTTCCTCCATCTCCTGCCTACCAACACTTGTGCACCTGGGCTGATTATCTCACCTGCGGGTTATTTGATGATGAGCTGTCTCTTGCTTAAGCTTGAAGAAGCAGTTCACTCAAGGCTGGATTTTTAACTAGGAACTGTTAGTGGACTTGGCCCTCCTGTGGTTAAACATTTATGTTCTTTGACTAAGAGAGACTGCAACTAACCTCCTGCTCCCTTCTGCCGGGGATATTTGGACACTGGGTGTTAGTAATCCTCCCAGAGTGATCTCATGGCAAGGAGGAGTGAGGATTTGATTAAACTAGTGTCTTCTTGAGACTGTAACTGGGAAGTTGTGGATTACACTGCTTTGGGGCTTCAGCTAGTCACTAACCACTGGATCTATCTCCAGTTGTCGAACCTTTAAGTGTAAATAAACGCACTGAACTTTGAATCTGTTAATCTGCATTTCGACTTCATGTGAAAACAGATATGACTTAGATATGACAAACAGACATATTGTGTTAAGTTTGTTTCTTTGGTGACATCCTGGATGTTTCCTGCCTACTTTAATGTCACATTAGAAGAACTAAAACATTTAATTCTGAATATAGCAGCTGATTTTTTTTTAATTGTTTTCTTTTTTTTAAGGAAGATGAAAAGTGAGGAAATTGTCTGTCGGCCAAACCCCCCCCCAAACTGGCAGGGAAACTGTCGGCAGTGTAAACTTACTATTTTTATAAAAGGTAAATGTTTAGCGTTGAAATGCGAAACTTCGTCTGTCTCCAGCCTGAAAGAGTTAAAGGTTAGCTTGAGAGAAGAAAATAACAGGACTGAAAAAAGGGAACAGCGTTGGAGGGCTTTAACCAAAAAAAGCGGTAGTGATGTTACGTAATGCCGTTATCACGTGACCTCTAAAGCGGAACAACAGAGAAAACTTCGGGGTTCGTCTTTGAGAGGGCAGTAGGAGAGGGCTTCAGGATGTCTGTACCTGGAAGTTTCGCGGTGCTCCGTGTTTTGTGGCTGCTATCAGTGTTTGGCACGGTGCTCCCGCTGGACGGTGGCATGCTCTTTCCCCGGGAGTCCTCCTCCAGGGAGGTGAAGGAGCTGAACGGGCTGTGGGATTTCAGGGCTGACGGGTCCCCCAACAGGAACGAGGGCTTCGAGAAGGCTTGGTACAAACGTCGGCTGGCAGAGGTGAGCGGGAACGGAGGTGATAGCAGGTCAGATGAAATAAATCAGCCCACTTTGTTTTACTGTTGACAGGGTTACAACGGTCACATACAGTAATGTGCGCATTTTACTCTCTGTAAAT
Source organism: Oreochromis niloticus (assembly GCF_001858045.2). Lineage (NCBI taxonomy): Eukaryota > Metazoa > Chordata > Actinopteri > Cichliformes > Cichlidae > Oreochromis > Oreochromis niloticus. The sequence goes on from NC_031975.2 coordinate 6,298,076, forward strand.
AAGAACCTTTAAACATCTGCAATTATGTAGAGTTATACCAAAAAATAATCGTAAATAATAGCTACTTGGAATGCCATAAAACGTGTTAACACAAATATAAGAAAGCCTACTTAAACTTTTTGGTTTGACTCATTCATACGTTTAGCTAGGAACTGGGTGCGCGATACTAAGTTATGAAGCCCGGGTGGAAAGTCTCATGACCACTGCGAACTGAAGCTTTCGTGCATCCTCAGTTTGGATAGGTGGCTTTTCTGCTGCTGGAACAAGCCTGGTAAACTCCCAGAAAGCCTAAAAGTCGTTATCGGCAGCAACCACAGCAGAGCTCACTAATGCGTTTGCTCTAAGAACACATGATCCACTGGATGTGTTGTTTATCCACGGCTTGACATTAGCAAAAATAGCTTTTTATACCTGCAACCAGTGTGCTATGTGATAGCACACTGGTTGCTATCACATCAAGTTTGAGGAGGTAACTTATAGAAAACTAAAAAAAAGAAATAAAAAGCTTTAGAAATAACAAATTTAGACATTGTTACTTGATTTTCATTTATTCATCATCATTTTGCATAAGCATAATTGGAAGCATTCAGTTAACTTCACTTAAGCTACTTTCAAAGTAGGCAACAGATAAATCCACAAAAATATGAGGTTATAACAATGAACATAGCAGTGTTTTTGCAATATATAATTTATTTTATAAAGTGGTTTATTATGCATTGCATCAAATTACTAAGCAACTGAAACCACCTCACATATGTTAACATAAGAGGAGGGGAAATGATATTTGCTGAAACATGATGATCATTAGTCACAGCCTGCTGTTTTTAACAGTCTCAAAGTTTTTCTTGCTATGCTGCATGAAGATTTTTTTCAAAACCAAAACATGTTGATCATAATTGATAGTCTGGTATATTAAGTAGAATTAGAGTTGTGCAAGGCTTGTATGTGTCATTGTTTTACAGAATACCATTATCAATTCATGGCAATAGCAAAAAAAAAGTGGCCAGTCACTTTGGAGATGGTTGTCAGACTGTTTCAAAACAGTTAAATGTTTCCGTGTTTCACAAAGCCTTGCTTTAAATGAAGCACAAATGGATACATTCCTGTCAGATTGTCTTGTTTTGAGGTCTTTAGAGGCATTTATTGCAGAAAATATTCACAATTTTAGAAGGAAACAAAACCAAAATGAGAACAAAGGTCAAACCTTACATTATAAATATTTGGCAGACGCACACGAAGGGGGCTAATCATGAATTCAGAGAATCAAAATGAATTCAAATACATAAACATGTGTATTGCCTACTTTCAGATGGCTGCTACAGGTATCCCTGTAAAGTCCTGTCTTCTCTTTGTTGTTTTATATTCTTTAGACTGGCCCAGTGATTGAAATGCCAGTTCCTGCCAGCTACAATGACATCACACAGGACCCCACACTAAGAGATTTCATTGGCTGGGTGTGGTATGAGCGAGAGGTGTTTGTGCCAGCCCGCTGGATCTCCGATGAGGGAACAAGAGTGATTCTTAGAGTGGGAAGTGCTCACTATTACTCAATAGTGGTGAGTATCATGATAGTTTATTTATTTATTATTATTATTTTTACAAACATTAATTATTATTTTATTAATTATTAATGATATTTATTTGAAAATGTTCCAAAAACACACATAATGAAACGCTTTCTTGGAAAATATATACTTATTTTAAGAAAGCTAGGACACCAGCATCTGTATTTCTTGATATAAGGTCTGAACTGTTTAAAAGTTTGTTTGTTGCTTGGTAATGCAACAAATGTTTTCAGTAGATGAGAAGTTTGGGCTGCAGACAGGCTAGTTTAGAACCTAAACTCATTAAACTTGTTGATTCAGGCTGTTATAATACATGCAGACTGTGGTTTGCCATCATTTTGCTAAAATAAGGAAGAAATGTATTGTTTCAAAATACATCCTTGCTTCATTGTAAATGAGATTGTGTGTCACTAAAATGTAGCTCATGCAAAAAGGTGATCATTCTCTGTTGCAGTGGGTGAATGGAGAGAAAGTGACAGAGCATGAAGGTGGCCATCTTCCTTTTGAGGCAGAGATTAGTAGTTTAATCCGCAGGGACCCAACAAAGCCATGCAGAATCACTATTGCTGTAAACAACACTCTAACTTTGGAGACTCTTCCTCCAGGCACCATCCAGTACATGAATGATCGTACCAGGTACCCTCATTCTTTGGTTCATATTTTTAACTTTATTGCCACCCTTTAAAACTTTAAGCTGATGTGTCAGTGAGAATGTAGATGATGTGAAGACTGTGTTTGGTCTGCAGGTATCCTGATGGTTTTTTTGTGCAAAACATCTACTTTGATTTCTTCAACTATGCTGGGATACATCGTCCTGTACTGTTGTATACTACTCCTAAGGTGTATGTGGATGACATCATAGTGGAGACCAACTTCATGGATGACACTGGTAAATTAATTTCAAATTTCCTTACTAGCACTAAAGAATATGTGAGCAGGTAAACTGATGGACAACCCCAATTCTTAAAGTGTTGGAACAATGTGTGAAAGCCAAATGCAATGATTTGCACATCTAACAAAAACATATTTTATTCAAAGACTACAGAAAACTCATTAAATATTTAAACTGAGACATTTGACTATTTCATTTTGAATTTGAGGTTGGAAAATAAGTGGTACTCAAAAGAAACCAATGAATGAATATTACAACTAATTAGGTTAACTGTCAACAAGTGAGTAACATGAAGAGCATCTTAGAGAGGTAGAGTTTCTCAGAAGTAAAGCTAGGCAGAAGTTTGCCAGTCTGCAAAAAACTGTATCTACAAATTGTGAAACAATTGCAGAATAATGTTCTTCATTGTAAAATTGTGAAATTATTCTCTCGGCATTTAACCCATTCACTCAGTGAAGCATCGGGCAGGCACTAATCAGGCGCCTGGGGAGCAGCGTGTATGGACGGTACCTTGCTCAGGGGTACCCCTGAATCCACTGAACAGCTACCCTGAGGTACCTCAGGGTAGCCGTTCAGTGGATTCAAACCCCCGACCTTCCAATCATGGGGCGACCGCGCTACCTACTGAGCTATCCCTGCCCCTAAAACCTTGCTCTCCCCAGCTAGCTCTTCCAGCTGAACCAGGGGAACACTGAGTCATTTTCAGGCCAGATGACAGATATATTTTCTCCAGCATGTGCTGAGTATACTCCGTGGCCTCCTCCCAGTAGGACATGTCCAAGATACCTCCATAGTTTTACAGCATGTTTTGTAAATTACCGCATTTTGTTCGACATCCTCCTCGTGAAATCCAAACAGCACTGAGTCAAATTCCCTGTTCGTCTGAAACTTACACTGTTCCCATATTTTTTTCCTATCTGGTAGTGTATAAACATGCATGCTGAGCCCAGTGTGCCAGGTAGAAAATTTTCCAGTTGGGATTAATGATGCATTCGCAGCGTGTGGGAGGGAAAAAAAACAACAACTCAGATTGAATTGCATGCAGACAGCTTAATATTGGCATGGCCATTTATACTCGATGGTTACGATAAAGCCATTTTAACCATCGTAGGTGGGAAAAACTCTCGACATATCGAGTGTATTCGATATATTGCTCAGCTCTACTTCATGCTCGGCTATGAATAGCTACAGTGCTACCACCACCTGATAAAGTCGAGAGGACCACAACATCTACAAAAAGAGATTTTAAGGTCATTAAGGTGGAGGCCTTTTGCCACCTGGGTTGAAATTGGGTCCATAAAAACTTTGAACAGAATCATTAGTAAAGGATAGCCCTGGAAAAGTCCAATGCCCACTGGAGATAAGTCTGACTTATTGCCGGAAATGCAGGCCAAGCTCTTGCTGTAGTTGCACGAAAACTAAATAACTCATAACAAAAGGCCAGAAACCCCACTTACCCCAGCAGCACGACCCACAGAATAGCCTGAGAGGCACAGTCGAATGCCTTCTTCAAGTCCACAAAACACATGTAGACTAAACTCCCACACACATTTAAATATCCTTAAAAATATAGAAAAGTGTTCTGTGACCAGGACAAAAACCACATTGTTCCTCTTGAATCTGAGGTTCGACTAACGTACGAACTCTACTTTTCGGTACTCTGGAATAGATCTTCTCAGGGAGGCTGGGGAGTGTGATTCCCTTGTAATTGGAGCACACCCTCCGAGTCCCTTCTTAAATGTGGGAACCACTATCCCAGTCTGCCAATTCAGAGGCACTGCCCCAGATCTTGACATGACGTTGCAGAGGCGTGTCAACCAAGTCAGCCATACAACATCTAGAGACTTAAGGAAATCAGGACCAATCTCATACTACCAAGGGGCACTGTCACCAAAGAGTTATATTACCTCAGTGACCTTACCCCAGTGATGGGCGAGTTATCCTCAGACCCTACGTCCTCTACAGAAGAGGTGACAGTGGGATTAAGGAGGTACCTGAAGTATACCTGACTATATCCTCAGTTAAAGTCAGTAGTATCACTCTGCACTATAGACCATGTGAGTAGAGCACAACTTTCCCCTCCTAAATCACTTGATGGTTTGACAGAATCACTTTGAGGCAGTCTGAAAGTCTTTTTCGTTACTGAACTCCTCACACCCAAGTTTTTGCTTCAGCCACCTCCTGAGCCATGTCTGCTTGGCCTGCTGGTACCCATGTGCCGCCACCAAATTGCCACAGGCTAACCAAGTCTTCTACAGCTTGATGGCTCCCTTCAAATGGATGCTGCATCCTTGAGACTGAAGAGGAGAGGGACAGTCTGGATTCTTATCTGCACTCAATTCAAAAGTCTGCATCTCTGAACACATGAGGGTGCATCATGGTGATTTCCAAAGTCACAGATTTCACAAATTAGTACATTCTGTTTTTATTTACATGTTACACAGCATCCCAATTTTTTTGGGAACTGTACAAAAACATAGTGAATAGGATCCACATTAATACAATACAGATTGAATGTGCTGTTACTATTTATCAGACATTGCTGTTTCTTCTGGATTCTAGGTCTTGTTAGATACAAAGTATCTGTTCAAGGTGCTGCAACAGCCACCCTGAAGGTTACTCTGATGGACAAAGATGGTCACTGTGTGGCCTCCTCTAACACACCATCTGGAGTGCTCAAAGTTGTAGATGTGAAGCTGTGGTGGCCGTACTTGATGCACGAGAATCCAGGTTACCTTTATTCTATGGAGGTAAGACAACATGCTCGCAGGCATAGAGTTGTGTTTCTGCAGTGTGATGTGGTTTGACAATATGGCCATTAGATTTTGAAGGCTCATTAAGTGGGGTTTTTAAGAAGTAATAATCTTTTATTAATTGGTTAGTAGAGTGTACAGTGTAAAAATCACGGTTTATACCAAGAGGAAAAGCGAAAACCAGGATTTTGACTTATCCAGGTAACTTCAGGGTTAACCCTGGGCTTTCTGTGCCATGATGGTTCACTTTTTACAGGGACACACTTGTCAAGGTGTGTGAAGGTACCTCCAAATTAGATATCAACAGGTAAGAAGTCGCCACCTGTTTACCAATCAATTCTCTACAAAATAACGCCCCTGTTCCTGGAAGATCCTTCAGACCTCTTCAGGGAGAGTAGGATCTAAAGTTGGTTTGTTTTTGCTTTTTTTAATTTGGATCTAATGTCTTTGTGTTAGAAGAAACTTTAATCTTTGATTTTTTTATTTATTGTTCTATAAACATTAGCCTAATATGCGAGTTTCAGTTTCAGTTCAACTGGAAGTGCCACGTTTTCCCTGATTCTTTTATTCACAGCATGTTTTAAGTGCATTATAGATTCTTTGCTGGGGGAATACTTTTTATATTTGCAGCTTGTTAAGCTGTACCTTACAAAAAACACTGAATGAACCCTAAACTGTGTGTTGCATTGTTACAAGAATGTGCGTGTATTAACATTGTGATTTAGAAAATATATAAATATTATTATACTTGATACTAATCTGCTGCTAAACCTCTCTTATACTGGAAAATTGTACTACTAGCAATCACAACACACACCTGTTCAGTAAATTGAATATATTTCACTTTAACATGAAATGCTTATGCTGATGTAATGTTAGCTTATTCTTATGCTAATATCAGTAAGCTTCTCAGCAACCATCCTAACATTTTAGTCGGTGTCTTGTTGAGATAAACATAATAACCTTTTAAACAAATGATGTGCTGCCATGTCTGTTTGAAAACAGTTTGTTTAATTACGTGGGATCGTAATTTTGTTTTGATATCAAATTGGCTACAGAGAATTGCACAGTTCTACTGGTATTGGTGCCAACTGCTACATTTTTGGTGACATCATGTCTGCTGAAGAAGATGTAAAGAACAACGTTTCTACCATTTTCTTTAACCTCTAGGTCCACCTAATAGCAGTCAGTGAGACATCAACATATGAGGATGTGTATACTCTGCCAGTCGGCATCCGCACAGTCAACGTTACCAAGACCCAGTTCCTCGTTAACAACAAGCCATTTTATTTCCATGGTGTCAATAAACATGAGGACTCTGATGTGAGTACCACTAGAGGGATGAAAATCCAGGAGGACTCTGTCTTATTTGTCTTTGAAGCAATGTTCAACATTAACTTGAATCACAATTAAGGTAGACTTAATTTAATGACCTCATCTTTGTTTTCCTGGTTTTAATGTGTTGTAGATTCGAGGTAAAGGATTGGACTGGGCCCTAATTGTAAAGGACTTTAACTTAATTAAGTGGTTGGGAGCCAACTCGTTCCGTACCAGCCACTACCCCTATGCTGAGGAGATCCTGCAGATGTGTGACCGTCATGGGATTGTGGTGATAGATGAGTGCCCAGGTGTTGGCATCAAAGACATGTAAGTGTCACTAAACACATCTCTGTAGCCTATGAGTATGTTTGAGGTCAACAGTAAGAAATTCTGTGTTACAATGTGTGAAGATATGGAGAAACTTACATATTGGTATGGCAATCCTGTGACTCGGCACAAGGGAGTGCATCAGTGTTTGTGTTCTAGTACATTAGGCTAGAAAAACTGTGAGAGTCCTGTTCCTCCTGAGGCGGCTGATTACATCAAGCGTATGTGAGCAACACAACACCGGCAACTTGTACCAGGTGTCAGGTGTAGGTCTATAGCAGGGAGTGGTTGCTGTCTCTACTGAAAGGAGCTGTACCAGGACTGGGTCTGTTGGACCACATCCCAATTATAATTTATGGAATGAAGCTCAGCATTCAATGCTAAACTCCCCTCCATACTGTTAACCCTAACTCCATGACACACATGGAAGTGAACTCTATATATGTTACCTGGCTTTTTTAGTTAAACGACAACAGCAGGTGAAAGTCAAATCTAATCTTTCACATACATTTTATAGGAATGGGAGCCACCCAGGGATATGTAACCTCTCTACTTCTTTTCAGATTATGTACAGATAGTTGCAGGAAGCCGTATTTAAACAACTAGGTCAGCCATTTCCAAAGTCAAGAGCGCTGTAGCCCACTTAAAATTTAGAAAATCCATCCGGACCCACCCAGTTCTTAAATCTTCACTCTAATCAAAATACAAGAGAAAGTTATGTTTATTTCCTTGAAATTTTGGTTAAAAAAACAAACACAAGTTGTTGGCTATAAATTGCTAACGCTACCCAGTCCTATACAAAGTGTTACGGCCAATATATGATCCATCTGTAACTGGGACACAAACATCAATACAAGAGCAGTAAAGTTAGGTCATAAACATAAACAGTAACCAGTAATGTCGTAAACTAACCATCTCCTATTATCAGTTTTAATTCACTTTTTATATAAACAAATACATTTTATAAATATGTGACAGTACTTGTGAGTGACTTCAAACTAAATGCCTGTTATTACCGTACTTCCCACCTGCAGTACCTTTGTGGCCACACTCTGGTAACCACTGAACTGGATGATTAGGTTCCCTAAATTACAATATTTCTTAGCTTGTCAACCAAAGACCTGGATATATAAATTTACAAATGTGATACAAAGGATTGTGCAGTGATTGGTGGGATTTAACCTTTTTAATAAAAATAACGAAAAAGGTTAAGATCCTATATTTGCTGGAGCTCATAGCCTAGTTCTACTTTGAAGAGAATCACATCTAAAGCTGCGTATACAGTGTATGATTTTTGGACCACAATATGACCAACCAATGTGTATGCTGCATGAAGTGACATATCATCCAACAAAGAACAAAATCTGGTTGAACTGTGGCAGCAGAAGCTTATTCGTAAGTTATGTGTAACTCCAGGGGAACTTCAGGCCTCAAGGGCCGGTGTCCTGAAGGTTTTAGATATCACCCTGGGTAAACACACCTGAATCAAATGATTCGGTTATTATCAGGGCTCTGGAAAACTTCAAGACATGTTGAGGAGGTAATTTAGCCATATAAATAAGCTGTGTTGAATCAAGGACACATCTAAAACCTGCAGGACAACGGCCCTTGAAGCCTGGAGTCTCCCCACCCCTGGTCTAATCATTCATTGTAAATAAATATCAAACTTGACATCAGACCTAAGATGATTAATGTCAAACATTTTAGCAAGTAATTAGATAATGAGAGAGCTAAAATTTAAGTTTGTTTAAGGGCCTGGCCAAGTTGCACAGCAAACACTAAAGTCTGCATAATGTAAATATGAATAAATAGAATACTAATACTAATCAATAATGTATTGAGAATAAGTGTGCCTATTTTATTACTTTTGCAGGGGGTCAATATGCACGACACGATTTCCATCTGAAGTTCAAATGAACAATTAAACAGAGTGCTTTAAGCCTATTTGCATGTGTTGTAATTAATTTTGCGGACCCATACTGAGAAGCACAACAGTTGTGAGTTAGGTCTTCACTTCTTGCAGTGCTAGCTTTGTCTTGTGGTCTCTGTAGAGCCCAAAAGATGGATTGATCTAAGTCGTTAGTCTTTCAGCTCAGGCTGAGATGTCTTTTGTGCCTTGCTGATAGTCGCAGTTTTGGAAACTCCTCTCTGTCTCACCACTTGGTTGTCATGGACGAGCTTGTGCGCCGGGACAAGAACCATCCCTCTGTGGTCATGTGGTCGGTAGCCAATGAGCCCGCCTCAGAGATGCCTCCTGCTGAATTTTATTTCAAGTGAGTACAGGTTATTTTTCTTTTGAGGTGTAAAGCACTTATTATAGCCACTGTTCATATAGTCATCACTACAGAATCAAGCAACATGATGCCAAATGGTTCAATTTGTTTTTAAACTGTAAATTTAAATGGTAATTCAAACATATGTTCTGTCATGCTGAAGGCCTAAGAGAATAAAATAGTTTCTTCAGATTAAACTGGTACTTGTGGCTGCTCTCCTATTTCACATTGGGTCACCACAGCAGATGGATGTGCTGAGGCTGGGATTGGGTTTATGCAACTCTTGATCGAGTTACCACTATACCATGGAGCCACTAATTACTTCAGGTTAAAGACTAGTAGAAAAGAAATGTTTGTCTGTCATTGATTATGTGACATTCTAACTATGCATCTGATAATCCTGGTGACTCCTCAGGTATAGCAACGTCAACAACATTTGTTTTCCTTGCAGGACTTTGATAAAGCATACCAAAGCTCTGGACCATACCCGACCTGTCACCTACATCACAGACAGTAACTATGCCAGGGACAAAGGGGTGAGCTTCCACAGCCTTCACCTCACTATCAAGAAAATATTAAACTAACAAAAGATGCACAGCACTTTGAGACCACCCTTGAGTAGCAATTTACAATTTAGCAACAAGCCTGCACCTGTGACCCCACCCCCCACCCCATGGGAGTACCTTAAAATCCATCCATGAAGGAATGGCTGTGCGAGTACACAAAGTTTTATGGAAATACATTTTATAATTTTTGTCTAACAACAAATATGCTTTAAGCTTGTACATGAATGATAAAGGAAAGCTCAAGAAGGTGGAGTTTTCTTGCGGCCTTTAAAATATAAAAAAAAATATGTCGTCATCATGTTGAAGAATACCTCTAAAATATTTAAAATTATTTATTTTTTTTGCCCTCTAGGCTCCCTTTGTAGATGTTGTATGTGTAAACAGTTACTTCTCCTGGTACCATGATCCAGGCCACTTGGAGGTCATTCCTATTCAGCTCAACGCTCAGTTTGAGAATTGGTATGGAAAATACAAGAAACCCATAATCCAGAGTGAATATGGAGCAGATGCACTTCCAGGGCTTCACATGGTGAGAATACACTCACTCACTCAGTGACCTAGTCACCTGTCACTTCAGCATCTTTAACAAGTTTTACTGTCACTCTACAGGATCCACCCATGATGTTCACTGAGGAGTACCAGAATGCTCTCCTGCAGAGCTACCATGATGTGTTTGACCAGAAGAGGAAGCAGTATGTTATTGGTGAACTCATCTGGAACTTTGCAGACTTCATGACTGCACAAGGTACTGCAGCTTCAAAATAAAGCAACCTGTAGAACCACAACTGCTGCTGTTTTTCCTGTTTCTACAGTACTGATAGTATACAGTATAACCTATGTTTTGTCTAAAGATGAGAGCTCTTTTCCTCCTAGGTGATGGTTTATGGATTAAAGGGAAACTCAAAAGGAAATCTGGGCTATAAAAAAAAATGGCAACATAGTCAAGTTTCTAGATCAACTGCTGTGGAATAAAATGACCCCTCTTGACATTCTGCACACACCATTAGACACACACTACAACTACTGGATTCTACACACTGTCACTTTAACCACTTTAAATCCACACTGCACAAGTTTTTGCACAAACTGTAAATACCAAACAAGTGTCTTAGTATTAAATATTAAGATAATTTAACAATAATACGTAGTATTATTATTTATTATTTTCTTCTGCACACTGTCTACGGGTAAATGTGGCTACACTGTTTATCTGTATATGAAAATAAAACTTAAAATATTGCAGCTTTATTCAGTCACCTTATTATATTCTGCCCTGTAACAATGATATTTTCAAATTGTCTGTCTACAGCAATCCATCGTGTGGTGGGGAACAAGAAAGGTATTTTTACCAGGCAAAGGCAGCCTAAAGCAGCAGCCTTCATCTTGAGGAAGAGGTACTGGAGACTGGCTAATGAGACGGGGAGACTGCCTCCTTGGACTAAATACCCCTGTTCACTCTGAAACTGTGTTGAAGGTAACCAGTCTAGGACATGCTCCGAACCTTTTAAGCAATAATCTGAACAAATTCTGTGACATCCTGTTTGTAAAAATGCATGTGCATACTGAGCTTAACTATTTAACATTGATTATTTATTGCAGCAGTAGGGAACATAGAAAACAGCCTTACCTATGGGACAAGTCACATTTCTAAATGTAAACACAATCAGCTCTCCTTAGGACACCATTAACACTTCTGTTCATGGGTGCCTTAACATTCCTGCCCAGTTATAATGCCTCTGTGGGCCCAGTGGGTGAACTGTTGGGCCCCCAGGAAGGAATTCTGTGGGCACTCCCCACTGGACTTGCCCATGTGGGGCCTCTGTAATCTAGCCTATGTGGGGCCCAAAGAACTGTTTCTCTTTTGGGGAATTCTGTGGGCACTCTGTGGCAACCCATAGTGGGCTTGCCAACTTGTGGGCTGTGTTGGTCTGCCCACAGTACCCCCACAAGGGGGTATGTTTGCTGGGTGTTGAACACTTTGCTGCAGCTCTTTTACTAATATGTCTCTCTAACTTTTGTTTTGTTTTGGGTTTTTTCAGATTGATGCAGAAGTCACATCAAGTCCCACCATGGTGACATTCACCGGTGTAGGCGATCCACTACTTGATTCTGTGAGCACGGTGGCAGAACAGACTAATCTTCTGCTGTCGCTTCTGAGGATGCAGTATGATCAGTAGACTCCTGACTATTGTTCATCTAAAGTGACCTTGGAGTCATTTTCTATACGTTGAATGTTTCCCTGTGCTGCTCATTTAAATTCAAAACCTGCTGCTAGTTCAGTCATGGTGATTAAGGAATGTTGTTTTGTTGTTGTTGTTGTTCAGAAACGTTTTTCATAGGTGGACACTTTTTTTTTTTGCCCAAAGTCACTTGAAGTGAATATCGTTTACTTTCTGTGGTCTCTCATCACCACGTCACTGCAAATCGCTTTCAGTGTGTATCCAGCTTTACAAGTATTATCAGCCATTCCAGTCACTATGAAGTCACCCACACCAAATAAAGAATAAAAGCAAAGTTAGGCCTGTTTTACAATAAAGAAGAGCTAGTCTTTGCTATCTGATTGTGGTGATAACATTATTTTATTTTATTTCTGTTTTATTTTTGCTTCAAAAATCTTTCATTCAAGGCTAAGTACAGGGAAGATGCATCATTGGCATTGGATGCTACTTATATTGAGTACGCCTTGCTAGCACCAGGATGAACCCCTTTTTGCCTTCAGAACTGCTTTTACTCTGTAACATAGAGTCAACAAGGTACTGGAAAGATTGCTCAGGCATTTGTCCGTTGCTCATCCATGATAAAAATCTACTATTCCACCACCACATACCAAAGGTGCTCTATTAGACTGAGATCTAGTAACTTTGGAGGTCATGTGAGTAAAGTGAACTCATTTTCATGCTCAAAACCAGTTTGAAATTTGTGATTTGAGCTGTGTGACATGGCATAGTATCCTGCTGGCAGCAGACGTCATACGATGGGTAAGACCGTGATCCTAAAGGATCCTGAATGGACATGGTCAATAACTGTACTCAGGTTGGTTGTACTATTTTAAACTGTGCTCAATGGCACTCAAAGGCCACTTCATTAGATAGAAGGTGTCATGTGTTTTTCTGTCCTCAAACTGTATAAATGAAAAAGGGTGTACTGAAAATGACTGTCTGGAAGAACATTCTCTTTCATGCAAGCAGATTCTCCTTTTACACTGCATGTTTAACCAGTTGGGTTCCACAAGGTTAAATTCTGGGATAAGTTATTCTCCTTTTACAAGCTTCCTTTAGCCGCTATCAATCAATCTTTTTCTGGCATTTCTTATCATTTTTATGCCAGTGACATTCAACTGTACAAGTCTTCTATTTCACCAGCTGAATAGGCTGTCCATCCTAGTTTGCTGTGATCAGACAGTGGATTAATATTTCTAAATAAAGTATCACACCAACTACAAAGCAGTTACTTGTGTGTTGTTAGTAACTCATGGTATCTTTTAAAAATTCTAAGTAAATGATTAACAAAATATTTAAATGTACATTTATTTTAGATAACAATTTACAAATGAAACTGAAAGGCGAGCAGTACTTGCAGATTGAAACAGGTCTCAGCTATCCACACAACAGAAAAAGGAATGAGACAAAGCATAAAATGATACAAAGCATTTAAATATACATTGCAAGATACAAAAATAATCTGAGGTTTAGAAGATACTGAAATGTAAATAGGACCCCAGAGTATGTGTGAGAGAGTGAGTGGGGGCGGGTACCTCTAAGAGACAATGTGACACACTCAGCCACGGGTACTTTCAATTTTACTATGCTGTTAAATATAGTAATAATATTTTGAAATATGTCAATTAAAAACACAAATAAGTCTATCCCCAAACAACAGTCAGTATTTTACAGAGCTTCACAAACAGTTGTGAACCCCATAAACAAAGTGTCCAGCATACTTGTCCATCAAGGTCTTAAATAATCTTGTCTTAAAGACCTCATGGTATCTCATAACCGAATAAAGCATTTCACTCTCAGACTGCCTGCTTGCTTACGTTTTCTAGGATATTTACAAGTAGAATGGGAGGCAGAGCCTTCAGCTTTCAGGTCCCTGTTGAACCAGCTGCCAATTTGGATTTGGGAGACCGACACCCTCTCTAATATTAAGATTAGGCTTAAAACTCTCTTTTTAATAAGCCTTATAATTCATTCATTCATTCACTCATTCATTTTATTTTGTTTCACACATGGTACAACAGTAATTATTTTCCTACACACAAACCTTCCTTTCAATGAAAATAACGCTGTATCCATGCATGAAAAGGATCAAGAAGAAGAATACATTCTTATTAACACCTGCCACCTATCTATAACAGTGCAAGTAGGAAAATACAATCTGACACTATTTTACACACAGTTATAATGTGTGTAAAATAGTGTTAGTGGTACATTTTGTTGTTTGTTTTTGTTTTTGTGCACTTTATGTTCAACTTTATTGTTGTGCCTGAAATGAACAAATTAAAAAAAAACAAAAAAAAACTGCAACACCCAAACTGATAATTACCTTTGCTTTAATTTTTCTTTTCTTTTTTTAAAATTACAACGAAAGTATTCTTCAGGAATAGTTCTCCAGGGTTCTTGAAGTACATTCGAAGCTCTTCTTTGGATGTTGGCTGCCTTTTGTTCCCTTCTCTGTCAAGATGATCCCCACTATTCACTAATGTTGAGGTCCAGGCTGTGGGGAGGCCAATCCACAACTGATAGCGTTCCAGTATGTGTTTTTCTATCTGAAGATGGTGGTGTTGTAAATGCTATTTATTGTTTAATTACAATAGCATAATGGTGATAGGGAGGCCCCAACCCCACCTCCCTAATGTGGGAGCCAACCAATAGGACCACTCCCTCCATGACTGCGACCAGTAAGACCACAATCATTACCAGCATTTGGTGAGAGTAGGAAGGAAAACCTGACTTTAAACAGGAAGAAACCTCCACAGAACCATGCTCAGGGTGGGGCAGCTATCTGGCAGGACCAATCAGGTTTGAGGGCAGGAAGACAGACAAACCATATTAATCACATTAGCATAATGATGATAGGAAGGCCCCAACCCCGCCTTCCTAATCTGGGAGCAGACCAATAGGACTGCTCCCTCCATGACTGCAACCAGTAAGACCACAATAATCACCATCTAACAAGGTACCAGTGGTATGAAACACACATGTTGCATTCCACTTGTGGCACCACTGTGGCAGTCCGGTAAACAGATCCCTGGTGGCAGGAAACTAAGTCAGTGGGTCAGAGGGGGCCAGCCGAGATTCAGTCTCTGAGGATGTTACATGTTGTTGGACACTGGGCTTGAAAGGTGGGGTGTAATGATGATTGTCCATCAGCAAAATTCAGTGTTTGAATTGTTTTCTGTCTTTCCCATCTTCATCATCCTTTCATTTTCGCTTCCAGTGTCCAGCTGATGCTGATGTAGATGGCGCTGACACACGGTCATCTGGATCTGGAGGTGATGTCTGACAATTTGCTGCATGACCTGACTCATTTGCTGCCTATCTGGTCATGAATTTCTTCTCTCATCTTTTATTTTTCTGTCATGGTCCTGGGTCATTTGACCCAGTGTTTTGTGTTTATTATTATTATGATCTTGTTCATTCTGATTATGTATTCGGGTTTAGACTTTTTGGTTTTTAGGGTTTTGGTTCTGTGTTCCCTCTGTTTAGTGTCTGCCCATGTGTTCCCTCTGTACTCTGTCTGTTACTGTCTCTCTGAGTCCACTCTGTGCATTTCCTGTTTTATTTTGAAGGTCTGTGTCTTATGTCAGTGTGTTTAGTTTTGTACTCTCCCTGTCTCGTCTGTGTAATCAGTGTCAGACGTGTCTCCCAGCTGTTTCCTTTCAGTCCTGTTCACCTCTTGTATTTAGTTGTATTTAGTGTCTGCATCTTCCCCTGCTCGTTTTCGCATCGTCCCTCATTCTACTCTGTGTTCTGTTTGCCCGTTTTCCTGCCTGTTGCTTTCCCAGTTTATATATATATATATATATATATACTGTATCCAGTAAGGGTCCTAAGGCTAGACCCCCTATGCTAAACAAGCCTACCGCAGACATGAGCGACAGATAAATATGAAGGCATGCCGGCTCGGACGTCGCCCGGATCAACAAGGTCCGCGTCAGGTGTTGAGGAACCAGGGCACCCTGACAACAAGTGGGCTACTGGAACAAGAAGGCATCGGTGGGCAAGAGACGAAAACAGGACGTTGTTGGAATGCTACTACGCAAGTAACCCTGGCGGAAGGGGTTACATGAATAGGATGAGGGACCTATGGATTCTTCGATACCCAACATCCAAAATGACGGCGAAACAACTAGTAGCTCAGTGTTCCAACATTTGAAAGAAGGGACTGCTCTCACAGCTAGAGATTGACGAGGTACAACATATATGCTACGGCAAGGAGGAGTCAGGACGCCAGGTCAGGGGGGAGATATCATCACCCCCACCCGAGATTGGGTACATAGCCCCAAGTGTGATAGGAGAAGGATCGTTGAGTGCGAGAGGAACTGACCTGAAAGATAGGATCATGGCCAAGCTTGAAACCTGGATCCCCCGTAGCCGGTTACCAAGATTACGTGAAGTACCCTCAGAAGGTCTGCTAGATGATGTTAATGCAGCACTACAGACGATACCTATAACCACGATTACCGACACTAACAAGCTGATCTACACTACGGCAGCAGTGATCAGTGAGATGCTTGGCTACAAGTTGAACAGCCACAAGGGGCAGTACCCTCCATGGAGAAGGAGGCTAGAGGGCAAGATCAAAGTAGCACGAAGGGAGGTTAGCCAACTAACGGAGTTGCAGAAAGGCGCAACAAAGCATAAGAAATACAGCAAGCTGTCCATACCTGAGGCCTTGGAAACTGCCAAGCAAAGACTCACAGCCTTGGCCAGCTGCTTGAGGAGGTACACCAGAGAGATAGAAGACAGGAGAATAAACCAGCTGTTCTCCACAGAACCAGCAAAGGTGTACTCTCAGTGGCAAGGGAACAATAAGAGAACAGCACCACCAAGGCTGGAGACGGAGCAATACTGGAAGAGCATATGGGAGAAGGACGCAACCCATAACGGCAATGCTCAGTGGCAGACATCCAAGAAAGGGTCTCCAGTATGAAAAGTTGGACAGCACCAGGGCCCGACATGGTTCACGCCTAATGGCTGAAGAAGCTGACTGCACTCCTCGAGCGTCTGGCAGCACAAATGAACCAGCTGCTAGTTAACGAGATACACCCGGAATGGCTAACCGAAGGTCGGACGGTCCTGATCCCCAAGGACCCCAAGAAGGGACCGGTCTCATCCAACTACCGACCCCATCCAACTACCGACCAATAACCTGCCTCAGCACTACATGGAAGCTCCTGTCAGGCATCATATCGGCTAAGATGAACAGGCACATGGGTCAATACATGAGCGGGGCACAGAAAGGGATTGGAAAGAATACCAGAGGCGCAAAACACCAGCTACTGGTAGACAGAACAGTCAGCCGAGACTGCAAGACCAGACTGACCAACCTGTGCACAGCCTGGATTGATTACAAGAAGGCCTATGACTCAATGCCCCACAGCTGGATACTGGAATGCCTAGAATTGTACAAGATCAACAGGACCCTAAGAGCCTTCATCAGGAACTCAATGGGGATGTGGCGTACAACACTAGAGGCCAACTCCAAGCCCATAGCACAAGTCACCATCAAGTGCGGGATCTACCAAGGAGATGCTCTGTCCCCACTGCTGTTCTGCATAGGCCTGAACCCCCTCAGTGAGATCATTAACAAGACTGGCTACGAATACCGACTACGAAACGGAGCGATTGTTAGCCACCTCCCGTACATGGATGACATCAAGCTGTATGCCAAGAGTGAATGAGACATCGATTCACTGATACACACTACCAGGCTATACAGCAATGACATTGGAATGTCATTTGGACTGGAGAAGTGTAGTCGGATGGTAACAAAGAGAGGGAAGGTAGTCAGAACTGAGGGGATTGAACTACCAGAAGGCAACATTGCAGACATAGAGGACAGTTACAAGTACCTGGGGATCCCGCAGGCGAATGGGAACCATGAAGAGGCCGCTAGGAAAGCTGCAACCACCAAGTACCTGCAGAGGGTCAGGCAAGTCCTGAGGAGTCAGCTGAACGGTAAGAACAAGATCCGGGCCATCAACACCTACGCCCTGCCCATGATCAGGTACCCTGCTGGGGTAATAGGCTGGCCAAAGGAGGAGATAGAAGCCACTGACATAAAGACAAGAAAGCTCCTGACCATGCATAGAGGGTTTCACCCCAAGTCCAGCACCCTGAGGCTGTACGCTAAGCGGAAGGAAGGGGGCCGGGGACTGGTGAGTGTCAGCACCACAGTCCAGGATGGGACAAGAAACATCCACAAATACATCACGAAGATGGCCCCAACTGACAGTGTGCTCAGTGAATACCTCAGGCAGCAGAAACCCAAGAAAGAGGAGGAAGGCGAGGAACCATCATGGAAGGACAGGCCCCTGCACGGTATGTACCACCAGCAGATAGAGGAGGTGGCTGATATCCAGAAATCCTACCAGTGGCTGGACAAAGCTGGACTGAAAGACAGCACAGAGGCACTAATCATGGCAGCACAAGAACAAGCTCTGAGTACAAGAACTATAGAGGCTGGGGCCTATCACACCAGGCAAGACCCCAGGTGCAGGTTGTGTAAAGATGCCCCAGAGACAATCCAGCACATAACAGCAGGGTGCAAGTGCTAGCAGGCAAGGCATACATGGAACGCCATAACCAAGTGGCCGGCATAGTGTACAGGAACATCTGTGCCGAGTATAACCTGGAAGTCCCGAGGTAAAAATGGGAGATGCCCCCAAGGGTGATGGCGAATGACCGAGCTAAGATCCTGTGGGACTTCCAGATACAGACGGACAAAATGGTGGTGGTTAACCAACCGGACATAGTGGTGGTAGACAAACAGAAGAAGACGGCTGTAGTGATTGATGTAGTGGTTCTGAATGACAGCAATATCAGGAAGAAGGAACACGAGAAGCTGGAGAAATACCAAGGGCTCAGAGAAGAGCTCGAGAGGATGTGGAGGGTGAAGGTAACGGTGGTCCCCGTGGTAATCGGAGCACTAGGTGCGGTGACTCCCAAGCTAGGCGAGTGGCTCCAGCAGATCCCGGGAACAACATCGGAGATCTCTGTCCAGAAGAGCGCAGTCCTGGGAACAGCTAAGATACTGCACAGGACCCTCAAGCTCCCAGGCCTCTGGCAGAGGACCCGAGCTTGAAGGATAAACCGCCCACAGGGGCAAGATGGGTGGTTTTTTTTTTTTTTTATATATATATATATATATAATATATATAGAGAGAGAGATAAGCTACATGTAGGACACATGCAGCTTTGGAAGATGGGTGCAACACTGAGTTTTGAGCTCAGCTCAAAGTTCAGTGTTTAAATTGTTTTGGCTGGGGGGGCAATAACACAATAACACAGGAGCATCTCCGTCATCATCACTGTCACTGTTATCTGTGTCACTATCAGGACCATTTTCAGGGACACTTTCAGTGTCACTCTCAGACTCCTCATCTTCCCACCACCTCATTTCCTCAATTATCAGATCTTCTGCTTGCTCAGCTGGGTTTAATTCAAAGTCTCCTGCTCCATTATTGTCCCAGGGTCCTTCTATTTCCTGAGGTGGATTTCTTTCAATGCCTCCTACTGGAACATCAACCACCTCCTCATCTTCTTCATCATCTTCCTCATTAGCCTCTTCCTTGTCATTCTGAAGATTGTCCTCCTCAATATCACGTTGTGGCAGCTGATTAATAACTTGACCCAGAACACGGAGGTTTTCTTCATTCAATAGACCGTGCAACAGACCGTTTTGTGGTCCGTCTCCTCTCTCCATTTTTTTTTTAGGATGAAAACAGTCTGCTACAATAGACTGGAGGAATCTGGTCGGTACAGCTGTCAAACGTTAGCTGACTGGTTTCAAACTTTTAAAATGTCCTTGAAAAAGATTTGAAATCTCTTTAGCAAACTGTTTAAACACAAGGAGCAAATGTGGACTAATCGCTAATGAGTGCTGTGATGAACGCTGCGAACTGTTTACTGATATTTCTCCACCAACCACATCCAAATTAAATGATGCAGAGATGAACGTCATAGATTTTTTTTGTAGTTCTGTGTTCTGACTCTCGTGACGTCATCAACTGTGGTTCATTCTGATGAAGCTGTTGAACGTTCTGCTGGTGAAAAAATGTCACCGGTGACTTTGAAACTTTTACAGGTGAAGCATTTTCCACAACGCTTTGAATGAATTATAGTGACAGAAAGAGGGTTAGGGTTAGGGCTGGTCACCAGCTTGGTGTGTGACCAAGCGTGGCCAGCATGAGGAGGAGGTGCCAGGCTGTTGTGGCTGTGTAAGGTTCTTCCACATGTTACTGAGGCCCCTACTTTTCATGGCCACAACCCACATACTCAACTCTGCTGCTCAACCCATATTTTCCTTACAAATGTGACACCATTTCATAAACAGGGTTTCCAGCTGCATAAGATTTATTGCCAAGAAGCATAGTTGCAACAAAGAAGAAAATTGACCAAACACAAACTGTCTCACCTTTTGTGCTCAGTTTATGTTTGCAAAAATCAGACATGAAGTCACTCAGTTTTATGATAAGGGGTGATATCATGTAAAGGTGAAGCAGGCATTAGTTATCGCTGCAACCCTACAGATGGGAGGAAGC
Organism: Oreochromis niloticus; assembly: GCF_001858045.2. Classification (NCBI taxonomy): domain Eukaryota; kingdom Metazoa; phylum Chordata; class Actinopteri; order Cichliformes; family Cichlidae; genus Oreochromis; species Oreochromis niloticus. Next base: position 6,318,540 of record NC_031975.2, read on the forward strand.
CCATGTTGCACAGGCTAGGACAGGTACCAGGGAGGTTAGACTAGATGGCACGCTTCTGATACTTATTAATATCTGATGAAACATATGGGAGAGATCTGAACTACTTACTCCGATGCAGGATTTAGTCTTCTTTAAGGTTTAGTGTGATAATAAAAGGCAGCTGGTGATCAATTCTGCTGTATGGCAGCACATATGGTGTCCAAAGTTTTTCAAAATTGGAGAATGTCAGAATGCCAGAATATGTATTTATTAAAAGTGGAGTCATTTTTCACTGTTTCACTTCAGAAGGATAAATCTTTGCACAGATGATGTTTATATGTTGATTACTGACTTACTGGATTAAAATGTTAACTAAAGCATATTTTAAAGGGGTTAATATTTTTATATTAGTCGCATATGTATCCCCTCACACTTCGACACAATAACTCAGTGTAAAAATAATGAAAAATATAATGTTTGCATTGCCTTGTAATCTAATATATATCTTACATTACGCAGGATGTAAATCTTTTTGGCCATCTTTTTTTCAACATGTTCAATATGAGATTTCCATGTTAACTTGTATTCCACTATTACACCCAGAAAACGGAGTTCTGTAACTCTCTCAATCAATACTCCATCTAGATAATACTACCTCTTCCTCCTCTACACGATTTTCAACTATCATAAACTTTGTTTTTGGCAAATTCAGCCATAACTTATTTACATCACACCATTTTTTTTAGTTTTTTCATTTCAATAACCTCAACTTTAGCCAATTTTTTCAAGTTTTCTCCAGAATAATAAAAAAATTGTGTCATCTGCAAACAAAACAAAATTTAACATTTTTGACAAATCATAAATGTCGTTTATATATAAATTTAAAAAGTAGGACAGGATCAGGAGAACCTGAACCCTCCCTTAGTTATGCCTAGGCTGCTGAAAGCTTCCCATGATGCACTGAGCATTTCTTCTTCATTCACCTTTCTTCACTCGGTGTTTATATACCACTCTGCATTTAATGCTTAATTATTTTTGTCACAGCTTTTGTCCTGCCTCCCTACTGTAACCCCCAACCGGTCGCAGGACATGGCTGCCCCTCTCTGAGCCTGGTTCTGGGGTCGTCTGGTTGTTGGGATTTTCTCTCTGTAGGGTCTTAAAGGACTTTGAGGGGACTATTGTTTGGTGATATATAATTGATATTAATCATAGCATAATCATACATCAATTCATGTGGTTCACCTAGGTTCATCATTTTAAATGCACATGTGCAGTAGTTGTATTAATCATGCTACATATTATTATTATTACCACTGAGACAGGGCAGCTATAGCTATACATAGTGTAAGATTAACACAGGATAAACATAACTTAGCATCAATAAAAGAATAAAGCTGTGAATTTCTTTTTAAAAGCCATTCATTTTATTCACTTTATTGGGGCAGAAAAATAGATTCATTTACTACAGTCTGAAACAAGGAAACATACAAAAGTCCGTGCAATGTAATATAATGTAATGTAAAGTATACCTATCAAAAGAAAACACTGGACAAAACTGCTAGAACAGGGATCTAGTTTCATTTGCGGATGAATATCAGTCGATGACGCTTCTCCAGTATAAAAAGTCCTGTTCCCATTGGCAACTGCAGTTAGAGAGTGGTGTCTGTGTACTGAGAGTAAGGAAACGCTAGTGAAATCAAGCGTAAGTATGACTATGCGGTTCTTTTTAAAGCGTTATTTGTTAGATTTCTGATATCAACTGCTTTCCCGCTGATCTGTGAAACATATTTTAAATGTTCTTTATTTAGTTATTTTTTTAACGTGCTACCCAACAGCTATATAAAGAGTGACTGTAAAGATGTAACTTGTTTAGCAACTGATATACCAATTCTAAAACGAATAATGTCGTTGTGTTACCTTGGAAGCAAGATGCTTTCTGTGAACTATGCCGTAAAAATCGCTAACGTTAACTAATAAAAATGGCTACCGTCCATTAGGGTGTAACGTCAGCTGGACAAAAAGGAGGCAAACAACAATAGCTTATGTTAAAATGGCGCTGGTACGCGAAACAACGGTTTCCTACCAGTATGTTAGAAAACTGGTGTATGACTCAGTCCTGTTTATCGCGCCTGCTGGAAAGATAACTAGTAGACCGACTGATGGTGTATAAAGAAAACGTATGCATAAGCCAATTTTAATGTGCGTTTCTACAAGGAAGAAATAATTGCCCAGTATTTTACAAATACTATTTCACAGCATGCTGATCAAATATCTTTATTAGTCACATCTGGCATATGAGGTTGTTTTTTGTTTTGTTTTTTATTTTTGTGTGTGTGTGGGAGCCTTATGTTTTACTATTGGTAATATGGAATCTCTCTTTCACAGGAGAAAACATGCAGATCTTTGTGAAAACCCTCACTGGCAAGACCATCACCCTGGAGGTTGAGCCAAGTGACACCATCGAGAATGTCAAGGCCAAAATCCAGGATAAGGAAGGCATTCCCCCTGACCAGCAGAGGCTGATATTTGCTGGCAAGCAGCTGGAAGATGGCCGCACCCTCTCCGACTACAACATCCAGAAGGAGTCCACCCTTCACCTTGTTCTGCGTCTCAGGGGTGGCATGCAGATCTTCGTGAAGACCCTCACTGGCAAGACCATCACCCTGGAGGTTGAGCCAAGTGACACCATTGAGAATGTCAAGGCCAAAATCCAGGATAAGGAAGGCATTCCCCTGACCAGCAGAGGCTGATCTTTGCTGGCAAGCAGCTGGAAGATGGCCGCACCCTCTCTGACTACAACATCCAGAAGGAGTCCACCCTCCACCTTGTCCTGCGTCTCAGGGGTGGCATGCAGATCTTCGTGAAGACCCTCACTGGCAAGACCATCACCCTGGAGGTTGAGCCAAGTGACACCATTGAGAATGTCAAGGCCAAAATCCAGGATAAGGAAGGCATTCCCCCTGACCAGCAGAGGCTGATCTTTGCTGGCAAGCAGCTGGAAGATGGCCGCACCCTCTCTGACTACAACATCCAGAAGGAGTCCACCCTCCACCTTGTCCTGCGTCTCAGGGGTGGCCAATAAATAATTCAATGTTTTTATTTACTTTGCAACAAAACCTAACTGAATAAAAGATTAGATTAATTCTAGGGTGGTTTCCTTTGATTTAAATGTTGAATTAATACAGCCTTACTAAAATGCCCTTGCATAATAAATCATCTTATGCTGTATGTTAATCGACTTGTGTTATGTTAAGTTGGGTTTTTGATGGCTTAATAAAAATTTGAATAAACTCAGATTCTGCCCATGCTCTTTAATAATTAGTCTTTGCTGCTTTACACTCTTTGTAAGTGGAGCACACTTGTTTTTCTCTTCAGACCAGTTAAGTGAAAAGTGTTATTTACCAGTTTACTGAAATTCTGGAACAAACGGAGCTTTCATGTGACTGGTCACACTGTGGCAAGATGAAGCTTGTTATTCAGTGTTGTGTTATGTAATGTGAGAGTATCCTGAAGCATGAAATGCCACAGGAATCCACTAGATGTCAGTGGCTTACTGGAAGTTCTCCAATCAATTTAATCTTCATTCTGGTTACATGAATTCGCAGGGCTCCAGGCGTTCCAGTGAAATCCAGTCCCAGAAATCTTACCGAACACAGTTTACTGAAATCAAGATCCTAAGGTGAGAACATACATGGAGTTTTGGTTGGTATAGCTTACTACCACAAATATTTGCCCTGAAGCAGATGTTGGTGGAAAAAGCTGCATTAAAATGGTTAGTATTAGGTTCTACACTTTGAAATCAGCTGCTCTAATACCACGGAAGTCAAAGAAAAATGATATTTGCAGACATGACACTTTTCAAAGAAGTCAGGATAGGAACAAATAGTAAAATTTGAGTTTAATTATTAACTTACAGAATAAAATCTTGATTTGATTTTTAGACAGTTGTTGTCATTGTTCAAACTTTTCCAGTGCAATGTTGTTGTGATGATATTGTACTGGAAGAGTTTATACCACACTATGTCAAATGTAAATAAAACAATGCACTGACTGGGAAAATAATTTCAAATGCACTATAGCAAACAATGTGAGAAATTGTTATTGTATTTTGAAGTATATGCCCATTTCTATTTGATGCCTGCTACATGGTGCAGAAACACTGGGACAAGGAAGCAAAAACCTGGCACAAAATAAAACATATAAAATGAGCCCCATTCACAGGTTTAGCTTTTCAGAAGTAAAGATGGCGTGGGATTCAGAACCTGGGAAATGTCCTTGAACAAGAGATAAGGTTGAAAACTAAAGCGAACTGGCTGTGATCTTCGGGCATGAAAGATGATGCTGTAGTGAAACGCACTGCATTTCTGATAACTAATTTCAATAAACATCTTCGGTCTTCTAATATGAGTTGAAAACTTTGCAAGCAAAGAAAAAAACTGAATAGAATAACAGCTTCTCTGATCCCAAGCTCATATAAGATATGAGCTTATGGTGAATGTGTTATATGTTATATGTGAAGGTGAAATGGAAAATTACATCCTCAGGGCGAAAGTAGAGAAGGACACTTTAAACTATACCTTTCACAATAGTTTGGTGGGACAATTGTGAAAAGATCATGCAAAAAAAAAAAAGCATGGGTAACTGAAACATATATGAAGGCCCACTGATGCTAATTGATATGTGTTGTTTTACGAGCAACAGATGCCATCATTCTTCGTTTTTAAGGAAAACACCTTAGTTATTTCAGCAAAATGAAAATACAAAAGGGAAACATACCAGAAGTGTTTGAAGCTTTAGAGTCAGAATGAGCATGTATTTATGAAAACCAAACAAGTCTTAGATCAGATGAGAAATACTTTATTTATCCGATATTTGGGAAATTCTCCTGTTACAGAAGCTGAAATGATGACCATCACAACCAATGATAACAATACTGATAATAATAATATCTAGTAGATGCCAACCAGATGGCATCTACTAGATATTAGCGCATGATGGCATGTGGTGTTAAAGATTTCCTGTACCTGTCCTTGTGGCAGCAGAGCTGAATGAGTCTGTTAGCGAAGGCGCTCCGCTGCAGCTTCCTCAACCATTCTGCAGCATTTGTCGACAATGAATATGTTGTCTTCATTCTCTATTCTCCTTCCAGTTGTAGACTTCAAGTGCCTGTCATTCTTTTTCTTTCTTTCTTTCTTTTTTTGACTGGCCATCCATTGCAACATAAATTCTATAAATTATACAGACACCCCCCCCCCCTTCAAAACAAAACACTGTGCTGTCATTTGAGCCATCGATAAATAAAAACAGTACTAAATGTTTCTGCTCAGCATGTTTATTGTGAACAACATAAACAGAATGCGGTACAAGTGTAGAACAACACAAAACTACAAACATGGCCGAAATATTTGGTAAATAACTTTTTTAATAACATTCTATGACGTAGTAACTCATGGCAAGTGTGCGTTTAGCTCCGTCCACATTTTTCTTTTTAAAAATGCAACAGTTACAAAAATAATTTTAACATACTTGTAAACACTCATGACAGTGTTGGAAAACACTGTTGGAAAAGTACAAGTCACCGTATTTGCACAGGAATGAATTATTAGCAAAGGTGCTGCTGCACACAGCTCATGCAAGTCAAAGTGAGTGTGTAATCAAACCATGCAACAAAATAAACTTTCCCTGCGTCGCTCTCCCACAAGGAACTGAGTCGGTGTTTTGCAGCCCCTGTCTCAGTGGGTTTGCCCGCTGCATGACAAGAGAAGCAGCTGTATATATCAGCTGGGACAGCGAGCTGCCGTCTCACTCGGCTCCACCGTGCGGGGAGGAATGGCAGGCTGGGGGGGCTTCTTCTTTTCTCTTCTCAACTACAAAACGGAGAAATATGTCATTGCAGAAAACAGAAGAATCGGAATATTATTTCGGCTCTACCAGCTGGCAGTGCTGGGATACATTATTGGGTGAGGTGAACTGCATGCACCCCCTCCAACTCGCGTGTTTCCTTTATGGAATAATAAAAGGGAGAGTGACTAACAAAGTTAAAAATAGTGGAGCTTCTGGAAAGGTTTTTACTTTGTGTTAAAGTGGTAGCGCAGTATGGGCCTTTCCTACTAATACTCCCGTGTGGGTAATGTGGTTAATAAAGAGAGGACAAACTGTAGGGTGACATTTTTAAGAGGCTGGTGGTTATAAAATCAAGCCTGCTATTAACAGTCGATTTGTCGTTCAGTAATCTTTAATTTATGGTATTTTCAAGCGTTTTACCCCTTATGCATATGCGAGATATTACTAAAACACTTTAATAATCATAATATTACTAATAATAACATAACTCTGCAATGTAGACAAGGACTACATTGAACACGTCATGAAGTTGTGCTGAATGTCCCAGGTGGGTGTTTGTGGTGAAGAAGGGGTACCAGGAGAAAGAAGAGGCCATCCAGAGCTCAGTCATCACCAAGCTTAAAGGCGTCACTCTGACCAACACTTCTGAGACGGGGCCTTACCTGTGGAGTGCCGAGGACTATGTCATACCCCCAAATGTGAGTCTATCTTTTAGTTTGTAGGATAGCAACACTGATGTTGGAGCACTCGCTAATTATGTTCCTGCCAAGACATATTATGAGGCTATTGAATGTTTGTGCTGCCTTGTATCATTAGTCTCAATGTCTGTCTCGGCGGATTTAACAATATTGAGCTTCTTGGGGGCACTAATTTGTTTAACATTTTGCTTCTTCATCTCACTGCCAGGACTTAATTTTATTTTGCAGGGTGAGCAGGTGTTCTTTGTTGTAACAAATTACATAGAGACCCCCAATCAGAGGCTGGGCTTCTGTGCTGAGGTGCGTATTGGAAGGACATTAGCATTTTATGAAAGCAGAAAAGTCATAGTAAAAAAAATAAATACATTTTTTTTTAATCGTGCCTCTAACAGAGTTCCAAGGTGCCAGATGGACGATGCGAAACTGATGATGACTGCATGGAGGGGGAGCCTGTAACAGCAGGTCATGGTGAGGGGTGCTCACTTCACTTTAGTCATGTAAAAATCTGATTGTTTGTTTGGATTTATCCTCAATTTTTCCATTTTCTGATTTATGATCTGTATAATGAAACAATACAAAATATTGTCCTGATACCGCCACTCTTTAATATTACACATTTCATTATGTCTCTCTGTGTCTTTTCATTTTTGAAGTTCTCGTTCAGCTTCACCACACAGCCTGCCAACTCTTTGCTCTCTCTCTCTGTTAGGAATCAAGACTGGCTTGTGTTTAAACAGCACCGGGACCTGCGAGATTCATGCCTGGTGTCCCGTTGAATACAACAAGAGACCCGCGTGAGCATTCATCATCCCTCACAGAACTTTGGAAATTTGCCATTTTGAGCTGCTGCTGCATTAACACCGACTCTGATCCCTCACACAGACCCAGATATTTCACAGGTTCTATTTATTACTGGCATAGCCTGTCGCCTCCCTTTTCTTTTTTCACACAGCTGCCTGTCTCTTTCGTTTCCAGAGAGCCCTTACTGAGTGACGCAGAAAACTTCACCATCTACATCAAGAATTTCATCAGGTTCCCCAAGTTTGAGTTCTCCAAGTAAGTAGCTATAAGTGGCTGCTGATTGCTGGTGTGCCTATATCTTCCAGGGATTGGGGCATAGAATGACCTGGGGGGATATGCACGCTCCAGTGGCTGCTTTAAATAGCTTTAGGGTGCAGAGAGCCTTCTATTTATACCATTCTGTGCATTGCACTCAGTGAGACAGTGAAACAGTCATCTGAGACGTCCTTGACAGCAAGCCTTGCCCTGGACAGGTGTCTGATCAGAATGGGCTAGCCCAGTGAGCTACCCTCTCCGCTGTTCCCTGCACGAGTCCTGCAATAATGCACAGAGATGCCCCAGCTATAGCTAATTCATCTGTCAAGATCTTACTAGAATTACGGATACATCTCTTATGTTCCCCCACTAATCTTGGCATGCCTGTGATTAATGAGGTAATGCTTTCGTCTGAATGGAAGTTACTTCAAATGGCCGGCAACACTACAGTGTTACAGTGTCCTGTATCCAGTTACGTTTTTTTCTTTTGCTTGCAGCTAGAGGGTGTAAGCTTTGGTTTGACTGACATACGCATGCTGCATGCGCCACTTTTGTTGTGTACACTGAAGATAGCTTAGTCAAGTTGGAGTCCAGACAGTGAAACTCTGGAGTGCACAGTGGTACAGATGCAGATGCATGTGCGTATCTGAGGACCAAAGTTAAGGCAAAGTTAAACTGGTATGAGATCACATTAACAAGCTTTTCACCTTTTTAAAAAAAAATGTAAACATTTATAATCATATAAAAAAGGAAGATAAATCTTAGATTCTGCCATATTTCTAGCAAAACTGTGGCACCGACTGTGTTAACATCTTTGTGCAAAAAGTAACATTTATTGAGTTGTTTCCTTCCCCTGAAGCAGAATAGAACAGGTTGATTTGGAGGACACATATTCCATCATAACTAAGCGAAAGTGTCACAAGTCAGCCTGTTATTCTTAGCAACAAAGAGCTTTGACCGGGTCATTGTGAGTGTGAATGTTTCTACAGGGCAGAGCTCTAAAATGCTGGAAAATCGATGCAGAGTGTCCAAAAGTGGCCATAGAAGATCAATACATCCAGCTTTATTCACTGCAGGAAAAAAACAAAGCAAAAACAGACAAATAAAAAGACATCAATAAAGATCAAGTGAGCAAAAGTCAGCAAAAGTTATATTAAAAAAATGTAGATAATGGAAAAAAGTCCTATTTACTGAGAGGACCACCCAGTGCTATGGCAGTAACAGACTATTGGGTACAAGAAAACCATCAGGAGGAAGAAAATGAATAAATCTAACCAAAACTGGCTTAAAAAATCCAGGTCCTGGCAGTCCTAGTAGTTTATGTGAATAATAAAGGACCCTCTTTTGTGGGCAGCTGACATTAAAAATACACCTACATGCTTCAGCTTACACCTTCTTCTGGATGTGAAGTCTAGAGTTGTTTTCTACCCTGTTTCTGATATCATTACCTCCACATCTGCTGTCTATTACTTCTAGAGCCAATGTCCTTGAAACTTCTGATGAAAGCTACCTAAAGAGATGTTTCTATGAAAAAGAGAACCATCCTTACTGCCCCATCTTTCGCCTCAGAGATCTCGTCAGCAGCGCTGGACATGACTTCCAGGAAATGGCTGTTAAGGTACAAAGTCAAACAACAACAGTCAAAGAGAGCAAATTCCCCTGAAGGGCAAGACCTATACTAAAACTTTAATGTTTCATGTTCATGTCAACATTGTTAATACGGAAATCTACTGGAGTATATTAGTGTAGCATATTGATCATTTTGTGTCATTTTGAAATCACCAAGCGTTGTATTGAAAAAAAGAGCTAAAAAAAAGAAAGTTCTTATGCCCCCCCCCCAGTGACGAATATATTGGTTTAAAGTTTGGAGATGATCCGAGCTCATATGACCCTGACCTTTGACCTATGACCTTTTAAGCATTACATACTAGAATAGTGTATTTTATGATCTTTACCTTTAATACTGGACCAGCTCTGGCTGGAATCTTTGACTTCTATAAACTGTAAAACCTGAGATTTAAAGATATAATTATGTGGTTTTGCAAAGCTTTCCAGCATCATGGTGACGTCATAGGATGTTGTATTGAGAAAATAAAAAGTGTGTTGTACAGCTCTTTGCATGCCCTTTCATATGATATAATACTCAATATGGTTTAATTTTTTTTTTCAAGGTCAACTTTGACCTTGGGTGCTAACGTTGAAGGCCAATGTCAAATTTTAGGTACTCATGTCCCCCAGGGTGTAGCATATTGTTGTGAAGTTTGAAGATTTTTTTAAAACTGATTTTTACATTTGGTGTGACCTTGACTTTGACCAGATTTTTTTTTGTAATTGAAGTCTTTATTTGTTTTTAACATTTAACCAAATGAGAACAAAAAACAAACCAACAAACAAAACAACAACAACAGAAAAAAAGACAGCTTCCAATCCCATGGTTAATTCACCTTTGCATTTTGGGTCTATTTTCAATAGTTACTAACTATCGGTACACACACACAAAAAAGGGACAATAAAGTCAAATTCTTAAGTTATTCCGTTACTGAGTGCCTAAACAAACATACAACACAGCAAGCATAAAGTTTAACAAAAGATAATTGCCCTGACAAAATAAATTCCAGCACTCTCAGCCAAAAACACGTCCCCATGATTTGTCAAAACCCTCCCTATCATCATTAATCCTAGCCAAGAATTTTTCATACGACACCATTTTCAGCATATTTTCTCCCCACCTATTATATTCTGGAGGAGATGGTTCCTTCCATACACTGAGAATAACTCGGGCCGCTGCAATCACCCCCACCTTTATAACCACAAAATCATATTTTGAAACCCCAGGTAACACAGACCGATCCCCTAATAAGCACAGTCTTGGTGACAAGGGTATTATCAAACCAATCCACCTTCCTATTTTGTCCAATACTTTTTGCCAAAAGGGATAAACTTTCCCACATTCCCAAATAGCATGCATAAATGTCCCTGGATCTGAGCTACATTTCCAGCATATATTATTGGGACTGATTCCCATTCTATAAAGTTTAGAAGGAGTGAAGTACCATCTGTGTATTAATTTGTACTGAGTAAATTTACCCCTGGCCTCTCTTATATATTTATCGGAGAATGACAAAATTCTACACCAATCTTCTTTAGAAATTGCACAACTCAAATCTCTCTGCCATATAATCCTCAAGTTTTCACATATCTCTTTTTTTAGATTGTTAAACAGTTTGTAGAAAACAGCTGCTCTATGTGCTGTACTGGACAATTCTAAAAACTCCACCACCGTATTTGTGATTTGAGTAAATTTTCCTTTGGTAATACAATCCCTTATTTGTAAATATTTCTAAAAATTATTTTCTCTTATCAAACCATATTTTTGGGTTATTTCAGCGAATGACATAAACACTCCCCCTGAGTAAAGATCACTTATCCTGTGTATGCCTTTGACAAGCCATTCCTTTCAGAACACCGTTTTTTTTCCCCCAATCTGTACAGCAGTGTTGTTCCATAGTGAGGTATAAGGTTGTCTTAAATGAGATGCTCCACACATCTTGTGCACCTCTACCCAGACAGCCTTAGAATACCCGAGCACTGGGTTATCATGAAAGTCTTATCCATTAATAGCCGAGCCCTGTGAGAGAACATCCAAGGTGTAAAAAGGGCTCACTAGTTCCTGTTCGATCTTCATCTAGGCTCAGAGTCCGATCCTGTCCAGTGCTTGGCCAGTCTTGACATTTCAAATGCTAAATTATACAACTTCACATTTGGGAGGGCCATTCCCCCAATGTCTTTAGAGGCCCACATTTTCTTTACATTCACTCTTGGCTTCTTGTTATTCCACAAAAAAAATCTTTAATTAGCTTCTCAAATTGACTAAATATGTGTAAAGGATTTCTTACAGGTAACATCATGGAAACACAATTGAACTGCGGGGCCACCATCATTTTAATCACATTAATATTACCCCATTTATCCAGATTTGTTTTTATCTTTAGGAGGAGAGGTTCCATATTTGAAAGCATAATATCCTCCAGTTTGGGGTTTAATAATATTCCTAAATACTTCATACCTGAAGGTAAATACTTAAAATTGAATGGAGTAATGCATCTAGAATGACATGATGCTGATAGTGGCATGCCTTCCGATTTATACCAATTTATCTTATAACCTGACAACCTTGAAAATGACTCAATGCATGGGAGTAGTGCTGGTAGAGACTGCATGGGATCCGTTAATACTGCTAAGATGTCATCAGCATATAGAAATAACTTGTGCTCCATACCCCCTGCATGAACACCTCTGATATCCCTGTTAGCTCGAATAGCTAAGGCCAGTGGTTCTAGAAATATTGTGAAGAGCAGCGGGGACAAAGAACACCCCTGCCGGGTCCCGCGAGTGAGATGGAAAAACTGACACCAACCCATTTGTCAAAACTGCTGCCCTTGGACTTGAATATACAGTTCTGACCCAGTTACAAAATCCAGGCCCAAACCCAAACCTTGCAAGGGTTGTCATAAGAAAGCCCCATTCTACTCGATCAAAAGCCTTCTTGGCATCAAGCGAGAAGGCCGCAACCGGGGCTAGACTAGATTTGCTTTTGTGCATGAGATGAAGAAGTCTTCTAATGTTATCACTTGAAGACCTATTGTTAATAAAACCAACCTGATCACCATTGATGATATCTGGTAATATCTGATCTAAGCGGAAGGCCAAAACCTTTGTCAAAATTTTGCAATCGACTCCTAAAAGGCTTACTGGCCGGTAATTTGCTGGGTCTGATATATCCCTATCCTTTTTAGGAATAAGGGAGATTAGTGCATCATTAAATGTACTCGGTAAGGAGCCTATTTCTAGTGCCTCAAGATAAACTTTATGCAAGACTGGAGCTAAAATATCAATATATTTCTTATAATACTCAATCGGGAAGCCATCCAAGCCTGGCGATTTCCCATTTTTCATTGATGAGATCGCAGCTCTGACCTCTTCTTCAGTTATAGGCGCATCCAGTCTTGTTTTCTGTTCATCAGAAAGAGTAGGTAATTGTAGACCTGAAAAAATGTCTTCACCTCCTCCTCATTAAGTGCACCACGAGAAGTATACAAATCTTGATAAAATGATTTGAAAATTGAATTTATTTCTTTTGATGAAGTTACCACTTGGCTGTCTTTCTTAATCATAGATATATTATTTAAATTATCTTGCTGCTTCAGTTGCCTTGCTAATAGTCTACCATTCTTTTCACCACCTTCATAAAATTTTGTTTTAAGCCTAAATAAGGCATATTCCACCTTTTTGTTATAGATGTCATTCAGCTGGTATTTTAATTTACAGATAGTCTGGTATTCATAATTTGAGTATTGTCTCGCTAAATTCTTCTCCAATTCTCGTATTTCTTTATCTAAAGTTTTTTCCCGTTCTAGATCACTTTTCTTAACTTTTGTCGCATATGCAATTATCTTTCCTCTTATATCTCTTATATATGCTTTAGACGCTTCCCAAACTGTGGCTACTTTATCTGTGGAACCCATATTGATTTCGAAGAAAATTTTAAGATCCTTTGTTAACTCCTCACTAAAACCTTTGTTTTGCAACAACATCGGGTTAAGCCTCCAGCGACCCCTCTTTGTTCTGTGTTTAAATCAATTTGCAACTCTACCGTGGCATGATCACTAATGGCAATGGCACCAATCTCACAGTCTACAAGTGAATCGACCAAAGACTTTGATATTAAGGCGAAATCTATCCTTGAATGTGTTTTATGACAATTGGAGTAAAATGTATATTCCCTTGAACTAGGATTAACTAACCTCCAAATGTCTACTAGGCAAAGATCCTCCGTCAGTAACTGAATAGCCTCTCTGTCCCTGGGTGTACACCTACCCCTGGGTTTGCTCTTATCAATTATCCCATCCATCACCTGGTTGAAATCTCCGGCCAATATTACCTGCCCCTCACGATCACCTATTATCTTGTTAATTCTGTGAAAAAAATCTGGCTCTTCTTTATTAGGTGCATAGATATTACACAAAACCGTTCGAACCCCATTGATTAAGGCTTCCAAACATATAATGCGCCCTTCTTTATCATTATATTTTTTCAGCAACAAGAAGCTTAATTTTTTATTAATAAGGATCAAAACACCATTTTGTTTACTTGAGTATGAATTATGAAAAACGGAACCCACCCAGTCTCTTTTAAACTTTTTTGCCTCTTCTTCTCCTCCAGCAATGTGGGATTCCTGAATAAACGCTATATCTGTGTTTTTAGATTTTAAGTATGTTTAAATTACATACATACATAACCTTTTCTCACATTTGTCCACTTTTGCCTCGGTAAGCACGCTGGCATGTCTGATATAAATTGTTCCGCCTCTCCTAACCTCACTTTTATATCCTCCACTGAATCTTTTAGTTCTTTAGTCGCTTCTTTAATAGTGGTGACATCTCTTGCTACGACCTGAAGAGTAGCATTCATTTTCTTAATTTCCTCAAAAATGTCCTTTTTACTCTTGCTCCCCGTACCTTCCTCCGCTGCTGCTGGAGAGGCGGCATCAGACGCAGGTGTGTTTTCGGGCAGCTCCGGAACGAGGCTAATGCTAGCTTGCTTCTTCCTCGTGGTAGCTCCCTTGAAAAAGTTTGCTTTGTTATTACCTGTCATTTTTCAAAGGCGGTAATTCTTCAAAAAAAAAACTTCAAAGTCGGCAGGGGGCGTCCACTTTATGACTACAGCTGAAGTGTACGTTTCCAAATTCAGAACATTAATTAACAGGCTTTAGGAACGCCTCCAATGTGCGGCCATCTTCCTCGGCAGTCCCACGTGACTCGACTTTAACCAGATTTTGACCAAAATTGAATCAGCTTGAGTTGTTATTGGTATCTAACATCAAACTAAATTTGAAAATGAATGAATGAAATTGAAATTTGACAAACTCTGGATGCAAAACAGCAAACAAACACACAGACAGACAAACAAACAACCAGAACTGCTTTCATGCCCCTGTCCTTTGTGTGTGTGAGGGGGGGGGGATGTACCAATTAAGACTATGTGTGGGAGTGATTTTGGTTCCTGACTTCCTCACAGTCATTTGCTAACAAACTATAATAGAAATCCGGCACTGATTGCAGTAACAAATGTATTTAGTGGGATAAGACATTTTGAAAGTGATTGGAAACAAAGCATGTCTCAGTAGCTCGCCATCACTTGTTTAGATTTCTTGAGCAGATCTTCTAACATTATAAAATGTTAGAAGAGGACAAAGTACAGTGAAGATTCTGCAATACACAGTTTATCTCTCTGTGGACACACAAACTCAAATCAGTTGACTGATTTATAGGGAGATGGTCTGCTTGCACAAAAAAGCTGATTTCTTTAATGATTTGTGAGAAAATCTGCAAATATCCCACAAACACTTGAATCTCCAAAAACACTCCAAATACAGTAAAGCTGTGTATTAAAAGCCAGCCTCTGGTAGACTACTAACAGCAGGGTCATTTTTAAACTGGTTAGATCCACATACATGTCGTTATGTGTCGTTGTCGTGAAGCTTTTTGACACATCTTGTGGTCTTCATCTGTAGACGTTATATATTCACCTGGAAGAAAATGGATGATGGACGTGTGGAGTTTTCAGTAGTATTTAATCCTTTTCAGTTTCTGTTTAGAGTTATGAAAAACTGAGTTTCTGGACCTGTGTTTAAGTAAGATATTCCTCTATTAGCTTTGATGCTCCTCATTGGCTGGTCCCAAATTAAATCTGTGTTGCCCGTTACAAGCAACTTCAGTTTGAGGCTCTGAGGGAGAATTCAACTGAATTACATCCCAAATGAACACAGATGTTCAAAATAAGCATTTTCTTGCCAAAGCCTCGTGTAACTTGATTTTATCTGCATATGTCTTCTGTGGTCGTGGTATGTTATGTTTAAAAAGTTTTACTTTTTGTAAAGCACTCTGTACGGTATGGTTTGTGGTGTATCCGCTGATCTGCTATTAATATTTACCCTTTGTGTCCATCAGGGCGGCTCTGTTGGCATTCTCATTGAGTGGAACTGTGACCTGGATAAAGACTATTCTCTGTGTAATCCACAGTACAGCTTCACCCGTTTGGACATTAATTTGAACAACTCAATCACATCTGGATACAACTTCAGGTATGGTACCCACTACCTTTACTCTGCTCACTGTTTCCAACCTGTTTTCAGCCTTTACATCTTCTGTCAACTATTTTTCCTACAGATATGCCAGATACTATAAGGATCAAAATGGGGAAACCTATCGCACGTTGTATAAAGTGTATGGGATTCGCTTTGATATAATGATCAATGGTCAGGTACTGTGGAGATATTAGCAGTTTAGTTTTTTTCTAAAGCACATCATTCTGGTGGGAGATTAACAGTGAGTTTTTGGTTATTGTTTTACAGGCCGGGAAATTCAATATTGTCCCCACAGTAATTGCCATTGGCTCAGGTGTTGCTCTCCTCGGTGCAGTGAGTAATTTATTAGAATATTCTGCTGACGCATGTGTGGATGATTGCTGTGTAATTACCATGGTACCTAAGTTCAAAAACTGCCATATTACAGGACAGTGGATGATGTGTAATCCCCACCAAGAAAAGTAATATTCTCGTAATATTCTCTCCTGTTCCAGTTCATTTGTTTATTTTTCTCTTTTAGGGAGCCTTTGCCTGTGATATGATATTATTGTACATGATGAACACGAGCTCCTTCTACCGAGAGAGGAAATTTGAAATCATCAACTTCAAGTAGGACTTCATATGTTTGCAAAAACTTTGCCATTTTCTAAATCTTGCTCCTCACTTTTGCACACCTCTCTAATGCTGTGTGCAACAGGAAAGAGAGGACCAAAGTTAAAGATGAGAAAGCGGGCCATCGGGAAAAGAGGTCCAGAAGACCAGGGGCAGAGAAAGGGGCTACAAATTCCATCAAAAATCGAGGAGAAACTGAACCAACCGCAGGATCTTCTGCAGAGAGCCAGCCACCTACAGAGAAAAGGGGTCCCACAATTCCACGTAACACGGGACAGCGATACTCTGCTCCACCCCAAGGCACCGAGACGAAGCATCATATCACTTTCATGGCTCACAATTAGGTCTGCAGGCAGAGCAAGATCACCTGTTTGTTTTCCTGCATGAGGCGGAACCCGAAGGTGGGACTGACGTCCATGTCTTACCTGCCGGCACAACTGCTAGCACGGTCACTAGCATGAATGATGCCCTGACTGAAGATGTGTTGATCCAGGGGAATGTAAATGTTGTGCAAAGTGCATGAGGTCAGGACATCAAAGAAAGTAGCAGGGTCAGGATTCAAAACAGATTCATTAACACTCAACTGGTAATTAGCAGTGACAGTAATTACAATATATAGTAATAAAAGTAAAAAAGTAGGCATGAAAGTTTTTAAAAACTGCACTTATAAGCAATTCATAAGAAAATGTGTGGTCTTAATTGTGTTTTTACAGCTCGACACATGTATTGTGTTGTTAAAATGCACAAACATAGGACACAGCTTTTACACAGTATTCACTGGCGACACTGAAGAATACAGCCTGACATGCACTACGAGTCCAAGTGGACATATTCTCTGTGTAATGAATGGACACTGAAATGCAGAGTCTCACTTTATTGTTTGCTGTTCCTGTTTCTATTTATTGAATGTTCTTTGTCATTGGAAACACATTTGTCATCATAATTTTATTATTATTAGTGACACTCCCCAGTGAAGAAAATGTGATCCAAAAAACTTCTAGAGAGATCTTTAATCCAGTCAGTAATTACATTTGCTATTTTCTGACTTGGTTTAACTTGTGAGGATTTGATCTGTAAACCTACATTATAACTATAGTTCTCTAAGTACAGGTTAGAGTTCATTCTCTGGTAAATATGGAGGAAAGAAAAGGACAGTTAATTCTCTTAGCTCATCGTTCAACATATCAACAGTTCACAATGGAAGCCTTTCACTAACAGCCTATCTACAACAGCAGGGCAGACAAACCTACAGAATTACAGAGCATTAGACAAATATTTCTGAGTTATTTCGAGTAGATGTTCTAGTATACGTGCACCATCCCGTACAAGAAAGTCCAGAACAGGACATATGTGAAGAGGCCTCCGACAAGGCCTCCGGTGAAGAGCAGCCGCCGTGATTTGAAGAATTTGTTCCACCGCCGTCCGGCCTTGAGAATAAGCAGCAGCGAGAGGAGAAAGGATGATAGGAAATAAAAGATGAAGCCGTACAGTCCCGTCAGGCCAAGGATACCGGCTGTTGCTCCTGAGAGCGCAGACACAGAGGTGCGGCAGTAATCCAGCACTGCCGCGTTGCCTCTCACTGCCACTTCACTGATGAACTGTGGTCCCTCACGCTTGGCCCCAACTCCAGCCATCTTGGCTCTGGTCGGCTACCACAGAAAGTGCTGCTGTAACATCAAAGATTAAGGCAACAATGTTAGAGCAACAGTACCTACTATGATTTTATGTACATCGCACAATGAGGTTTTTAATTCATAAATAATCAAAATCGAAATAACATGATGAATAGTAAGACTAATGATTTCAAATCCTGAAAATCCTGATTTGGGATGCTTTATAGAATTAACACCAAATACAAATAAAACTAAAATAGCTCATTTAAAACATTAGAGACCGATCGGTTTTACTTTAAAAATCCATTGACAGCCAATTTTCACCATGAATAATTTAAGGGCCATCTTACTGCTGGTAATGAAGGTTATTATTTTAAAAAAGAAAGATTAAAATAAAAACTAATTTCTAGCACTACCGATCATCATGACACTGTGGAATCAACATAAAACTACAAATCTGGACACATTAAAGCCCTCTACTGTGCGTGACAAAGAAAGCAGGTCGGGTTCGCTTAGCTATTGCCAAACTTCAAGGTGATTCAAAGCCTCGTTTTGACATAAAAGGTAAAACTGTACGACACAGACATCAGTTTTCAAACTACACAAAGCAGAGTCAGACTATTGGGGGCTAAACTGCACGTCAGCTGAACTATTTTAACATTTCTTACACTGCTAATTCTAGCAGTGCTAGCTCTCCCAGCTGCCCGCTGACGGTGACAGGCTCTCACCGGAGATTAACGTAGGGACTTCCTGTCGACTCCTCACGACGCGGTCACAAAAACATAACATGCAAGATTTACTTTGTAAACCTGGATCTAAAGCAGTTACAGGAAAAGTCAGCTGCTGTCGCCAAAAGAAAAAGCGCATTCATTCTCGTTTGGATGACACTCCTATACGAAAGTCAGCCATGCTCCTGCGCAGTGCATTGTGGGAAGGCGGTAGTCAGCCTCAGGATGAGCCGATTTGGTGCATTCCTTGACAGTAAAACAGTAGGAAATTAATTTACCCTGAATAACTTTTAAGCAGGGAAGCTACCTTTGAATTTGTGTTGAAGGAGACACTATGTTACATCAAAATGTCAATTCGTTATTTCACATTTTTGGCTAAAACAGCAGTTTTATAACAGCAAATTCCATCTAAGTAGCAAAGAAACTCCAAACTCCTTTAATCACATGAATGCAGCAGTGTAGACTTTGGCATTTCGGTATGAAAGAAGCTCACGGTACACATCGTAAACATCAGTCATGTCTAACTTTATCCTGGGTTTGGACGTGGGTACCACTTCGGTAAAAGCCGTTTTATTAGACAGAGGATGTAGAGCTATAGCTGCCAGTCAGTCTTTACCGACTGTTTCTGATTTAGCCGACGATAGCGGGATAAAGGTGAGTGCGTTCACTTGTCCCGCAATTTTAACTACAGCTCAGTAATCTAAACACCTCTGTGTGATTGTGTGTAACGCAGGCGAAAGAGCAGGACACGGGTCGGATCATAGACACTCTGAACCGGTGCATTGGCCTCCTTCCCAGAGACAAACTGCAGCATGTGTGCTGCATTGGGCTGACCGGACAGATGCACGGAGTTTTATTCTGGAAACCAAAAAGCGGTAAAGTTACTCTGCGCGCGGGCTGTGGCATTTCATCATCAGTGTGGTAACTTGTGTAACAACGGCTCTATGATTGGGGATTGTTTCTGATTTTCTTTTCACGGGAAATGAGAAAAACTTGATCAAAAACAAAATCAGTGTCAAAGGAAAGATTAGGCTTGATTTTCAGGCTCACGTGCAGCCCTGTGCCAAATACAGATGACACTGCGCAAGAGCCAAAAGAGTCTTTGTTTGGCAAAGTGACGAAACAAGTACTTCGACACTTTACTCAAGTAAAAGTCATAATGCCAATTAAGAAATGAGTCAGACGATTTCGCACTACATTCAGGAAGAATGAGCCATTTCAGAATTAGAGACATTACTTTGACAGTGCTTTGACTTTTATAATACCACATAATTCACAGATTCTATTTTTTTTTCATTGTCTACCTCTTTCCTGGGACCCAGATGTGGTAGGGTCAAAGGGTGAAGGTAGAAAATGGATAGATTTTAAGATCTACAAATTAATAAGTAACTAAAACATTAACATGAATGTAATGAAGTGCAGTCCTCACTTACATCTCACCACTGATCCTATCTATGCCCCGATCCAATGGCATGAAGTAAGGTGTGATTAACAGTACTCCAGTCCAATGATAAATTGTGAGGGGGGAGTGGTTGATTATATTTTAGGACCTTTACCACCCGATGTCCCTTCTCTGAACACACCCATCAGGGATACAGGAGACATACTTTGTGTATCAGTGTAATCTTAATTCTCTTGGATACATTCATTTAGGTGGAGGATGGAAACATTTGTGTAAAGATGGATGAATTATTCCAGGATCATCACAGATTAGGTACTGAAGCGATGTAAATCTTAGATACAGAGGAGAGAATTTTTCTCAGGGTGTTTACAGCCACTCATTTGGACACTTATAGAGCTCACACTAGGACACACTGGAAACATGTACACCAGTGGTTCCCAAACTTTTTTTGCCAGGCCCCCCTTTTTTTACAAGAAAATGTTCGCGCCCCCCCCCCCCCCCCCCCCACAAACACATCCTCCAAACACACACACCCATATTTTGTTTACAAACTCCATTGCGGTTTATTTCACACCTCAAACATTTAGTAAACAATTAAGCAAATACAAGTAAACGGCAATAAATTACAGGCAGTAATAAAATATACTACTAACTCTTTTACGCTACGTCCACACCTACACGGGTATTTTTGAAAACTCAGCTGTTTCTATGCGTTTGGGCTTTTCGTCAACACGTAAACGGCGTTGCGATTCACCGAAAACGGAGATTATTTAAAACTCCTTTTTTGCGTTTACGTGTGGACGAGGATTACAGAGTTCGTCATGCAACGTCAAAGGTATGTGCCTCTTTTCACGTCACGCTGTGCGCCACGTTATTGTTTACATGAGATGAATTGCAGAATGGCAGATAGAGACAAAACACTGTTACTGTTAATCTGGCTATCTTCAGGTTTTACACGCTTACATATACACACGCAGTTACTGTCCCTCCATTTAGAAAGGCAGAGGCGTCACGGTGTAATTATTTTACGTGTAGTTGTTTTTTTTTCCTGTGTAATAATATTCAACATTGCTATCAATACATTTTTCAAAAAATGTCTCTCTGTGCAAAATGGGTTTAAACACATAAACAGCTGTGGGATACTGTTTGTCCGTGATTTGAACAGGGGGAACAAATTACGGCAGGATCAGCCTGATATTATTTGTATCCCACTGTAACTTTACTGCATAAAGAGCTAACATGTCCAAAATGTCAGGAGTAGTTAGTTATTACAAGAAGTGTTTGTGAACTAAAAATCAAGAATGTGGGATACTGTTTGTCCGTGATTTGGAGAGCCCAGCGCTGCTCCCGACGCAGGGAAACTAATTTTGCAGGGGAGACCTACCTTGGCACTTGTGCAGGTGAAGCCAAAGGGAAGATATGCTTCACCATATTTTCCTGTCTTTGGCTTGGAAGGAAGTTGGTTTGGAAACATATTTGGCGATGCTTCATCTCCTGCTTTGCGTTTATGTGGGAGCCCCGTCAAAAACCTGTCCACAGTGTCCAAGCCCTCTTTTTTTTTTTTTTTTCATAACGCGCCCCCCCTGCAATGGCTCTGCGCCCCCCCCCCCCAGGGGGCGGGCCCCACACTTTGGGAACCTCTGATGTACACCCACATCATGCAAAGCTTTCTTGACTTGCCATGTAATCACCATTTTAAAGTCTTATAGTTTTCTGACTACCGCACTACCGGCATATTTTCATTATACGGATTTAACTTGGCTGCACTTACATATATTCCCTTTAACCAGTCTAACCATGTGTTATCCTTCGGAGAGTATTCACTACCTGAGTTGGAGAAAAAGGTGATATTCAATCCTCTATTTAGATTTCATTTTCCAAATCTTCACTCCTTGCACTTAGCCGAAGAACAGGATAAGTAATAAATAATAAATAAAGTAACACTAATATGATACCTTTTTTTAACAGTGTTTTGTGAGTTTCTGTATATCACCAAGTGTTATTGGAGGTGAATTATGAGACAGATCGTGGAATTTTTCAAGTCCTTCTGAAAGTGTACAGGTTTAAATATAATATCTGTATTTTGAGCTAGTTTACCTAGTTTTTATTAATTTTTTATAATGAATTAATGTCAGACGTCTGAATCCTCTCCTCTTGCAGTCACCTCTTTGCCCTTTTATTGGCAGACAGTTCTTCCTAAACAGTAACTCTCTGTCTGCTCCGAGCCGTGTGCAAATCCTTTTTTCCATGATACTAAATGGATGCACAGCTGCCTAAGAGTCATTCAGTAGCCAAATATCAGGCTATATAATATTTGTGTAAAGCCACTCAAAGTAACACCAACGGTTAGCAGTTTAATATAATACCCATTCTTTAATTTCTTAGTGACTTTTCTGACCTGCAGAGGCCTCACAACAAAAACATGTGACACTTTTAGCTCTTCTGCCTGTATAGAGTGGTATCTAAAATTAGTTGAACTAAACTGCACGCTAATGTTTAACTTGAGGCATTAGAACAACATTGACTGATAATAGGACAGGGCAAAGGACAGAGTCTTTCAAGAACACAGGAGTCAACATGATAACTCAAACAAGGGTTGTATTAAAGTTGTAAGCACTCAGTTTACTGTCTTTTGGCCCTCCCAGGTTGCGTCTGGTCCAATAGCGACTCCTTCACAGCCAAAGACACCAGTCAGCTGATCACCTGGCAAGATGGACGTTGCAGCAGTGACTTCCTCTCCTCTCTTCCCAGACCAGATTCTCATCTTAGCGTCGCCACAGGGTTTGGCTGTGCAACAATCTTCTGGTACATGAAACACAAGTAAGCCCACATCTTTAAAAATAAATAAATTAAAAAATTAATGAAGAGTAACCTGTTGTGTTTGCATTTGTGATACGAAAGCTGAAGCTGTGTGGTTTTGCCACAGACCCAAATTCCTTGAGGACTTTACGGTTGCAGGTACCATCCAGGACTATGTGGTGTCCATGCTGTGCAGTTTGGACGGGTGTGTGATGACACCTCAGAATGCAGCCAGCTGGGGCTTCTTCAACACGTCATCCAATCAGTGGAATGAAAACATGTTCGTATAGTGTTGAACTTCCTTCCTTTTAACAACACTTTACTTGACGCACCTAGTGCATGAAAAATGTTGTGCATGTTTGGTTTGCAGCCTCATTTACCTAACACTTTGTGCATCAGTGCAAGCATACGTAACAAACACTGTGTGTGTGTGTGTGTGTGTCCTCTAGTCTGAAGGGTGCTGGCTTCCCTTTGCACCTGATTCCTAAGTGTGTGCCATCTGGTGGCTTGGCAGGAAAGACCTGCTCTCAGTGGCACGGCATACCCGCTGGCACGCCAGTAGGGGCCGCCCTAGGAGACTTCCAATGCTCCGTCTACTCCTGCATGAGTGCACGGACAGATGCAGGTGAAACAGGATGTCCATTTATCTCTCTTAATGAACTAAATGCATGATGCTCTCACAGTTGAACTGATCAATTGTGGATCTGCATTTTTAAGTTCATTCAGATTCGGATAACTTTAATAATCCCAAAAGGGGAATTTGTTCACAGCTTACACACACAACCTTTAACCTTTAAACACTAATCACAAACTACACTGTTGCATGTCAAGGCAGAGATCAACAAACAATGAGGTCAAGGAAAAACTCCACTATAAAACTTATTGTCGCCAACTTAGGGGTTTATATTTCAGGATATACACATCACTAACCATCACAGCTTATTCTCTTTAGCTGACAGTTTGTTTCTTTCTCCAAATTTCCCAGTCCTTAACATAAGCACCTCAGCCCAGCTGACCTACGCCATGCCAGCTGACTTCAAACCTCCAGATTCTCCTCAGCCCGCCTCGTCCATCTCCTATTTTCCTTACTTTGAGTCCACATACTTGGCTGTTGCGGCATCACTCAATGGAGGGAATGTGTTGGCACGTTTTGTGGAGATGCTGACTTCCTGGATGAGAGACCTTGGTTTGTATTCTTCTTTTAGTTTCTATCCCTTAATCCATCATCATCCCTCTCTGCTCAGCTCTGGAAAACCAAACAGTGCAGGCTGCCTTGCAGATGGACACAGACACTGTGATGCCACAAATTGGGCATCATAGTGTATTGATAAGATTTGTGAGACCAGAAACCTCAATACGAAAATGTTTACTGAGACTTTGCATAAACCAGGATATTTTAAGGCCCATACTAATATTCAGGGTTTGAAAATCTGTCATTCTGATATTTTGGCCATTTTTTTCTCTTTTCAGGCACAAATCATAAACACATTTCTCTAACATTTATTATGCATAGTTATTTATGTATTCATTTAACCTAACTCTGCTCGGATTAGCTGTGTATGTGTGTTTGTGGCTTTCCAAAGAAGTGTGTTGCCAACAAAGAGCTTGGAGAAGTCCCTCTGCTGGGAAAACTATGTAATTTCAAAACTCAAGACATGATTGAAGGGTGTTTCTTCTGTCTCTTCTTTAGTATTTACATTTTTCATTCGTCAGCAGTTATAATGTTGATACAGATAGATCCTAGTCTTAGTCGTGTGAGCAGTAGGGACATGTTTTCATAGACTTTGTTTTTTTACAACCGTTGCAAACAGATGAATCACCCCCTGTTGGCCATTAGGAAAAATTTAGTTTTTAATACAAGTATTTCTACATTATCTTCACGTTTCACACTTGATGATTAAGCTTTGTCCATCATTTATGTACACTCTTTACACAAAACCTATAACTACAGGGACTGGCACTACAGACACCAGGTGGAAAACTGTGGTATACTCTGATATACATAAAGTTTTATCTGCTGCTTAATCAGGGTGACGTGAGCTGATTTTGAAAGATCCATGTACGCCTCACGCGCTCATATACTCAACATATTCATAGAGATGATAAATTACACCTCTCTAAACCCTTTACTGGAGCTGCAAGAACCAAAATACATCCCAGCTGTATTCAGAAACTTTAGCAAACAGTTCTAAGGAAAAGTTATACTTGCAGATCAACAATCAAAGTTGCTTAAAGATGAAAGCAAAGAGGAGAGAGAACTGACATTAAATCTCTTAAGTTAATGAATCATCCATGCAGAAAGCAAAGTAACAACTGTAGAACAGTTAAACTTAAGTCTGCACTGATAGATGACATTAAAGTGCCCCCCTCCCCTTCTCCCCCCTCACAGGTGCAGAGCTGAGTGACTCATGCTTATACGAAAAGCTGATTCATTGTGCCCTGAACCAGGAAACCAGCAACCTGAGGGTGAGTCCTACCATCTTGGGAGAGAGACACGACCCTCTCTGCCTGGGTCACGTGACTGGCATCTCCACCTCCAATCTCTCCCTGGGTCATGTGATCAGGGCTCTCTGCCATGGAGTCCTGGACAACATCACCTCGATGATGCCTGTAGAGCGCCTGCAGCAGGCGGGGGTCCGCAGGATTGTGGGCAGTGGGAGCGCACTCGCTCGGAACGAGGCGCTAAGACAAGAAGTGGAGAAGGCGTTCCCTCTGCAGGTGGTATATGGACAGAACGCGGACTCTGCTTTGGGCGTGGCGATGGTTCTCTGTGACCGCCTTTAAATCGGACTCGCTATCCAGTCCTGTCTGTTTACATGACTTAGAATTTTGCGGACCAACTAAAGCTGACCCTAACAAATCTTAGACATTCGTTACGACCAAAAGATGGAAGATGGGAGCTCAAAGGTGTTACTGTGACTGAACAGCTCTCAACAATATAGTGGGCATTTCTGATATTGAGGGTTCGATTTTGTTACAGTATAATTCAAAGCATATCAATTGATAGCAGTTGTTTCCTAGAGCTGGCTGCTCTTCATTCATCAACAAAAAAGTCAGGCCTCTGTCACTTAGCTTTACAGCTGCTTAATGTGGCATCAGACACATGCCGTTAAGAGACAGTGGCAACAAGTTCAAACTTGTTAGCTGCAGAAATCACAGTGACTTTTGCATGATTTATCTACCCTGAGATGACGATGCAATCAACACGTCAACATTGAAGCAGAAAACAGGATGTTGAGGTGCCTTCATTTTCTTTTTTTCTGTTTCGTGGTGTCTGGGACAGGTTCGTTTGTAGTTTCCTGTGGGATGGGTGTTTCCTGTTCAGCTCCCCGATCGAAACAGGTCGAGTCTGTGCGTGTTTGTGGGTTGATTTTTGTATCTGCTTTGTTGTTATGAAAGGAAATTCAGCTTGACGTGGGTTACCTCAGTGACAACATCAGTGGCTATGTTCTGGCTCGAGTCACGCTTTGTTTTATTGTCCTGAACCAAACCAAACACAGAGCTTTATCATCAGAAAAGTTTGGGATGATGTTAAATTATTGTGTTACGCTATCAGTGTACAAACAGAAATAAGAGAGTATTTGTAATTTAAATAGAAAAAAAGTTTACTTTCAATATTTTCTCAGTTGGTGTTATTCCAAATCAGGACACGCCCAGCAGTTAAAGTTTCTCTAATTCAAACATGTGAAAAGTGCAGATGGTCTGTGCTGAATAATAAAAAGAGTATATGTAACTAAATAAACATTTATAATCTACTGGGTAAATTAGCAAAGTTGGCACATATTATATACTGAGCTTGCTACACACACACACTGACATAATGCTTTCCCTAGCCGCTTACCATAACACTAACCACTGAAAATGAATGCCTTACCCTAAACCTAACCTAATTTCAGATTTTGGTCCCCACCAAGATAGTAAGAACCCGTACACACACACACACACACACCCTAAACTAACTGATGATGGGACTGATAGGAATTAAAAGACAATTTGGGGAGTTAATCTTTGCTGGTTGTAGTGAAGTACCCTTTTAAATCAAGTTTCTAATATCTATGGTTTAATTATAAGAAGCAAAATTATCCTGTTTATGAGTGTGTGAAGCTACGGTTTATTTTCACCTAAAATATTCTGATTTGTTCACCAACACCTGAAGATTTCAGTCATGACTGAGAAGTAGCTCATCTGTGTCTCTAGTATACGCACTCACTAACTCAGTTACTCCTTTATCTTGTCTCAAGTCACAGTCACCCTGCCATAACATATATTGTTTGTTTTAGGGATACATGCTTAGTCTGTCCAAAGTAAACAAGCGGAGCTGCTTTCAACTTATGTGTCGGGCAGAAGAATGAGGAAAGTTCATCTGTGCAGGGGAGTGAAGGGATTCATTCCATCACACTGCTATGACTGAACTATGAAAATGTCTGTATTGGTCTTTGTGTTCCTGTCTGCATCCAACAATGACAGATTTATTCTAACACACTGATTGATCAGAATTTAGTCTGATCATGAAGCGCAGATTACCAGGGTGATCCATGCTTGGTTTAAATTGAACCATTGTCGTGATAGCAGAAATCCAGAGGTAAGCCTAAAGATACCCAGCTAACCTCCTAATGCACTTTATCCAGGTAATTTTTTCATTTTTAGCACCTGTTTTTTTTTTTTTCATTCATACACTATAGTTTGTGAGGAGAATGATGAGAGAGACCTGGGTGTTTGTTTCAGTGTAGACTCTCTCACATTGCTCGTCAACTCCTTCTGAGCCTTATTTTTCTTTTTTTATTATACCATCACAACCTGGCTCACAGGCTCAAAACTGAGGGCGACTAGACGAGTAACTAGTAAAGAATAATTTATTTTACAGGAAATAAATTAAGAGAAGCATGTGTAGAAAGGAACCCCCCCAATAACCTCAAAACAAAAAGCCGTTATACTCAAAATCATTTGGCCCAGGTGCAGCTCATGCAGCCAGTTACTTCTCCAAATAGCAGCACTATAACCCTAGCAGAGACACCTAGTGGCTGGGGGTTGTCACACTCTTCCTAGACACCAGCTGAATCCAAATTGCCTTTTTTCTTCCCATTTACACTAGTGAATATAAAATAATTTTACTCAGTTACAGCGTCTCATTTTCAACCACACTCTGTTGTATCATGCTCACCAGGTTTACTGCAACGACCTCCCCAGTCAGTGCTAACTCCACTCTATAACTCAGGAAACCTGGCGCTTGGAAGAGGCCCTTGAAGAGTAGGCTGGAAAAAATGAAGGAGCTGGAAAGCTACCAGAAAACTGAGTATAGTCTCAAGAATAAGTTGCTCTTGACAAAGCATCACAAAACATCAGATCCCTGGGCGCTGGTTTAGCTCAGTTGGATGAGCAGGCGACCATATGCCACATGGCTGAGAGTGACCGGCCTGGGTCTGAGTCTGGTCCGTGGACCTTTGCCACATGTTTCCCCCTCTCTCTTTCCCTCCGTTTTCCTGTCAACCTAACCAACTGTATCTGTCTAATAAAGCCAGAAAAAGGCAAAAAAAAAAAAATGTATTAAAAAACCCCATCAAATCCCTGATGTGATGGCTGTCCAATGCATTAGTGAGCGATTTGGACAACACGAGTTTAAATCTAATGGATTGTGATCTGTATAGACGAGAGGCACACTAGAGTCAACATGAGCTTCAGAATATTGCAAAGCTCATACTAGAGGCGGTGTGTCTCTCTCTGACATAATAATTTTACTGTACGAGTGAAATTTCTTAGTGAAATATCTCATAGGTCATTTAATCCCTTTTTTTTCTTGTGAGGTTGAAGCAATGCCGCACTTTACCTTGTATGGGTTGAATCTATCCTTGTCCCACTATCTACTTTCCCAGGTAGGTAATAGATGCCCTAGCAAACTCACATTTAGCCAAGCTACGTGTCAAGTTTGTCTCACGCAGTCGATCAGTTTCCGGACGTGGTGCACATGTTGTCAGTGTAGATCACATCAACATATCTTTTCCAGATGTAACCAGATGCATCAGATTATAAAAAGTTGCTGTTGCATTACACAACTCAAAGTTTATCATGCAGTAGAGAAGAGGCCAAAAGGAGTGATAAAGGCTTACGTGTCACTTGCTCTGTTAGGGGAATTTGATAGCAACCGTTCAGTACATCAAGTTTACTGACAACCTCGGCTGAGCCCACCCTGTTCCCGCAATCTTCCATACATGGTAGTGGATAAGGATCTGGCTTAGTCCCCCCACTTTCCAGTAATCGGTACAGAACTGAGGACTCGTTGGCTGTATCCACCAACAATCAGGGAGAAGCCCAGCTTGAAGATGAAGGTTCACAATACTATTGATGAACATATACTGAATTTGCTTCTCCGTCACCTTGTCATTTTTTCCCCAGAAACTCTAAAGATGCCAGTGAATTGGTTGTGTCACATACATCAATGCTATGCTTTGTTAGATGTGTTTGAGTTTGAACAAACAAATAATCATTGATGACGACAGACAGCTCTGTGAACAAGCTTCCAAATTACAGGTCCTTCCTCAGCAGGCTTTCACTGGGTGGGTTTACTCCATCACCCTCATGTCCCGGTGAATCCAGGCTTCCCACCATGCTGTGGTATGCCTTTCCCAGTTTTACAGGACTGGGACACCCTGATGTAATGGGGTTTAAGCGGATTATGACAAAAATAAGTTTAAAAAACAAAACAAAAAACAAATAGTTCTGCTCAGAACTTTGAATGGTGAAGGGACCGTAAAGTGCCCTGAAATGAAGTGCTAACAAATTGCAGCAGAGCTAAAACATGCTCACCAGGACCGAACTGGTGTACTTTGGCTTTGGGATATTAAGATGCTTTATTTTTATAATCCAGAACTGGACTGACTATCTTAATGGGGTTCAGGCTGTACCACAGAATCCCAAAGCAGACTTATGGGTCCTGGCACTGTGTGACCAAATACCATCTCACGCAGACTAAACCTAGTAATGACTTTAATTCCGTCCCTGGCAGCCAGCAACAAGCAGGCAGGTCTTTCCCAAAAAATTTGAGCCCTGAACAATTTGAATCACCTATTGATAGTTGTGTCAGAAACCTGAGCACTGAAATCCTCAAGCCTAGTGAAGCAGCCAGAACTGTCGATAACACCTGCAGCCATGGATGTGCCTCCAAGACAACCTCTTTTGACACCACACACACCCCCTCCCCCAGCAGACTCCAGAGGGAATCCACTCTACAGCCCAACAGAAACAGAACAGCAGCTGCACCTTATACAGACTTACACACACCAGGCGCAGGCCCAGCCAAGCTCAAAAACTGATGAATCACAAGCCAAGGACAGCTCAGTGACCATAACTTTAAGCAGAACAGTAACATAACTTTTTATTTACCACAAGTCAGTCTCCCAGAGAACCAGACTGTGCCCTTATAAGAGCAGAGCATATGGAAAATGGCTTTGAAATGGAAAACCAACTGCTCCAGCAATCTAAACTGCAAAAAACACGAGCCCTGTTTGCCACAGTCCGTCTAACAGGATGCTACAGAACAGAGGGAGACATGATGAGGTAGTAATTTGAAGAAAATCATTTTTTTTAGAACATAAAAAATGAAGAGCAGCATGTGTAGAAAGCAAAAACAAGTAAACATAAGAACACATGCTGTAGCTAAGCTGAATCCATGTCAGGACAGTGAGCAAAAAAGAGCCAGCTGCAGAAAGGAGGGAGCTTTTAGCTTACTTCTCCAAACAGCTCCTGCTGAACAAAGCACAGCATGAAAACCACAACAGCGACACGCAGTGCCTGGGGGCCGTCACAGTATCCTTTAACTTGCCTCTTAACCTCTTAACAGCCATAGGAAATCTTCTTTCTGATGTTTACTGCTCTTTATTTACCTCTTCTTGAGACTGAGTCTTAATTTGACCTTTAAGTTAGAATATCTGTTACTCAAATGGTTCATGGATGTCCTTTTTTTTTTTTTTTTTTTTTAAATATTCCTTCTCATACATGTTGACATTTGGTTTAAGGAGATAAGATTATGTTTATGACCAGGCAGCAAAACAAAGACGAAAAGCCATCAACCATATTTTACTATAATCACTCGAGTGAACACAATTTTTTCCACAGGCACATATAGATGTCACAGTCCACTGTGTTATTAGCGTGTCCACTCACTCACTATGCTGCATTAAACCACCGTGATAGTGATGCTATTATGCATGAAATTAACCAGTGTTAATAACTGAATTTGCTCCGACTGTTGCTGAATGTGTTATTCTGCCTGCGTGAGCTCAGACAGGCTAATAAAGAGAGTTTTAACTTTGTGAACATTTCTGTTTTGTTTTTAATGAAGGCTCCTTTGAGAATGACAAGCTCAGATACAAATGGGATCAAGATCACAGATAAAAGTTTTGAGGGGGTTCAAGTGACACTTTTGGTTATGCCACCCTGTGCAAACAATAACAATCTCGTGCATCTTTTTCAACCGTGAAAAAAAGGAAGTAGACTCATGAGAGCTCTGCAGCTACAGCTCACACTGGTAGGCAGATGCTCTGCAACCACACATTTAGTCACACGACTAGAGCAGCACTAAAAAAAACACAAGTACATCACATCGAGAACACGAAGAGGCATGTAAGACGTACAGGAACCACTTGAGCAGCTTTATGGACTAAAAAAAACATCCCTTCAGCATTCTGAATTTGATTCTTCGGGGTAAGTTTCTGCTTTTTGAAACTTCTGCTTTCATTTTCTGAGGATTTTCTGTGGACAACATGCCATTGCTCTTCTGCTTCATGCCTGTTTTTTTGTTCAGTTAAGTGCTTCAGTGGATTATTTAGCTTGTATAAATTCAAAGGTCATAAAAGCTTTTAATTGTTGTTTTAACACTGCAATCTGCTCTGTAGCTCCTCTTTGCTGGAGTCATCAAAAAAAGGCAAAATCTGTTGTGTTAGGTCAGTTAATACACTGCATTCTCTGTGGTATTCTGTGATGTCCTGTAATGGTCAGTACAGCATCCTTTTAAGCACTCAAGCCCGGAGTAAAGTGCTCTAATTTTCTCAAGGGCGGGCTATCTTATCTCCCTCTGCCTTGCTCCTACTATCCCATTTCCCCTAACGCTAAATGGGCATCTTCAGAGACACAATAGTATTCACACGCCCATGTCTCTGAGGGTGTGTGAATATGTCTGTGGTTTTGACATTAACATCAGATTTTTTTTTTTCAACAAAGGAATCAGTATAGATGACGAAGATTGAAGTTTGGTGAGTCAGCTGATTTGTTACTGTTTTGATTGCCACTTTATAAAAAAATGCTTTAGGTCATGAAGAATGTGCTACTGTGGCATGTTGCACTGTTTATTTAGTATATAGATGGCATGTTGGAGCGCACAGTTAAAAGGATGTTTTGCACAGTTTAGATTGCGCCTCAGTAAGAATACAGAGCAGGGTCACATTACTGAGCATCATGGATCAATAAGTCATAAATAATACACCAGGACATAATGACGTAGGAGAGGTTCCTGTAAAGCAGTTTAACAATGAATACATTTTTAGACATGTAAGCTTAGCACATCTTTCTTTAAAATACTCCCATTTCAGTTGTGTGATTGAAAGTATTCTTATTCTTTGTTTTTCAGCCCTTTGTTGTTGTTTTTTTTGCTGTGTTCCTCCCATGATGTTCATGGGGTATAACACAGTTTCCACTGAATCACTAATTCCCCATTTTCCCACTGAAAAAGGGAAGAAGAAGCCACAGAAGATTTCTGTATAGTCCCGTGGTCCTTGACATGTCTTTCTTTAACATCAGAACATATTGTCTGTTTACTATCAGCTGAACTTTGGAGGAATCCTTTTAGACTCTGAATGTGTAACCACACTGTAAACCAATTGATTATGCCACAAAGCAGCAAGTAGCTAGCAGATCGAGCGCTGTGTTTCTACTGTTGTCAAGGAAGTCGTGTTTTAAATAAAAACTCCTTTGTTAGTCACTGGGTGGGGAAATATCACATGTCTGAAAGTTATGTCTGCGCCATTACAGACGGATGAGATGAGCCCCTGTGGTAAACGTTTCTGATTCTGCTGATGCAGCCAAGCTGCATGCTCTGACCTGAATTATTTTCAGTGGCTTATGGCAGTGTTTGGTTTGTAACCAATTCAATCCAAGCAGTGTGTAGTGACACAGTTTTAAATTGTTAACCTAAACCAACCAGTTGTTGTAGATGACTTACTGTAGTGACAGATCTGGATGTACAGTGATTTTATTCAGTTTTTTCTCATGTTTCAAATGTCTGCAGGCTAAATAGGACTTGATTAGTTGCTCGATAAATTCTTTTTATTTTTTCAACAAGAAGCACTCAGAGAGCACAAATCTCTGCCAAGACAGCCAAAACACTTTTAAGGGAATAGTTTTGTATTTTGTAAGCAAAGATTATGTAGGAGAAGCTAACAGATAATAGGTTTGATTTGTACAACTTGTAACTAGGAATCAGTAACTAACTAGCAGCTCATGCTCTTTCTCTTGACATTACTTTCTTTAAAGCTGTAATGCATTTGGGATTAAATGTGAAAGTGAGGTCAGAGGTTAAATTTTGACATGAGAATCGCTATGTACCGATATCAGTTCCTGCAAAATGCTGACATTACAAACAATGGCAGCAAAGTTTTAAGCTTTTAAGCAAAGTTTGACCTTCTTTGAGCTCGAAGAAGAGGTCAGAAGTCCAAAGTAACGTGATCTGTAGGATTCCCAAACATCATTTCCCTACATGCCTATATGTCAATACAAACAAACAAAGAAATATAGTTTTAAATAGCTCTATATAGCATTATTATCACTTTGAAATTCAGATCAATCTATTGACCTTGAAGGTGAGGTCAAACATGACATGATATTTTAAATCTTTCTATGGTACTTTCTGTATGTTGACACTACACCCCACAGGTGTAAGTATTGAAATTATGAACCTAATTGAAATTATGAGCCTTTTTGTCAGTTTTTGACCAATAACTCATTGATTTGACCTTGAAG
Organism: Oreochromis niloticus; assembly: GCF_001858045.2. Lineage (NCBI taxonomy): Eukaryota > Metazoa > Chordata > Actinopteri > Cichliformes > Cichlidae > Oreochromis > Oreochromis niloticus. The sequence goes on from NC_031975.2 coordinate 6,352,424, forward strand.
ACGTTGAATGGATGTAAGTTAAATTTGAATGGATGATTGACTCCACTCTACACCTCTACAACATTTCATCGGAATTTAATAAAAAATTTTCAATCTGTCTTGTTTACAGACAGAATGAGACACGCACACAAAGACTACCAAACTTAATCCCCTCAAAGCTCATAAAGCCGATAAATTACAATTTAAATAAAAATAATTTTTTAAAAACACCAACAAAATGGTTGTTACTGAGTGTCTGAAACAGTAACTGTCTTGAAAATAATCTCTACAAATTAGAGAAAATGCATTGTGCCCACTTTGTATTGAAAGCTCCCTGCAGCACCTCTGTTGCTTTTCATGTGGATGATGGATAACTGTGTTGTATTTCCATACAGATCACTGGAGGAAAGGGTGAAAAATGAAGAAATCGGAAATGTTTGGTTTCACTCTGGAGACAGACGACAGGACAGAGGAGGAAAGATCGCAGCAAAAGGCGACTAAGAAAGATGGTCTGGCTTCTGCCTTGGGGTTGGGCCCGGAGGCCCCCAAGACACCTATGGACACTGATTACCAGGAAGAAATGGAGAAGAGGAAACCTCAGATCAGATTCAATTTCAACTTTGACAAGTGAGCCCCTCCATGCAGTGATAAAATGATGTCTGCCTCAAGATAACACTCATTATAGGATGGGTGCTGGGTATTTTCAAGCCCCAAAGTGCTGATTTAATAACCATCTGTAACGCTACTGTGTGTTACACTGTTTTGCTTTGTTTTTTGTATAGAGGGATTCGAGGTGTAGATCAGCATGATAACAGGAGAGACAGCAAGATGTTTAACCGTGACAGACTGTTTGAAGCAGTGGCCAGCAGAGATATCAGCAAGCTGGATGGCCTTCAAGAGTACCTGCGCCAAAATATGAAGAAACTCTCTGACTCTTTGTGTGAGTGATGGAGGACCCATAATGCAACAGCTGCAACTTCAACATGTCAACTTCAACATGGTGACCTGTGTGTTAACAACATGGATGTGTGTTTACATCCACAGATCAGTCCTACGGTAAAACACCCTTAATGAAAGCTCTGCTGCACATCGAAGAAGGCAAGAATGAAACCGTGGATATGTTGGTCGACATTTCAGAGAAGATGGGTGATGTTAAGGAGTTTGTGAATGCAGCCTACACCAACAGCTACTACAAAGGTAACAGATTTTCTGCGTCTGGGAGCTTTATTTTAACTCTTTTAACCTTTATGCCAGCATTTTTTTTCCAGTACTGCAGTGAACATGTATAAATGTGACTCATTTTCCTGCAGGCCAGACAGCTCTGCATATAGCCATCGAGAGGAGAAGTATATTTTATGTCAAGCTGTTGGTGAGCAAAGGTGCAGACGTCCACGCCAGAGCCTGCGGGAAATTCTTCCAACCACACAAGGGTCCCTACTTCTACTTTGGTAAGGACATGCTGCTGCAGAGGGGAGATTCCTCACGCAAAGATCATATGCAGATGCAATGAGTCATCCGGTTATTGTGTAGTTTTTAGCATCAGAGCAGAAGTGTGATTTTTTTATTTTGAAGGAACAATATGATGGCCCAGCTTCCTTGATATATACTTAATACTCAAATATGTATAGATGAACAGTGTGCAAGTTTTTCAGAGGGGAAGATTGTCCTTTTTCGGGCATGCTGCTCCCTTTCCAAGTATTTTATTCAGTGTCCTTTTGCAAAATGCAGAATTCTGAATCAGATGTGAGTAAATTAAAAGACCCGTACAGCTTTGAATCTGGAATGAGAAACAAGAGCGAAACCCTCAGGTTTCTTTTAACTATGACACCAACTAGTGGAAAACACGAGTGACTAGTGATAATAGTATCCCTATCTACTGTTACATAACCCCGGTACTTATCTAAGCCTTAAAAGTCTCATATGATACATTTTTCTTATGGATGTAACACCATACTATTTAATCAAACATAATGTTGACTTTCAGATACTGTTCATCTCTTGCAGACAGATTTTTTTAGGCCAGTCAGTTCTATTGTTCTCCACTTATCCGGTTTCCTCAAACTTTTTAAGGACACACCATGTCGAGATATGCCAAGTTCTTGGTTAATAGCTCTTTGGGAATCACCTTGTTGATGCAAAAATTTCAATTCAATGCAATTCAATTTTATTTATATAGCGCCAAATCACAACAACAGTCGCCTCAAGGCGCTTTATATTAGAATAGAATAGAATAGAATTCAACTTTATTGTCATTGCACATGTCACAGGTACAGGGCAACGAAATGCAGTTTGCATCCATCCAGAAAGTGCTTTAGTCGTGATATAGATATATTACAATATAAATTAGCAATAATAGAGATGTGTAAGTATATTACAGAAATGGGTCTATTATGGTATGTTATAATGTACACAGTGTGAAGTATGTTATGAATATTCTATAACTATAAGTATGTACAGGCTGTAGTGAGTACAAGCTATGTACAGGCTATGAACAGGATATAAATATGAAATAAAAACTATACAGAAATCTGAGATATACAGTTATACAGAATGTGAACTATGTAAGTTATAAACAGTTGTGGGGTTAAAAATTATCGTATGTACAGAATGATTATCTACACAGAACTATACAGTAGTGGTAAAGTGCTAGTGGTTGTGGGTGTGTGTATGTTCAGTCCATGAGTTTAACGTGGGTCAGATGTCAGGAGGCAGAGTTCAGGAGTCTGACAGCTGTGGGGAAGAAGCTGTTCCGGTACCTGGTGGTCTTAGTCCGGAGGCTCCTGTAGCGCCTCCCAGAGGGCAGGAGAGTGAAGAGTCTATGTGATGGGTGACTGGGGTCTCTGATGATTTTCCCAGCCCTTTTCAGACACCGCTTCCTGTAGATGTCCTTTATGGCAGGAAGTGGTGCTCCGGCGATGCGCTGGGCAGTTTTCACGACCCTCTGCAACGCCTTCCGGTCCGAGGCAGAGCAGTTCCCGTACCAGACTGTTATACAGTTGGTCAGGATGCTCTCGATGGTGCAGCGATAGAAGTTCACCAGGATGTCTGAGGACAGGTGGTTCTTTCTCAGAGTCCTCAAGAAGAAGAGGCGCTGGTGAGCCTTCTTGACCAGCTTGGAGCAGTTGGTCGTCCAGGTGAGATCCTCGGAGATGTGGACTCCCAGGAACTTGAAGCTGCTCACACGCTCCACAGCCGTCCCCTTAATGTGGATGGGTGGATGTGGGTCAGCATTCCTCCTGTAGTCCACGATGAGCTCCTTAGTCTTCTCGGTGTTAAGCAGCAGGTTGTTTGTGTCGCACCACTCAGCCAGACGATCCACCTCCTCCCTGTAGGCGACCTCATCGTTGTCACTGATGAGGCCAATCACCGTGGTGTCATCTGCAAACTTAATGATGGTGTTGGAACCATCAGCAGGTCTGCAGTCGTGGGTGAAGAGGGAGTAGAGGAAAGGGCTCATCACACAGCCTTGTGGTACACCGGTGTTCATTGTGATTGTTGATGAGCAGCGGTTATCCAGTCGGACATGTTGGGGGCGGTTGGTCAGGTAGACCCTACAATAATACATACAGAGAAAAACCCAACAATCAAATGACCCCCTATGAGCAAGCACTTGTGGGAAGGAAAAACTCCCTTTTAACAGGAACAAACCTCCGGCAGAACAAGGCTCAGGGAGGGGTGGCCATCTGCTGCGACCGGTTGGGGTGAGAGAAGGAAGACAGGATAGAAGACATGCTGTGGAAGAGATACAGAGATTAATAACAAGTACGATTCAATGCAGAGAGGTCTATTAACACATAGTGAGTGAAAAAGGTGACTGAAAAGGAAAAACTCAATGCATCATGGGAATCCCCAGCAGCCTATGCCTATTGCAGCATAACTAAGGGAGAATTCAGGATCACCTGATCCAGCCCTAACTATATGCTTTAGGAAAAAGGAAAGTTTTAAGCCTAATCTTAAAAGTAGAGATAGTGTCGGTCTCCCGAATCCAAACTGGAAGCTGGTTCCACAGAAGAGGGGCCTGAAAACTGAAGGCTCTCCCTCCCATTCTACTTTTAAATACTCTAGGAACAACAAGTAGGCCTGCAGTGCGAGAGCGAAGTGCTCTAATGGGGTGATATGGTACTACAAGGTCATTAAGATAAGATGGGGCCTGATTATTTAAGACCTTGTATGTGAGGAGCAGGATTTTGAATTCAATTCTGGATTTAACAGGAAGCCAATGAAGGGAAGCCAATACAGGAGAAATATGCTCTCTCGTTCTAGTCCCTGTCAGTACTCTTGCTGCAGCATTTTGGATTAACTGAAGGCTTTTCAGGGAGTTTTTAGGACTTCGTGATAATAATGAATTACAGTAGTCCAGCCTGGAAGTAATAAATGCATGAACTAGTTTTTCAGCGTCATTCTGAGACAGGATATTTCTAACTTTAGAGATGTTGTGCAAATGGAAGAAAGCAGTCCTACATATTTGTTTAATATGTGCATTGAAGGACATATCCTGGTCAAAAATGACTCCAAGATTCCTCACAGCATTACTGGAGGCCAAGGTAATGCCATCCAGACTAAGAATCTGGTTAGATACCATATTTCTAAGATTTTCAGGGCCGAGTACAATAACCTCATTTTTATCTGAATTAATTTACATGAACAAATTGGAGTCTATTAGATAGATATGATACAAACCACTGCAGCGCAGTACCTGTACCTACATCATGTTCTAATCGCTCTAATAGGATATTATGGTCAACAGTATCGAACGCTGCACTGAGGTCTAGCAGGACAAGCACAGAGATGAGTCCACTGTCAGAGGACATAAAAAAATCATTTGTAACCTTCACTAAAGCTGTTTCTGTGCTTTGATGAGCTCTGAAATCTGACTGAAACTCTTCAAATAAGCCATTCCTCTGCAGATGATCTGTTAGCTGTTTGACAACTACTCTTTCAAGGATTTTTGATTCAATTGAATTCAATTGAATTCAATTGAATTCAATTGAATTCAATTCAATTCAATTTTATTTATATAGCGCCAAATCACAACAAAAGTCGCCTCAAGGCGCTTCATAGGTACAGAGAAAAACCCAACAATCATATGACCCCCTATGAGCAAGCACTTTGGCGACAGTGGGAAGGAAAAACTCCCTTTTAACAGGAAGAAACCTCCGGCAGAACCAGGCTCAGGGAGGGGCGGCCATCTGCTGCGACCGGTTGGGGTGAGAGAAGGAAAACAGGATGAAAGACATGCTGTGGAAGAGAGACAGAGGTTAATAACAGATATGATTCAATGCAGAGAGGTCTATTAACACATACTGAGTGAGAAAGGTGACTGAAAAGGAAAAACTCAGTGCATCATGGGAATCCCCGGCAGCCTACGTCTATTGCAGCATAACTAAGGGAGGATTCAGGGTCACCTGGTCCAGCCCTAACTATATGCTTTAGCAAAAAGGAAAGTTTTAAGCCTAATCTTGAAAGTAGAGATAGTGTCTGTCTCCCGAATCCAAACTGGAAGCTGGTTCCACAGAAGAGGGGCCTGAAAACTGAAGGCTCTCCCTCCCATTCTACTTTTAAATACTCTAGGAACAACAAATAAGCCTGCAGTGCGAGAGCGAAGTGCTCTAATAGGGTGATATGGTACTACAAGGTCATTAAGATAAGATGGGGCCTGATTATTTAAGACCTTGTATGTGAGGAGCAGGATTTTGAATTCAATTCTGGATTTAACAGGAAGCCAATGAAGGGAAGCCAAAACAGGAGAAATATTCTCTCTCATTCTAGTCCCTGTCAGTACTCTTGCTGCAGCATTTTGGATTAGCTGAAGGCTTTTCAGGGAGTTTTTAGGACATCCTGATAATAATGAATTACAGTAGTCCAGCCTGGAAGTAATAAATGCATGAACTAGTTTTTCAGCGTCACTCTGAGACAGGATATTTCTAACTTTAGAGATGTTGTGCAAATGGAAGAAAGCAGTCTTACATATTTGTTTAATATGTGAGTTGAAGGACATGTCCTGGTCAAAAATGACTCCAAGATTCCTCACAGCATTACTGGAGGTCAAGGTAATGCCATCCAGAGTAAGAATCTGGCTAGATACCATATTTCTAAGATTTTCAGGGCCGAGTACAATAACCTCAGTTTTATCTGAATTAAGGAGCAGAAAGTTAGCGGCCATCCAGGTCTTTATGTCTTTAAGACATTCCTGCAGTTGAACTAATTGGTGTGTGTTACCTGGCTTCATGGATAGATAGAGCTGTGTTTCATCTGCATAGCAGTGAAAATTTATGCTATGTCTTCTAATGATGCTGCCTAGGGGAAACATGTATAATGTAAACAGAATTGGTCCTAGCACTGAACCCTGTGGAACGCCATAATTGACCTTAGTGTGTGAAGAGGACTCTCCATTTACATGTACAAATTGGAGTCTATTAGATAGATATGATACAAACCACTGCAGCGCAGTACCTGTAATACCTACAGCATGGTCTAATCGCTCTAATAAGATATTATGGTCAACAGTATCGAATGCTGCACAAAGTCTAGCAGGACAAGCACAGAGATGAGTCCACTGTCAGAGGCCATAAGAAGATCATTTGTAACCTTCACTAAAGCTGTTTCTGTGCTGTGATGAGCTCTGAAACCTGACTGAAACTCTTCAAATAAGCCATTCCTCTGCAGATGATCTGTTAGCTGTTTGACAACTACTCTTTCAAGGATTTTTGATATGAAAGGAAGGTTGGAGATTGGCATATAATTAGCTAAGACTGCTGGGTCTAGAGATGGCTTTTTGAGTAAAGGTTTAACTACAGCCACCTTGAAGGCCTGTGGTAAAAAAAAAATTAGTATTTTATGTCTGTTAAGCTGTTATCTTCGGCATTTTTCATAGATTTAACTAAAGAAATGAGAATAAATGATCTCTTTTTGCAGCAGACTAAGTGAAAAAGTGCTTAAAGATACAATTTAAAATTGGCTCATTGTTGTCTCCTATGTGCTGACACAACACTACTTCATTCCTTGACTTAGGTATCCTATTTAATGCTTGAATGATTCATAGGTCAATATCTATAATACAATACCTGTAATACCTTTGCACAGTACTGTACTGTACAGTACTGATAGCATAAATTTGTCAGGTTGCTCTTTAATGGTTTGGATGGACAACACACAAAAGGAGACAGCAAAAAAATAGTCCCTTTAGACTGATTTTTTTGTTTTAGTGTTCTTATTTTTCCCTGAGTTATTGGTCCTGTTATTAGTTAGCTAACACAAACTAATGTTAGTCTACTGACTGTAACCAACCAACCCAGTGATGTAATGTTCTGTACTGACAGAAGATGGCGCTAAACATGTTTTAAAGCCTTAAAACATTTTTTTAAATCCAGTTACACAGAAAGAGTTACATCTGTGTCAGTTTTTGAGAGCAGGGCTCCATGATGTAAATTAGCCTTTAAACATTTAGTGTTTCATTTCCACTTTCAACACCCTGATTTTCATTTAAAAAAAAAAAAAAAAAAAAAAAAAGTAAGGCTGGAATAAAACTTTAAAATATCATCAAATTTTTGTCTGCAGGTGAGCTGCCCCTGTCTCTGGCAGCCTGCACCAACCAGCCCGATGTGGTAGACTTCCTCATGGACAATGAATACCAGCGAGCAGATGCTAAGATGGTAGATTCTCAAGGCAACACGGTCCTGCATGCCCTCGTGATGGTGGCTGACAACTCCAAGTGCAACACAGAATTCATAGTCAGCATGTATGACCGTATTCTAAAGATCACAGCGAGACTGTATCCCAAGGTGCAGCTGGAAAACATTGAGAACAAGAAGGGCCTGACACCTCTCAAAATGGCTGCCCACACTGGCAAGACTGGGGTAAAACACTGCAGGTTGATATTAAGAGTACTACCAAATGCGAAAAGCTACAGTCAGAACGAAATGCAGAGCCATAAGAATAGTATGGCCTCCCTTTACCACTGACAGGGTAGAAACTATAGGTTTTGGTGGGATCTGTGGGTTTCTGGGTTTTCAGAAATAGATCAGACCTTCACAGACTTTGTTTGTTCTAGCTTTCCTTTTCACTTGTCTACAGCTGTTCTCACACATCTTAAGACGAGAGTTCCAAGAGCCTGGAACCAAACACTTGTCTCGTAAATTCACAGAGTGGGTTTACGGGCCCGTCCACTGCTCCCTGTACGACCTGGCCTCTGTGGACTCATACGAGGAGAACTCAGTGCTCAAGATACTGATCTACGGCAGCGACATCCCTGTGAGTCCCAGCATCGTGACACCAGTCAGAGCAGTAGTTGTGTGCTGTTCTGTACTCAAACGTGGATCTCCTCCTTTCTCCTCTCAGAACCGTCACGAGATGCTCGAGACGGAGCCTCTGATCCAACTGCTTGAAGAAAAGTGGAATAGGTTTGCCAGTGGAATGTTTTTCTTCAACTTCCTGTCCTACCTTGTGTACTTGATCATCTTTACTCTCCTAGCCTACTATAAGAAAGAAAGCATGGTGAGCTGACTGACACAAAAGGTGAGCTGTGCAAGCATCACAGACAGGCCTGTGCTAATGTGGATGATGTTCCCTCTGTGCCCCACAGCCATTACTTCCCATTAAGCTCAAGACCAATGATCACCTGTACATTTTAGCTTGGCTGGTGACAGCAGTTGCGAACTGCTACTTCTTTTTCATAGGGGTACGTAGTTAACTTTGTGTTTGTGTACATCTACTTTCTTATATCACCACCTAGTGGAAGTTGTAGTCCAGTAACATGACTGATTACCTCATCTGAATCCCTAGATTATAGATATGATGAGGAAACGACCAAAGCTGGAGACCCTGCTGGTTGACGGATATTATGAGATTCTTTTGTAAGTAGCAGGCATGCTCAAAATTAAAGACACCTTGTGGAGTTTTCTCACCTCTTTGTAATACAGTATTATTCCTGATACAGAGTCGCCACTTGCATTCGTGCAGCAATCACCTAAAGCCCCTTTACAACTAACATTTCCTTTTAATAGATTCAAATGACTGCAGCAGTTGTTGTGATTTAATGATGCATGTTCACTACCAGTCAAAAGTTTGGACACACCTTCTCATTTAATGTGTTTTTCTATTTACATTGTAGATTCTCACTGAAGGCATCATAACTGTGAATGAACACATATGGAATTATGTAGTTAAAAAAAAGTGTGAAATACCTCAAAACATGTTTTATATTTTAGATTCTTCAAAATAGCCACCCTTTGCTTTGATTAATGCTTTGCACACTCTTGGCATTCTCTCGATGACCTTCATGAGGTAGTCACCTGAAATGGTTTTCAAACAGTCTTGAAGGAGTTCCCAGAGATGCTGAGCACTTGTTGGGCCTTTTGCCTTCACTGTGCGGTCAAATCTCATCCCAAACCATCTCAATTTGGTTTAGGTTAGGTGACTGTGGAGGCCAGGCAATCTGGCGCAGCACTCCATCACTCTCCTTCTTGGTCAAATAGGCCTTACACAGCCTGCAGGTGTGTTTGGGGTCATTGTCCTATTGATAAATAAATGATGCTCCAGCTAAACACAAACTGGATGGGATGGCATGTTGCTGCAGGATGCTGTGGTAGCCATGCTGGTTCAGTGTGCCTTCAGTTTTGAATAAATCCCCAACAGTGTCACCTGCAAAGCACTTCGACACCAAAACACCTCCTCCTCCATGCTTCACAGTGGCAACCATGCATGTAGAGACCATCCGTTCACCTTTTCTGTGTCGCACAAAGACACGGCGGGTGGAACCAAAGATCTCACATTTGGACTCATCAGACCAAAGCACAGATTTTCAACAGTCTAATGTCCATTCCTTGTGTTTCTTGGTTTAAACAAATCTCTTCTGCTTGTTGCTTTTCCTTAGTAGGTGTTTCTTAGCAGCTATTTGACCTCTAATCTGCTCTAATCGGAGATACTGTTAACTTGCTATTTCTGAGGCTGGTGATTTGGATGAATTTATCCTCAGCAGCAGAGGTGACTCTTGGTTTTCCTTTCCTGGGGTGGTCCTCATGTGTGCCAGTTTTGTTGTAGCACTTAATGGTTTTTGCAACTGCACTTGGGGACACAAACTTTTTGCAATTTTCCAGAATGACTGAAGGTTTGCAGTGGTGTCACCAAAGCAAAAGGTGGCTACTTTGGGGAATCTAAAATATAAGACATATTTAGAGTTATTTATTTATTTATGTTTTTTCTTTGGTACATAATTTCATATATAATTTACTTCATAGATTTGATGTCTTCAGTTTGTATCTACAACGTAGAAAGAAGTAAAAATAAATAAAAAGCATGAAATGCTAAGGTCTGTCCAAACTGACGACTGGTAGTGTATGTGGTGTAAGCCACATACACTACCAGTATGTATTTACATTGGTAAACTGGTTGTATAGTTTCTATAGGTATTGTGCTTCTTTTGGGAAAAAATAAGTTATTCACAACACTTTGCAATTAAATGGTTTGTGGAAGATGTACAGCACAGTAAAACTCCTCAGCAGTCATGTTAATAGTTATTACAGTGCTGCCGCTGATAGTCTTTTGCAGGGTGTCCTCTTCCTGATCTCCACTGGGCTCCACCTGTTTGGGAGGGATGAGTACCTCAGCTTCCTGGTGTTGTGTCTTGCTCTCAGCTGGGTGAACATTCTCTACTTCTCCAGGGGCAACGAGCATATGGGCATCTACAGTGTCATGATACAAAAGGTAGCCCTCGCATGCCACGCAGTTCCACAGAGAAGATAGTAGCAACTGATCCCATCACTGAGGCTCTCTGTCTCCTTGTTTGCAGATGATCCTCAGTGACATCCTGCGCTTTCTATTTGTCTACATCGTCTTCCTCTTTGGATTTTCAGCAGGTATTATACCCTCTCTAAAAAGGAGAACGGTTTGCACAAAAACATCTGCTATGTCCACAAAATGATTTCTGACTTAAAAATATAACTTTGGGCATTATATTAGTTTTTTTTATTTTATTTTAAAAGTTGCGTGCTTTTACATTTCTAAACTCTTTTACGAAAAGAATATTACAGAGGATGTAACCTGCTTCCTGTTTCCTATCACAGCGGTGGTCACCCTGCTTAAAGACCCTACAGCTGACAAGTCTCCTGATAAAGAGCTGAATACAACGAACACCACTAAATCACGTTTTCTCTTTGTTGGTCCTGAGGAGGATTGTGTCAAACCCACCTTCTCAAACATCTCCTACACTACCCTGCAGCTCTTCAAGTTCACCATTGGCATGGGCGACATGGAGTTCGTCCAGGATTACAAGTACATAGAGGTCTTCTACGTGCTCCTCATCTTCTATATCATACTTACCTACATCCTGCTGCTCAACATGCTCATCGCGCTCATGAACCGCACTGTGGAGAAGCTCACCAATGAGACCACCAGCATCTGGAAGCTACAGGTCAGTTGGAGTGTTCAGAGCTGATGTGAGTGTTTAAGTGAAGTATGTGTGATTTAAATGATGTGACTGCTTTCAGAGGGCTATCACTATCCTGGACATGGAGAAGAGACTGCCCTGTTGCCTGAGGGGTTATTTTCGCTGTGGGGTGGAGAAAAATCTCAACACTGCTATTGGAAAGGACCGCCGGCGGTGTTTCAGGTTGGCTTCTATTCAGTTCAGTGACAGCACAGTTGTTAGCCACACATTTTCAAAGGGATGCAAATGCCCTGGACACTCTAGTTCCACCATGGGGTTGACATTTGTGGGTCTAAGGGATGCATTTCAGCATCTTCATAGCTTTTTTTTATAAAAAACCTAAGCTTTTAACCAACGCCATCTTATGTTTCTGTCAGTTTGAAGGCTACGCCCTTACCTTAACCCCCAATGGAGATAGAGGCCTCATTTTTTTTCCAGTGACATATTGGAATAGGGCAGGGTTGGATGTCTGTGGGCAAAATGAAGTCCCAGCTTCCTGAAGGCTGCAGCTCTTGTACATTCTCAGTTTAAACATGGCAAAAAGTTTAAAATAATGAGCACGTGTACAATTAATTCCTATGAACCAGCAGCTCAAGGCTTACTCCAAACACTCAGTTTCACTGTTTTACTTTGAGTTCCATATATCAGTGAACCAGGACATCCTTAACCCTGTTTAAGCCTGAACCATGAAATATTTATAGTTTATGGTTATACTTATTTATTTCTTTATTGTGGGGGAGGGGGGCACACACACACATAGGTATCAAAAACCGCTGTGTCAAATATGATACATTTGCTGTTAATAAGGCTGTCTCAGGCACATCAGTGAGCCCAGCGGCCACACCCACCTGCTGTTAAAGCCTTTCTTTTATTAGGAGCATCAATCCAGAAGAAATCTGCTTAAAGTGAATGGCTCGTTTGAGACAAATGAACTGAGGGGCTGCACCAGCATAAGATAAATAAGGATTATTCTTGAATTGTGAGTCATGCAAAGCTACTCTAATGAAGTCCAAGAGTCAAAATATAGAGCTGCAGATAATAATAATTATTATTATACTTCCTGTATTATTATAATACAGGAAGTTCCTTTTAGTTTTCATCTAGTGGTATTACAAAATCAAATATTTCATTCTGCATTTGTTTCCTTAACGATGAGTTGCAACACCTCAGTACATCAATAAAGATAAAGGTTTGATAACCATTAGAACAGTTTTTGGGTTTTTCCAAGAATAGCTGCACAGGCAGAGACCACCTTCCCTAGCTTCTGATGCACACCCAGTCATTTTGTTTGATAAGGTGAAATATGACAGAAACCACTCAGCTCAGAAAAGAGCTTCAGTGTTTTCTCCTAGTAGTGTTTCAAGGGGTAACAAGTTATTTGTCAAATATTGTTATTCCCATCAGCCTCAGCTGCACTTTGCATTTATTGCACACCAACATACTACACCAGCTGAACATGGAAACCTGCTAGCAGGATGACTTAGCACAAAGCACTATGATGCCAAATGCAGCCTCACAAGAGCTGCTGACTAGTTCCCCGTTATAGAGGCCCTGTTGGGTCAAAGCTTTTTCTCTTAAAATTTAAAAAAAAATAATAAAAGAAAAATACAATCCTGATGGTGCGCTGCTATAGCTCACTTGGTTGAGCAGCTTATTCATATGTCAAAACACTAAAGTTTGGGTCTGCATTTCCTGTGTCATTCTTGCTTTTCCCCTACTTTATTATTGTCCCTGTCCAAGAAAGACTAAAAATGCCTGACATAAATAATGAATATAATCTAACTTAGTCTAACTTTGAATTATTTCAGCTGACATGATGTTCAAATGTTGCATTAACCTTACTAAATTTGTTACAGTTTGATCACTACAAAGTGCATTAGCACTAGTTGGCTTCTGTCGCTGCAAAAAAAATAAATAAATAGAGAAACTGGCTGTTAGTGAGCTGCGGCTTGAACTCGCTTGCAGATAAATCCAGACATGTATAAAGACAGGAGAAAAGAACACGTTTGGGTATTGAATACATAATTATTAGTTATTAGTCATAAATTCGGCTACATTTTGATATTGGCTATATTATTTGTGTTCAACTGTGCTAGATTGAACCTCTGCATGTGTGTCAGTCTTTGTGGGTTTGTAGCGGGTTTCCTGGTGACAGGAAGGATGATGTATGAGGTGTAATATTAGACTTATTATCTCACTTTATTGGCCAGGTTTTCACATTAAGATTCTTCATATTGAGGAGTATAAAATCCCTTGCATGAAACTGATCACCACTCTATCAGCCTTTCTTGTGAGCAGCAAAGGCCAACTTCATCAAGGCACAATAACAAAGGAGAAACAAAGGTTTAGCATTGAAGAGTTCATCCAAGACGCAGCTGTGTGAGCACAATCGATTGATGCACAGTACACCGTGTTGTTCGCTAATTTTGCTGACAGCTGATTGATGTGTCACACGGCAGACAGTAATTGGAGCATGTGTCCTCTTGTCTCCTCAGAGTGGAGGAAGTCAACTGGAACAAATGGAACAACAACCTGGTCAAAATCGATGAGGATCCTGGCTGTTGGGAGCGTGTCCAGCAGCCAGGCACTGAAACCCCACCTAGGAGGCGACAAAGAGGTGCGGAAACATGAATTCATGGATTTGTGTGAGGGAGGAAAGTAATTCGAGTCCACTAACATTTTCTTGCTTTACCCACAGGGAGGAGCTGGAGAGGCTTATTCATGGATGGCAGTAGGCGGTGGCAGCCATACCAGTCCACAGAGATGACACCGGTCTAACAGAGAGCTGCTCTCTGGCTACTCAGCCTGACTGGCTGTTTTACTTGCCCAATAATTTTAACTGACATGGATAATCTACTTTACTGATTGATACCCCAGTGTTTCACCTTCCAAAGAAAACCTTGTGGACACTTTGGGTTTGAGTGACAATGGTTTAAAACAGCACAATTTGTCAGTGTTGAACGCCAAGCAGTGTTGTGTAAATAGCAAAGAAATTTTAAAGCAAACATTTAAAGCAGAAATTTAATCCAGAGGCTTCTTCTACATGCTGCTCCTGCATGTCAACTGGATGCATATCCTCTGCTCAAAGGCCATAACCTGCTGGCACCTCTGGCATCGCTCGAAAACCTTCATGGAGTAATGCCGCTCACCAAGGTGCTGATCCTGCCCTCCCGCTGTGTGCCCTTTATACCAGGCCCATTTTCATCACAGCCAGACAAGCTAAATCTACTGCGACCAGATCAGTCCCGCAGATTTCACAGCTTGCTTTGTCTACTCCACTTCCTGTTCCGGCCTGGATAAATGGCATGAAGCGGCAGCAATTGGTGTAGCAATCACCACCTTTGGCTCTACCTGTCACAGTTACAAATTATATGTGGCTTAGACAAGCCTTTAGAAACACCGAGTTGCTTCTAGGGCTGATTATGAGAGAGACAAATGTGCGTGTGTGTAGCTACCTGAACTGTCACAGAGGATGACAACAGTTAATTTACACAAATTAATGTTCAAGCGAACTGAGTTCAAAGCATAAATTAGAACTTTATTTTATTATTACAATATTACAAAAAGAGTAGCACAACTCTCACGCTCTTGCCTCTTATCTGTCGTACAGAATGACAGAAAAGAAAGGCTCGTGGACCTTCTTCCATTTCACAGCAACAGTACAAGAAATAAAGAAAGAAAATAAATTTTTAAATAACAAGCAAATCAAGTATTATAAATAGTCACAACTGCAAACTGAAGCTTTGAAACTTTGTGGGGAGGGGAGGGAGAAGAAAAAAAAATGTTACAGCTCAGAAACTACACATTGCTAAAAATATATAATTACAAAATATTACTCATTTTCCTCACTTTACATAATAAAGAATATCTAAGGAATTGCTCTGCCTATTCAACAAAACTTCATTAAAGTAAAAAGTCAAAAGAAAAAAAAAGAAAAGCAAAACAAAATTGCTGTTTCTGTGTATCCTTACCATTGCCTCTTCCTTCTTATTTGGGGTTTTCATTAAACCATGCTCATTTTCAAAGGAAAGTCCAAGGACCAAACACTTAAGGCTTTTTAAGGGTCGTTAGGGGGTTAGGAGAACAAAACATGGGTGCCATTGCGTTATATATCTCTCTCTCACACACACACACACACACACACACACACACACACACACACAGGCAGCATTCACACACAATCATTAAACTTTAAAGTTACAGTAGTCTAGTAGGTAAGCCAGTGTACAATAAAATAAACAATGCATTTGCTGTTTCACTTAAAAGTCGGGCTTTGTTTACCTCCGAGTGATCTTGCAAGTGATCAATTTGGTCTTTTCAGTTCAGCATCAGTAGCAACAACACGTAATTTAGTTCGCTGAGGTGTCCATTGTTGGGACCACAAATCTAGCTAGGCGTGTAGTGAGTTCCTATGGGGAACTGACACGGATTTCTTTTACTTCAGAGACTTTTGTCCGTGCCTTTCAATACCTGCAAAACGAATCATCTCAAACATTCAAGTAAACGCATTTGTCATGGATACAAAGATGATCTGAAAAGGACACGAACATTAAAAATGGCACTGCTTCCTAACAGTGTGTCCTTGTTAACCTGACTTTGGCCGCCTTTAAAAAGGTAGGAGTAAATTTAATCACAACCTTCCTTGTCACAAACATTTCACAATCTCGCTGCCAAATGTGGCACTGACGCAGTCTGTTATTTCTTTTTTTTTCTTTTTAAACACCTGAATTCATTGCAGCATGTGAAGCAGGACCGAGCATCAAAGTTTTTTCAACTTGTTTGCTCCCTCTTGGAACTTAAATATGTACAAACAACCTGATTACACACTTCCTTAAGTGACGGAGAGGTATCGATCTTGAAGAATCCTATTATACAAATAATGACATTTAAAAAGAAGGAGAAACCCTCTGTGAACGTGTGCATACTGCAAGCTTTGCCTGAGGCCTATTCCAGAAAGCAGATTTAGCCAAAGTTTGAGGTTTGTTAACTTTGACATGAGGAACTCTGGGTCAGTCAGTTGGCATAACCGACTCTGTGACTCTAACCTGCAGGTTCTCTTTAACCTCCTTTTATCCACCAGTGAATGCAGAGTTGAGAGTTAGGTTACTCTCTGGTTGAATATTGACTTTGTTGTCCGAGGACTTTCTTCCTTTCAAGACTATCGATCTGGACATACAGCGATCCGTGGACATGGAAGATTAAATCTGAATAAAATCTACTGCATGCTACACTGTCTTCCTTTATAACTCTGTAGACAGGAAGGCAGCTGTCAGGTTCTTAACCAGTTTCTCGACACTAAACTGCATATTGGCACAATCCCTATTTAAATTAACAAATAAAAATAAAAAAATAAAAAATCCTCTGCATGAAGCTTGTCATGTTTGTTGGTTATACTATCATTTTTAACTTACATACTTCAAGTATTATATCATATCTCATGATATATCCTATTTTATCACAGCAGCATAACATGGTGAAGATGACTGAGGGAGGATGATTGCGTACCTGCTGAAACCAGCTTCTTAAACCAAGCTACATGTAGTTCAGAGTGAGTCTGTGAGTACAGACTGCAGACAGTCCAAAAGTGTTCCCATAGCATGTGAAATATGCACACATGCTGAGGTCAATATATGCTACTGAGTGAATGTAACAAAGCTGTCTTAAAAGGTACAGTCAGTTTTTTACTACAAATCACGCAAATCATTACAACAGACTTTGACGTTACAGTAATTAAATGCCGTCATATCTGTTTGATCCATACTCCAATATTCCGCTGCTTTCGCCTGTATTTCAGCCTTCAGGTTGCAACCATGTTCTATTCAGATATTTTAGCCAAAAAAAGGTAGGATTCCAACTTCCATTAAAAAAAAATAAGTAAAATTCAAGCTGAATAAATTATTGCAATGCTGAATAAAATGTAACTTCAAACAAAAAAAAACAAACAAAAAAAAGAAAAATGTGACAGATTGACACACATTCATATTTCCATTTAAAGTGGAAGATTTGCTCTTTATTTACCCGTTGTCAGTGAATGTTGGTATCGGGGCTCCACTGATGACTGCTTTTTTTTTTTTTAATATTACCTAAGCTGACTGATCCAGCTGCAACAAAAAGAAACTGAACCTCATCAACTCAAACTAACTAAACCTGCTTTCTGGAACAGGTCCCAGCTGGACTCTGTTAGACTTCACTAACTGATGACTTTGCATCGAAAGACGGTCATCGCTCTCTCTTTTGTCCTGAAGTGACTGCGTTTAATCATCGAAATGAAAACGAGTTTAATGAAACTAGTCGGAGCCAAAAAAATTTCCTGACATGGTCCTGTTACAGGAAGAAAAAAAAAATAAAAATCTATCAGTAGATCTGTTTTTCTTTTGCATAAGGAGCATGCATAAGGAAACTTTAGTGGCAGGTCTGAAGTAGAAATGACACAGGATCACTTGAGATCCAGGCACACAGATTCACAAGTATCATCAAGGAAAAAAAGCAGGTAATAAACAGTATGAAGTGCCAGGTAGAAGCCCTCATTAAACCTAAAATTAGCAATTGATCACTTGCAAGATTAAACAAACAAACAAAAAAACTACTGATCTTCATTAAATATATTAATTTACCCTCTTTAACATTAGCAGTCATTTGCTTAAGTTATGAGTTGAGTTTTATTCACGTGTTTCCTTTCTTAAGACTAAACAAAGGGTGCTGATAACAGTTGTGGAGACAAGGCCATAGCTTATCTGTACCCTGGGTGCTGGATGAGAGCGGTTCTGCCATCCCCAACCTCTGGACCTACCCTGCTCAGAGGGGGCCTGTGCATCTTGCCCATCAACCCTAGATTCTGATCGCGGAAATAGGGCGTCTGGAAGTCCCCACCCAAGTAATCTGCTGTTTGCATCAGATTAGTCTGGGCGGACGAGGAGGAGGAGGAGGAGCTTGATCCTAGCCGGTAATGGGGAGCCCCAGGGGGGGCACAGTCTAGAGTGGTGCACCCTCCTGGGCCTGCACCGTGGAATGGCATGGCTATGTCCTGAGACCCAGAGCTGTCACTGTTGGGTGTGGGTAGGATGCTGCTGTTCCAAATGTGCGACTGGAAGTAGTGACTGTTAGTGTAGTGGGCCATGGGGCCGGGCATGCCATTGTTGTTAACAGGTGGGGAGGGGGTGGGCCTCTCTACGGGAGGTTTTAGTGAGTAAGGCTGACCCACGCACACCTCTGCAGGGTAGCCCATGCCCTTAAAATGGAAGGTGGCGTCCCTGGAAGGCTGCTTGCAGAGGTGGCTCCCCCCATTCTGAATGTGGGGCACATGAGCCAACTGATGCTGATTCCAAGCGCACATCTTCTGCTGCTGCTGCTGCTGCGTGGTATGTTGTAGTTGCTGCTGCTGCTGATTTTGATGTGGGTGCAGTTGGTGCTGCTGCAGTTGGTGCTGCTGCTTGAGATCAGTGTGGTTGGAAGGCAAGTGGTTCATAGCAGCCACACTGGGTGGAGGGTGAGCTCCCACTGGGGCTGGGGCTTTTTCTTGAGAGCCAATGATGCAGTTGGGTGGGGGGAAGCCAGGGGTGGCAGGGTTACTGTGCATGGAAACCCTAGAACAAGCGCTGATAAGCAGGTTGCGACTGATGGGGCTGGGGTTGGCGATCTGGCCCTCACACATGGAGGTGGTTCCTGAACCCTGGGCCCGAGCTTGGCAGAATTGGTTGATCTGATGTACGATGGTGTTCAGGTCAGCTTGGCGGCCCTGGTTCAGACCAGCAGCCATAGAGAGTGGAATGGTTGAGGTAGAGACAGTAACATTAGGTGGTGCATCGCCATCGGGAAGCTTTCTGCTTCCCTGCAGGCCAGGTGGAGGCTGCTGCTGCTGCTGAAGGTGCTGCTGCTGGAGCATGACAGTAGGTGGCCCCTGTGGGTGCCCGAGAGCTGGGTGCTGGGACTGAGTCTGGAGTCTGGCTGGGCCCTGAGGGTGCTGGGCCATTGGGGGAGGCTGTCTGAGACTCTGGGTGTGCACCTGCTGCTGAGGAAGGGGTATATGCACAGTCTGAGGGGGGTCCTGCGGTGGAAGGGGTAAGCTCTGCTGGGGCCGGGGAAGGTTCTGCACCTGGTGGTTTAAAGTGCTGGTTGAAGCCACCTGATAGGGTCCCGTAGGGGGGTTCATGATGACGTCAGGATGCAAGCGAGCCCGGCTGCCGTCAAAATCTTTTAGGATGCCTTTGACAGTGGGCACCTTGACGATGGCGAGGAGGCCTGTCTTGGCACTGGCCTGAGAGGAAGGGTAAGGGCTGTAGCGCTGGCCTGACGTATCCAGCCCGTTGACAGTACGGCGCACGTGGTTCCTCTGGGGGACCTTGACGCTGTTGGGGAAGATCTTAATGGTGAGGGGGTTGTTGGCAACCTTCTTAGCATATGCATCCAATTCTGCAGGGGTTGGAAATGGAGCAGATCTCATCCTTTGTGTGGTGTCCCCTGAGGTGAGGAACAGGACAGATCGGAGGCAATAAGTAGAAAGAAAAAGGAGACAGAGGGTAGGGAAAAAAAGAGAGACACATTAGGCAGCAGGCCAAAATCTAGAATGGAAAAAAACCCCTACAACTTGAAAAGAGGAAGTTTGAGATATGCTCAATGATAACTTTTGGCTTCATGCTGTGCTCTCCCATGTCAAAGTCCTTCATTCATCTTACTTCTTATCCTTTATACCACTTGCCTTCTACCAGTCTCTCCTCGTGGCCTATATTTTCTAGAGCATGAAAACAGATCTCAGAGTAGGTGCAGGAGTCTCGTTTCAACTCAGACCACTTAAATCACCATATGCTGAAAGGTTAGATTTTAGATTCTAGATTTTTTTTTAAAACCACTGATGCCAAAAACATGTTTCCTACCCCAGCTTTAATTCAGGTAGAAATGTATATGGCACAAAAGAGCACATCAGTTGAAATCAGAGTAGCTGAGTGAACTTGATTTGGAAGGCACTCTCATATTCCATACTGGCCTGTTTTTCTCCAAAACTCCCCCCGTCTCAGGAGGACAAAGAAAGATTTCCAATCTGAGTCTCTGCAGAATTATTGGTGCCGACACATTCCCAGTCTAAAATCCAATTTGGTGGTATCATTGGGGACTTTGAGGTCAGGAGCTTTTAGTGGCCTTAATTGACGCATTATCTGGGCAAAGAATAAGAATGCATCTGAGGGTGGGCTGTGCCGCTTGCTACTAAAAAAAAATAAATAAATTTTTTTAAAAAAAATCACAAGATAAACAGAAAAAAAAAAAAAAGGCTGTGATGGTCCCCTGTGGCTGCCAAGGGGAGAAGGAAAAAAGAGAGCGAGATAGACACAGAGAGCACAGCTCCATGACAGCAGACAAGTAATCAGACACAGAAGCTGCGTCTATGATCTGTGGGAACACCTCCCAGGCCTCAGCTCACAGACATTTGTTACACCTGCTAAGCACTGTGGCTAAATTTAACAATGCCAAAGTGACAATGTGAGCACGATTGTGTGTTTGTGTATGCGTGAAGCTCCTTTTAAAAAATTTGTGACAGGATCGTGCAGGTGCTGGCTCGCGCAGCAGCTGCTTGTGTCCATTTTCAGCCTCGGTGGATGTGACTGCTCGCATCTTTCTAACACACTGATCTCATTTCCACAAAAAAAGGCTTCTGTCCCTGCTGTCCTCCACCATGCTACCGCAATCACCTCAGCCCTGCCAGCCTGACCTACTTCCACCACACCTCTCTGACTGATGGACATGAGCGGAGCCGATGTTTGGAGAGAATCGCTGCTCTGACCGGTTTCTGAGCTCCATTTAATTCCCTCTTTCATTCTGTTTAAGGATGGGGGATTTTCAGCTCAAGTAAAACACGTCTTTATAGCACACTGGCTACTCCTCTGTTGTTGAGTGAGCAGTAATTTTAAAAGTCTGAAATTCTGGCAGAGATCTGTGGTTTCAGGTGGCCATGGTCTCACAGCGGGAGGACTGGACATGTGGGATGAGGCGCGGAGCAGAATGGAGGGCGCTGACATGGCGGCACCAAGAGTTGTGCCAACTGGCTAATTAATTCAAGCTTTATTTGTGAACAGGAAACAATGGGCAGCGATGTACGGGGCCGGCATAGGGCGGCACACGGGGGGCAGCTGTAACTAAGCATTCAGCCTGCTGATGGCAGCCTCATTAATGCAGGGGTCTGGGCCAAGGAGCTGGAGCTTGACACCCACCATCACTGAGGCCTAATGTCTGTCACTGAATAAATGCCAGGGTAAGCAAACACAGATAAATGAACACTTACACAGGAGCACACAGACATGATGAGGAGAGGTTTCACCTGTCAAATACAGGAAATGATTAATGAGCCTGTTGAAAACGATTATACGTTGTGGCAACCCCCCCCCAAAAAAAACACACTAAATAAAAACAAAGGAAGTTTGATCATAACATAAATAAAACCTCACTCAGTTTTTCCAGTAATTAGTAGGTTACCTTTACTACAGAGTGCAAACAGTGCAAAGAGTATAAAGGAGCATGCATTAATAAATGCATGTTGTTTGCTCTCGGTGTTCAGTTTGGAAGATCTTGGCACAGCCTCCGTGGTCTGCAGCTGCTGTCAAAACCTCAAGTCAGTGTAGCTGTAGAAAGGGTTGTAAGTGGGTGTGAAGCGAGTACATCATCTGTTGCGATGAATAAAACATCTTTTATCATTTTACGGGCATGAAATCTTCTATTTGATACTAAGATTGTGAGCAACATGACAAGAATGTTATGCTTTTCCTTACATTCTGTCATATATGCTAAAGTTGGAAAAAAAACCCCCAAAAACACGAATGTCAGCACACGTGAAGGTAATCCCCGCAAGCCAAAAATCAGGCTTCAAACTGCTCTGCAGTCAGTCAGAGACGATATCCCAATAATGCTCTGAAACACGAAGCAGCCACACCCACCTGTTGTTGGCGACCTCTTTGAAAGAGACGCAGTCATTCATAAGAAAGCTGGTTTTGTTGTCGTTTCAGATAGAAGATGAACGGCACTGAGGTCATGCAAAATTACTGGAGCTAATAAGAGTCCAAGAATAAAAATAAGGAGATGGAAATGAAAATAACCCCGCTTTTTAATAACTACAGCACATTTAAATGCAAAATCACTTCATGTTTTCTGTGCAGGCTTCTAGTCTAGTTCACATGAGAGATCCAAATAGAATTAAGGTAAAATACATGCAATTTTAATAAAAACCTTAAATGGACGAAAACAGCGTATTTTTTCATATTTTTATGCAGGGGAAGAGAA
The DNA here is from genome assembly GCF_001858045.2 of Oreochromis niloticus. Classification (NCBI taxonomy): domain Eukaryota; kingdom Metazoa; phylum Chordata; class Actinopteri; order Cichliformes; family Cichlidae; genus Oreochromis; species Oreochromis niloticus. Next base: position 6,375,087 of record NC_031975.2, read on the forward strand.
CTCTTGCTTTTAGATTGAAATCTACAGCAAGAAAAAAAATTAAAACAAACAAAAAAAATGCTAACTCACAGACATGTAACTGCCTACAGTGTTATTTCTTTGCCACTGTTAGATTCAGGCAAGTAGCGAAGAAAGCACTGCCAATGGAAAGTGACCAATCCATTAAATTGGAAAAGGGATTATACATTGTTAACACAGCTTAGGCTGACATTTTGGGGAGGGGGGAGAAAAAAAAGGCAAATCAGGAAAAAGGGTTTAACAGCACCGCTGTAAAATGTGTAATGAAATCGGTAAATTACTGTTTAGAGCAGCTTCCCCACTAACAGTGGATAAAATCGACCTCTCGCTGTTTACATCTGCTTAAGGCTCCTGGCAGCTGTTGATTATGGGTTCTAGTAAGCAAGTGTAGCTTATTAGCATTTCAACCTTAACCTGAAACCTGGATTAGTTGAAGGGCTTAAAGCATCAAGGAAGGGTTAATGAGGAATATGAGTGAAGTTTGTAGGCGGCTGCTGGCGGCTGCAAGCACATCATCTCTCAGATCTCCAGCTAAGCACGTTTCCAGGGAGGGAGCAGGGGAAAGAGGGCAGTCTGGCCGTGCGCTAATTATCCCACTGCAAGCTAGCTAGTTGGAACACAAGTGCACAGTCAGCAGGCACTAATTAGGGTTTCTTTTATTCAAACTACTGTTTTCATTGAACAAGGTTTAAGCAGCAGGGAGCAGGGGCTCATGCTGCTGTAAATTGCATTTTTCACACAAGAGCAGGAAATTAGGTCTGAAGCTTCGGCATCAAATTAGACATATGCGTTTGGTTTCTCACGTGAAGAGACCTCCCTACATTTTTGCCGAGTTATGAAGAGAGCATAACCTTCAAAGAAAATGAAAACTATTATGAGGAGAGGAGGAAGAGAAGGTTGCTTTTGATCTCGGTGGGGACTAAGATGTGAGAATCAGCCAAGTGGCCCAGCTGTACTCACAGTTTGTTCTGCCTGTGAGACGTGAGGACCAAGGGCCACTTCCTGGTTCTTCAGTCATCCTGCCTGCAGGATGAGCAGTTTTCTTTGTGACCCGCTGTCTCTTAGCGTACCTGATCTGCTCCTCCGACAGCCTTTACATTTCACAGCCGTCATCTGTTAGCAGACACTCCCTGATGATAAATAGAGCAGCTGCCCTGGCCTTGCCTCTGACAGAAGCCTGCAAGCTCGTAACTTTAAATGACTCTCCAGTGCGCAGATTCCCCCGCAGGAGGAGAGGCAGGGCACAGCCAGCCTGGCGTTTTGGAGCTCTTGGTGATTATCGAGTGGTGGGAAAGTGTCAAAGACGAGATTGTGTTACACAAGATTCGGCATTAGGGAGCACCGAGTAGCTGAAAGGCTCGAGCTCAAGAATAGCAAAACAAATAGGAGCTAATTATGTAAACCTCCCATCTGAGCTTTTTTTTTTCCTTTTTCTTTTTTTGCATGGGACTTGTCAGTGCACTGAATAAAGATTTCAAGTGACAACCAGTCTATGAATTTCACCTAAAAGCAGTCAAGCACATCTCTCATGGAGTCAAGCTGTCAAATTATCTTCTGTGCTGGGTAAGCGATAGAAGCTCTGGAGAGACAGTGAGCTCTGTGGACAGCCAGCAGGGAGACGGTGGAGCATTACTCGAGGGTTCAGGCCTGACAACTGCTAAGACTGCTAACATGCAGGAGGTGAGCTACAGGTGATAGATTATGGGTGGTAAAAGAGGCAAACCAGAGAGAGCATATTTCTTTTCAAATTCACTTTTTTCATGGCACTTTGATAAAAATGATACAGTTCACATGACATTCGGGTCGGTGGCTTTTGATGCAATACCTCGCCTGTTTGACAAACAGATGAAAAGCATTATGAGAAAATGATAACAAAGAAAAAAAAAAAAAAGGGCTGAAATTACACTTCTAGGAATGGCCGTGGCTGTGGGACGCACGCTCCATGACCTAAATGGATTACAGTCCCGAGCAGAAAAAAAACAAATTGAGCTCCAGTTGCGTCTTGTGCTCTGATGTGTCTTAGTGTGTCACATAAAGGAAGAGCAGGGAAAGAGTCTGGCTGATGGCTGTACCATGTCACAAGCCTGCCTGAGTGAGGCAACAGACGCTGGCACTTAGCAGACTCCCTCGCGCTTGCTGATCTCCTGGGGGTTGGCTGATTACTGTGATTCTGAAATTACAGTCTTGATGAGCTGGAGCATTTTACAAAAAAAAAAAAAAAAAAAAAAAAAAAAAAACAAGGCAGTAGAAATGGGTCACGCCTGGAGCTGAGCTTCCACTCAGGGAGGAGACAGGAGGAAAAGGAGACCAAGACGTTTTGTGTAAATAAAGCTGACCAAAAGTATTAAGCATTAAGTATGTCTCAGAAGTGACTGGGTATAAAAAACTAACTGAAGATGAGACAAAACGCAAGTATGACTGTAACCTGGCATCAAATGGACAAACTGTGCAATTCATAACAAAATGTGAAGGTATTTACATTCTTAAAGACACAGAACAACAGTAACCTACTGTTTCTTTGTGTATTTTTCTCCTTCATCATCACTGGTCAGAGCCTCTGAAGTCTGAGTTCTCGCTGGCATTTGCTGACTTTGACTCTCCATTTGTGCTGCCGACACCCAAAAGTGTCCAAGTTTGTCAGCAGTCGAGTTGTAAAATTCAGACACATTGAATTCAGCGGGCCGGCACTGACTACTCTGCTGTTAAACTGGGCCAGCAGATTGCTTCTTAAATTCACCCACATTACAAGATCATCGGGGCAAAACCACTCAGCCGCAATCTGTCTGCGAGTCTGACAGTAACTGACTCTTCCTGATGGTGAAAAGTAGCTGAGATGCTCATGTTCAAACACATGAATGTGTTAGCAATGTTGCAGTGAGCACACAGGACCACACTCTTGTGACAGACAGATCCTCAGGGGCGATGAGAGAGGGAGGGAGCCGGTTCGCCTTTCATCAGCAAATTAATGGTGGGGTTCATCTTAATTTCCCTTGAAGACAGATCTATGGTCCTGGAGCACTAAAATATTCTCTCTCACTTTTTCTGGTTTTAACACAGAACTGCAGAAGAGATCCAGGCCAGGGTTGGCATGGGGATCTAATGTGGGGCGGCCAGCAGGATTGTAACAGCTTGGTTTGTTGTGTGGGATGATGGTGGTGGTGGTGGTGGTGGTGGTGGTGGTTGTGGTGGTAGTTAACAGTGTGCATGTGTGTCCTGAGAGCAGTACTTACATTTCTGAAGTCCAGTGTTCATCTGCGTGTGGGGGAGAAGCTGGAGGGGGAGGTCACCTGGCCCTGGCAGACAGGCCAGCATTTCACACAGACACTAATGCAACATGGGACACACACTTCTCCTCACACTGTGGAGAGAAAAAAGAGAGAGAGAGAGGGAGAGGTCAGACATAACTCCAAGGCAGCACATGGTGCGTGTCGATGCAGAGGCTGGGTGCAGGCTAATAGAACTCAGTAGCAAGTCCCCTGAGGCATGGGGCTGGGGGAGACATAGTTACCTTTCAATTAGAAAATGATTCACACCTGGAGCATCGGGTAAGGTGACATTTGATGCCAATAACAACTTCAATTAAACATCAAACAGCTGAAGTAAAACGGGCAGGCTGGACCTGAGGGACTGGCAGCTTTAAATTGACTCAGTCCTTCCTCCTCGACTTGCATGTTAGTCACCTAGTTGGACCCCGCAACCTGCACTTTACTTCTCTGCCACTATCAGACCGTGGCAGAGGAAATTAATGACTCCTGTATACCCAAAAAGAACACACTCGAGAGGCCTGGCTCTGACAAGTTAGTGAGTCTCTGATCGATACTGCAGTCCTCCAGACCTCAAAGAGGCCTTTATTTTGGGGACATTAAACAATGGAGTCAGCTAGGGACGGGGCGGAAAGAAATGAATAAACATGGCTACGGCTCCCATAAATGTCTGCCACTTTGTGCAATAACTTGATGTAACAGTGAGGGAGAAAACGTTAGCCACGCTCCACTTGGCTTACTGCTATATTCAAAAACACCACAGATGCTTGCTTAATCAGCACTGAAGAACAGTCAGGGAGCAAATTAAGTCTACAGAGTCCGTGCCCTCCCCGTTTGCTGTGTGGCATCAGAGGAGGGTGGCAAGTGCGCGCAGACAAACAAGCGTCTATGAGAGAGGCAATTACCCACATAACAACCTTGCCATGCCTGTCTGCCGCAGGGTGATGGCTTAAAAGTGTCTTCCCCCCTGCGGGGAGAAGAGACAAGTGGAGGAAAGAGTGACAAAACGAGAGAGAAAGGTGAAAAGGAAGAAAGGAGGGTAGCGGGTTTAGGGTGGTAGTAGAGGGGTGGTGGGGGCTGAACTTGCTTTAAAAAGCAGGAGCTCAAAAAGGTCAGGATGACAGCTCATTTAAATCCTCCCAGCAAGAAGCGGAGAAAACCCCTCCCCCCAAAAAACAAGCCTTAATGAAGCTGCCAGTTCTACACAGACACCTGAGGGCGTTGCACATTAGGGTGCTGCATGGGGGGGGAAGCTGCAGTCCTGAGATGGATCTAAGGATTTCGGGGGTGTTCTGCAGCACTGACACTGTGTCACCTTTTCTGTTGCTTGGCCTCTGCTCCCACTTCTCTCATCCTCCTCCCCTTTCCTGTGCCTTCTGATTTACAGCCTGGACTGCCATATGGCAGCAATCGCTGCCCTCAATTCAGCGTGTCACCATGCATTAACTTTAATTGGGCTGATATGTTATTCTTTTCCCTCTGGCCTTGGAAGGATTTTAGGTACATGGTGCCTTGATGTCAGCAGGCAAGATTTCCAGCCCTCTCTCATTTATCAGGATGCCAAGATTTCACAGAAAGATAACAGCAATCTCTTTGACAACAGGCAGGTTTGGTGTGGAGGAAAGCTAAATATCAAATACAGCAGTGTCTTTGTTAGGAGGGTTTCAAAAGCAGAACGGTGACAGGAGAGTGAAATGATGTTGGGGAAAACAAAACAAAACCGCACACAAAACTGTCAGTTAATTTGTTGTAAGAACATACACAACACACTACATGCAAAAAAACCAACCACCCAACAGGCCACCCCCTTCCTGCCTCCCCCACAGCGCCCCTGAATGTCAGATATGTGTGCAGTGGGGAGTGCAGCAGCAAAGGTCAGCCTATGGTAATGCCCAAGCTGACGCTCTGCTTTGTAGCGCAGAGCAGGCGGACATGAAACCCGACAGACAGAAGCCTGACGTTTACTGACTTGCATTTCAGCACCACTGCCACAGTGACTTCAAATATACATCGCACGCCAAACAGTGGCACTTTCTACAAAGGCGCACACCCCCATGGAGACTTTCTTTTTTTCCCCCTCCCAACACTCAGACTATTTGTATCAGAAGCGGCACGACTACACCTGACAGAGCGTCAGATCCAGACAGGGACCGAGCTCGCGGTAGTTGGAGGTGCCTCTCTGCAGGATGTAATTGGACACATGACTGGGTCGCCTGCTGGCTGTCCAAATTGCCCTCTAACTACCAGGGGGTTTAGCCTACTCTAAACAGGGACCCTCAAGCTGCCCATCCATTCAGGTAAATATCTACCCTAATGACTTAATAGTCCTTGTGGTACAGAGACAAGCCCCTCCTGTTATAAGTGGAAACACAGTTGCATATAAGGAGGCCCAGCCAAGCCAGCTAGGAAGGCCTGTGGAGCAAGGATTGGCTTGGTGGAGTTTAGCCAGGCATCTCACACTATCAGCCCCATGCAGACAGACACTACGGGGTTCTCAAAGTATTGGGGGGGGGGGGGCGTGGTGACTAGGCAAGTATCCACCAGCTACTTATAGAACTGTAATAAAGCGTGTGAATAACTGTGTGGCTTTCATTATAGACAAATAAAGGCAAGAAAACAAAGCAGGACTTGAGCAAGTGATGCGCATGGCTTGTGTCATGTGTCAAATTGCTCCCATAAAAGCTGACCTATATTTTCTTTTCATTCCTCACTGGGGAAGGAGAAATAGAAAGCCATCTGAAAGTTTGAAAAAAAAAATTACAGAGAAGTGAAGGAGGAAGAGGATAGATGGAAACCATTTAGGAAATGAGACCAGCTGACTGCATTTATGTGCTGATTGTTTTGATCAATATCCTCTCCATCAACTATAATCTGCATTTGTTAGAAATTTGGAAATAGCATCAGACTAATTGCATAGGAAATCATCTATTAAAATATCCAGCAGCAGTGATGCACCACTGGGGGTTGGGGGGGCACCAAAAATAAGCTCATTAGAAGGAGACATCTACAATATTTGGGCAGAAATACAATAATTGGGGGGGGGGATAAGGTGAGAAAGCATGTTTGGATGCTGGTATTATATTAGCAGTTTTTCTATACCAATTATGAGCAAAAGCAATTAGGAGAGCCTAGTCACCATGTTGTACATGGCTTGTGCTAACAGCTGAAGAAGAGGAGAGTGGAGGAGAGAGCAGGCTGCTGTTATTTTAATTGCATGTTTACCCCCAGGTTATGGGTCTGAAATAGAGCCAAGAAAAAAAAAATGTTGCAGCAGGAATTCAATGCAACTTCACTGTGTTGATTCTCTCAGGGACAGAAAGAGTGAAATTACTTTTCTTTGCAAGCTGAGTCTGAATAGGAGGTAAAGAAAGAATAAAAAAAGAGAGCAGGAAGATGAGAACAGCTTTTTACCCTTGAATACCAAACCAGAGTATTCTGTCAAAAGAAAGGGGAAAAAGCCTTGGCTCTTGAGCACGGTGGGAAGAAATAACACTTTGGTATGGCCTTCATTAGCCCATCAGGCTGCACAAACAACAGAGGCAGGAAGGATTGCTGTTGCTAGCTGAGGGACACGGGCATGTTAGGCTATGACAGGCTGGTTTCACAGTTTCACACAATGGATCCTGATGACTCCAGCACATCCCGAGGCGTTCGGGATGGGCCGTTTGCATTTCAGTCAGCAGAGATCCACTCATCAACCCCGAGTGTTATCTCGCGCCAAAAGAGAAAGGGCGAGAGAGTGGGAGATAGGTCTGATCACGAGCAGAGGGTTTAAAAAAAAAAAGAAGAAGAAGAAGAAGAAGAAGAAGAAGAAGAAGAAGAAGAAGAGAAGACAACCAACCCAAACTCAACTTGCACACAAATTGAGAGTCTGTAAAGTAGTGGTTTCCAAGTTGCAAGACCGTGTGTCAGGGATAAATCTGTCAAGTAAGGAAACTGCTGCAATACTGTGGGAGAGAGGAAGACAGCTACTTGAAGATGCTCTTCTTTAGAGGGAGGGAGGGGTCTGTGAAACAACTGGGAGACGGTATGAATGCTCAGTAACTAACTGATGAAAGAGTGACAGTTCCCCGAGGTGCGACGGTGGATGTGGAGCGGAGAGAGGCAGCATGCCCCTAGAATACTGCACAGTCCACAGTTGGATCGGCTAAATCTTTGCATAGGTGTCAGATACGGAGGGTTGGTTTCAGGATGAGAACACAGACTCTTAGAGAAGTTGTGCACCATGAAACTGAGAAAAGGGAACACCGTGACAGTAAGAGGCCTCTTCTCTTATCAGGCTGACCCCATTTGTCCTGTCTTGTCTTTACATCAGTAGTTTGGAGCCTCTTGGATGATGACCACGGCTCGTCACAGTGGAGATGATGACAGCGACATGGTAGCGAGATGAGAGAATGAAAACGTATCCGGCTGCAAGTGTCCTGGTCTAGCTAGGATATCTATGCCACAGCTATGTCATGGTCATTACCCATCCACCACATAACCACTGCGAGGACAGCCAGCCAAAGTCAGTTCTTCAACTTGGGGTCAGTTTCACCAACAGCCACTTAAGGCTGCTTGGCTTCCCCAAGAGCTCTACAAAAGTGGAAGGTAGAGCTAAGTGTGCTCAGCCACGTCAAGGCTGGCCAAGGTCAGACGGGCAGACAGAAAGCGCTGGCAGCGGTGCATGCATGGTGTCATGAATGCCAAAATGCCGGGGCCCCTGACTGCGCCGTTTGACAGACATGTTTACACCTGATAGAAAATGCAGTGTGGATGGCCTGCCAAAACAGAGGGGAACCAAAGTGAGGGGTGCCAGCCTAGTTATTTATTTATCTGCAGCAAATCCATCGAGAGCACAGCCAGAAGCTGGGCATGCCTCAGTGAGGAAAGAGCCAGCCTATTCTCAGACATGACTCTTAAAACACTTGAGGGAGGGGGGAAAAAAAGATCTGACATACAGTAAAAGAAGAGGAAAGCAAAGATTCCATAAAGCAACACTGGAGATTGGAATTGATTTCCTAACTGTTTTAATTCAGCTCAGAGGAGTTCTGATTGGCATGTATTTAAATTACTGAGAGGCTGTTCAAAAGTCACTCGTGATAAGGTTCAAATACTGGGCACGTCTTTGCTCAGTGCTGCAATTACCATTTGACTTGATCACTTGGAAGCAAATGTAAAAAGGAAGTACGAGTGCTACCACAGTGAGGCTGTAGCATCTTGACAATAGTCCTAAATAAAGAAGAAGAAAAGTTTAAGAATCATAGCTGCAAGAAATCTAATGCTAATCCAGCCTTCAGGTAACCATCAGATCACAGAACCAGATACAGCACTCACACAAACACACCATTATCATCGCTGCTCTTTTCATCTCCTTACTGGTGCCACCACATCTGTGTTATCTTCACATATCCTCACATCACACCAGACAATGTGCTGAGTCACATGCTGCTGTGTCAGATGTTACACTGTGGGCTTTGGTACTGGACTGGAATATTATGGTTAGAGACCAACACTAACTAGAGTAGAATGCAGTATTGTGTATTGTGAGTGTGTGCTTGTTGTGGTACATGCAGCAAGTGATAGAAATCACCAGACCTGAGGCAGCTGTTTTTTTTTTTTTTTTCAAGCTGCTTGCTTTGTATGTGGCTCTGTAACAAATTGCACAGTTGTCTTAGAAGCAGGATAAAGTAATGCGATATACTGCAATTAGACTCAGTGTACAAAACAATTATATTGATGCACAAAAATAACAAGCCTGACAATGAACTTGCCCCAACACGCACAAATGAAAATGCACTGCGGAAAGGAAATTGGGCCATTTGGCCTCAGCATACCTCAAAGGATTGACTTCCATACTTAGACTCACAAGTAAGGCTACATGAAGTACTCTGATGGTCAGAAATCTGAGAATGGAACATCTCATCCTTAACTGTTCCTATCTTACAGCTATAAACCAAAAAAAGGAGGGACCCACTAAACAATTTTCAGCCAGCAGGAGGAGGATGGTCAGTGTGGAAGAATTTGACATTAAAGGATCAGGCGATGCTACCTATTTGACTGCAAGTCAGCCAGGCCCTCTAGCTGGTTAGTGGGGGGAAATAACTCCAGTTAGTGGGGAAATAACTCAATGTGCCGAGAGCTAAAGCAAGGCAGCATTGTTCCAGCTGGTGGAAAAGGGGGAAATGAAGATGGAGTGGTTTGATTTCATTTGTTAGCAGGTGCATCCATTTTGTGTTCTTCCCCACCTCTCCTCTCTCTGTCAAAGCGCTTATCAGAAATTGGACACCCCAGTGACAAATTGAGCCTGCGATTAAAGGCAAAAAGAGGAAAGCTTTGTTAAGTGCTGCTGATTGGGATCCCACACTGCCCTCACACATGTGAGGTAGGTGTGTGTGTGTGTGCGTATCCATGTATGCTTGGTACAGAGCCAGGAGCAGAGCTGACACCACCACCACCCCTTCTCCCATTTTCCCCACTCTCCAGGTGTTCCCACGGCTTACATTTCTGCTCCGAGTACACAGCAAACAAAACCAAATCAATGCAGCTGTTCACCCAGCTCTCTCTGTCTCTCTCACACACACACACACACACTATATGTAAAGAAAACGACATACGCACACGTACATATGCACTAGTGATTTCCCCCTGTAGGAATAATGACCTCCTCTGTATATCCACCGCCTTCTTATTGACATGTATGCTGTGTTTAAAAGAGGGAGGAAAAAAAAGTTAAGTCTCTGTGTGTTTGTCCCACTCAGACCCATATTATTGACCCAGTATTAACCAACTCTGGCCTGTTTGCAAGGGCTGGACTGATTTAGTGGGGGTGCAGGGTCAGAGCAGCTCTGCTTAGCAGAACTGTGTAAGCGCTGACTCTCACAAATCATCCTAAAAGGGCTTAACGCACAAAAACAGCTTCCAGTGTTACACAGGCCTGCTGTGAGAGATTTTTCCACTGTGCCATTATACTAACTGGCCTCTCTCCCATATGAGCTGTATAGATACCAGTACAAACACATAAAGAAAGAACTTTAATTAGACGTATGCCTGATCCAACTCTGCGGGAAAACTCACTTCAACAATTCTGCTTTAATGCCCTCCATTACAACTGTGTTTACCAGAATTCTTCCTATTTAATGCCGTCGCATTTCTCACATGCTTGGTTTAGATAA